>NC_142653.1:57228500-57585000 GCF_055504915.1 Nelumbo nucifera
TTTCTATGGCTAAAATGGACATTGTCTTATTTACCTGCGAAATAAAAGAATATGGGTAAATGTACTTACCTGGATAAGTATTTCTCAGGAAAAAACTTACCCAGATAATTGCATTTACCTGGATAAATAACTTACCAAAAAGCGAACAGGGCCTTAGTTTTATCCAACACCCAAAATTCTTCTTTTCTTCTTGGAGATACTTCATTTCTAAGCTCTGACGAGCAAATCTCCAATCTCGAACCAAAAGAAAACTCTGGATTCTGACATAGTAGTGTTAATTTGATTGTACAACTTTAATGTTGAATCTAGGGTTGTTCACGAGTCGGGTTGGATCGGTTTATTGGGGTTTTTCCAACCAACCCGGCCTGGTCGGTTTACCTAGAAATGAAACCGAAACTGACCCAGTACTAAGTAAAATTGACCTAGTCGGTTTGAATTGGGTTGGGTCGTTTTGGGTCGGTTTTGTGAATGATTCTCTCAGTGTGAACGGTAAAGGATTCAAGTCTAAGAAAGCAAAGGTTGGATGTCTGAAAATTAAAAATGATTTGATGGATTAAAACTGATATTTTATATATTAGAAATTTTATATATAATATGTATATTTCTGAAATAAAGCTGATATATATATATATATAGATTCACAAATATATATATATATATATGAAATATATATTAAAACTGAAATATATCAGATATATATATATATAATATCCGAAATATATTATATATAATATATATATCTAAGTCGGTTTGATTTAGGTTTTCACACATGAAAACCGTATCGAATCATCGGTTTATGTTTTTTTGTAACTCGAAACCGACCAGTGCTGAAGAAAAATGGCCAACTCGGATTGGATCGGACCGAATTAATCGGTTTGGGTCTTATTATGAAGAGCCCTAGTTGAATCCCATTTTATCTCATTCCCATTAAGTTACATTAAGTTTATTATGATCAGTGTTCTTGTAATTACTTTACTCTGGACCCAACCCAAACTTAGCTTACCCGAACCCATTCATTTTCACTAATTGGATCAGTTATATTTTCCATTTTTGATATGGGATTGGACCTTAAAAGTTGGATCTGACCACCTATGGGCTTCGGCTGAGATCTTGTTTGGCCCGAGAAAGTGAGCATGACTGAACTCAAGCCCATATAATATGTGTACTTCTTGTTAATGACTTGATATATGGGAATTTATATGAAGGTATTTCGTTTGAGAGCCATGTGGTAAGTTTTGACACATTTTAGACCAAATTAAGTGGTACACCCTCCACTCCATATTTACCCCTTTCTTGAGTGGGAGGTTTGCCACATGTTAGAAGGAGAAATCCTCATATATAAGCTTAAGGGACGGACTTCTCATAAATATATATATATATAAAATAGTCAAGAAATTTTTTCTTTTTTTTTTGAAATTTTTGTTTTTATTTATTTCATGCCATTTTTGAAATAACTAATGAGATGCACTTTCCCAATAACCTAAATAATGTCTTCTCCTAAACTACCTCCCCCACTTTCTTAGAATTATTTCTAATTCCTATTTATCTCCATAATTATCTCTAATTTAGTAGAGAGTTTCTCTCCAAAATTATTTCTAATTCCTATTAAAACTCTCCCCTACTTTTTATCTATATTTATCTAAAGAAAGTTTGGATTAAAAAATTTAAGAATTATTTAAATATTCTAACAAAATTATATAATAACTAAATATTTATTAAAAACACAAAAAATAAGTTTATATTTTTACAAAATATATCATGAAATTATGTACTAACAATTTAAATTATGTTTTTCCGGATTATCAATTCAAATATTTAATAATATGTAATAGCTTTAAATAAATAAAATTCAAATAACAAACAAAATTAAATATTTTATAGATTATTTAAATATTTAAATAACTAAATGTTTATCATAACTATATTTTAAAAGTTAAAAATAACAAAATTATCTAATAAATAATTTTATATTTTTATAAAATATATCACAAAATTATGTACTAACTATTTAAATAATGAATTTCCGGATCATCAATTTAAATGTTTTTCAAACATTTAATATGTAATAGCTTTAAATAAATAAAATTAAAATAACAAAAGAATTTAAATGTTTTAAATATTTAAATAACTAGATATTTATCATAAATAGATTTTAAATAGTTAAAATAACGAAATTATGTGATAAATTTAAAAAAATTCTTTAAAGCAGAAAAACAATAATAACATAATATTGAAATTAAAAATAATTTAATATATTACAAAATTAATAATGAAATTATGTAATAGTATGAATTATGATTTTGTTGATAATTAAATTCCATAAATAACAAATATTTTACATATTGTTTAAGTAATTAAATAACTAGGTATTTTGAATAACAAAATATTTAACATACCTAGATTTTAAATAGTTAAAATAAAGAAATTATGTAAAAAATTTAAATTTTTTCTAAAAATAGAAAAATAATTATAAAATAATATTTAAATTAATAATAATTTAATATTTTTACATAATATTGTAAATAAATAATTTCTCTTATATCAAGTGATAATTTGAGAAAATAACTTTCAAAAAAAATAATATTTATTAGTAATAATTTTAAACTCTTAATATTTATTTATTATATAATTATATATACTAAAATTAATATTTATTGTATTTCAATAACTATTTATTGTTTTTGTGATAAATGTGTTTTCAATGATTATGTATAAATTTATTTTATTTTGTTATTTAATAGAAAACTTTTAATAATTATTGGAGATTAAACTACTATTAGTGAATATTTTAAATTTAACTTATTGTACTTATTGTACTTATTGTATTTATTGTATTTTTGTTATAACTTATTGATTAATATTTATTAGAGATTAAACTATTATTTGAGATTACATTATTTATTGAATAAGTTAATATATTTTTAGTACTTATTGTATTTTTGTAATTATCAATATATTTTTAATAATTGTGCATTTTTGCTATAAATTTTTAATAATTATTGGAGATTAAACTATTGTTATTTATGAGAGATGAGACTATTAATTTTGCTAAAATTATGAGTGTTCATGAGTTCATTCGGTTTGCTCATAGGCTATTTGGCCAACCAAATTGACCTGGTGAGGTTGGGGAGTTGGTCAATTGAAACCGACTGGCCTTTTGTGAAAACTGTCTCACTCAAGTTGTATCGGTTTGGGTCGATTTTTTGGTTCGGTCAATCGATTCACAAGATTTAAAAATAAAAACTTAATTTAATTTTAAAAATTATAGTGCAATTATTAGAAAATAAATTTAAAAATTAGTTTTATGATATAAAACATTTTACATTAAGAAATACAGGAAATTTTCCACTTATCCATATTAAAAATTATATTTAAAATATAAAATTTTAATATATATCCATGGTTAGGTCGTTCAATTTTGGTTGGTTTACAAATGGCCAAAGTGAAATTGATCCAACTTGGTTGAATTGGGAAATTTTTTAACCAAAGCCGGCCAAAAATACTAGAAAACCGACCAACTTGGGTTGAGTTGATTGAGTTGGTCAATTTCATTAGTTTGATGAATAAACCTAACAAAAATTAATTATTTTTATTTTTTGTATTATAAAAAATTTATTAATATATATATATATATATATATATATATATATATATATATATATTAAAACAAAGCGATCAAGAAACTTTCTCCTTTTTTTGAATTTTTTATTTTTTTTATTCCAAGTCATTTTCAAAACAACCAATGAGATGCACTTTCCCAATAACCTATATATATATATATATATATATATATATTAAAACAAAGCAATCAAGAAACTTGCTCCTTTTTTTGATTTTTTTTATTCCATGTCATTTTCAAAACAACCAATGAGATGCACTTTTCCAATAACCTAAATTATCTCTTCTCCTAAACTACCTCTCCCACTATCCCACACTTTCTCCAAAATTATCTCTAATTCCTATTTATCTTCTAAATTACCTCTAATTCCTATTTATCTCCAAAATTTTCTCTAATTCAGTAGAGAGTTTCTCTCCTAAATTATCTCTAATTCCTATTTATCCTCTCCCCTACTTTTAATCTATATCTATCTAAATAAAGCTTGGATTAAAAATTTAAGAATTAATTAAATATTCTAAAAAAATTATATAATAACTTTAAAACATTTTTTAAAAACATAAAAATAATTTTATACTTTTATAAAATATATAACGAAATTATGTACTAACAATTTAAATTATTTTTTTTTGCGGATTATCAATTTAAATATTTTTCAAATATTTAATAATATGTAATGGTTTTAAATAAATAAAATTCAAATAACAAAAAAAAATTAAATACTTTAGAGATTATTTAAATATTTAAATAACAGAATATTTTAAATAACAAAACATTTAACATAACTAGGTTTTAAATAGTTAAAATAAAGAAACTATGTAATAAATTTAATAAAAAAGTCTAAAATGTAGAAAGATAATTATAGCATTACAATGAAAGTAATAATAATCTAGTATTCCTAAATAATATTGTAAATAATTAATTTCACTTATATCAAGTAATAATTTGAGAAAATAACTTTCAAAAAATTAATATTTATTAAATTAATAATAATTTTAAACTCTTAATATGTATTTATTATATAATTATATATAGTAAAATTAATATTTATCATATTTCATTATTTATTTATTGTTTTTTGTGATAAATGTATTTTCAATGATTATGTATAAATTTATTTTGTTTTGTTATTTAATAGAAAACTTTCAATAATTATTGGAGATTAAATTACTATTATTGAATTTTTAAATTTAGTTTATTGTACTTATTGTATTTATTGTATTTTTGTTATAAGTTAATGATTAATATTTATTAGAGATTATACTATTTATTAACTAAGTTAATGTATTTTTAATACTTATTGTATTTTTGTAATTTATGTAATTATTGTATATTTCATTATCAATATATTTTCAATAATTTTGTATTTTCGCTATAAATTTTCAATAATTATTGGTGATTAAACTATTGTTATTTATCATAGATGAGAATATTAATTTAGCTGAAATTATGAGTGTTCATGAGTTGATTTGGTTCGGTCATAGGCTATTGTGCCAACCAAATTGACCTGGTCAGGTTAGGGAGTTGGTCACCTGAAACCGACTAACCCTTTGTGAAAACCGACCCACTCAAGTTGTATCGGTTTGGGTCAGTTTTTTGGTTTGGTCAGTCGGTTCAAAAGATTTAAACTTAAAAATTTAATTTAATTTTAAAAATTACAATGCAATTATTAAAAATTAAATTTAAAAATTAGATTTTTGATATAAAACATTTTAGACTAAGAAATATGGAAAATTTCCCACTTTTCCATATTAAAAATTATATTTAAAATATAATAATTCAATTTTGGCTAGTTTACAAATGGCTAAAGTGAAACTGGTCAGGTTAGGGAGTTGGTCACCTGAAACTGACTAACCCTTTGTGAAAACTGACCCACTCAAGTTGTATCGGTTTGGGTCACCATTTTGGTTTGGTTAGTCAAATCAAAATTTAAACTTAAAAATTTAATTTAATTTTAAAAATTACAGTGCAATTATTAAAAAATAAATTTAAAAATTGGATATTTGATATAAAACATTTTAGACTAAGAAATATGGAAAATTTCCCACTTTTACATATTAAAAATTATATTTAAAATATAATCATTCAATTTTGGTCAGTTTACAAATGGCTAAAGTGAAACTGATCCAACTTGGCCGAATTGGAAAATTTTTGAACCAAATCCAACCTAATATATTAGAAACCAACCTACTCAGTCGAGTTAATCGGGTTGGTCGGTTTCATCGGTTTGATAAATAAACCTAACTGAAACTAATTATTATTATTTTTGTATTATAAAAATTTTATCAAAAGTAGTATATAGAATATGAATAATTATTAATTATTTAAAAAGTTGAAAATATAAAACAATTGTATACTCTTATGTGTTTCTATTAGGGTCATTTACTAGAACACACCTTAGGGATGGCAATTTTCCCCATCCCCAATGGGGATCCGACTTCCCCGACCCAATGGGGCCGAGGATGGGGATTGTTTTGGCGGGGCGGGGATGGGGATGAGGATTAATAGGAATCCCTGGTCGGAGTCGGGGTCAAGGTTGGGGATTGAGGTCCCCACCTTGCCCTAACCCTGATTATATATATATAAGATGTTATTTAAATTAAATATATTATTATATTATTTATATTATATATATCAAAACATATTTAAACCATTATTTATAATTAAAATTTTTTATTTATTTAAAAAAAAAGACTATTATCTAAAAACATTTTAAGGATTCGGGTCCCCACAGGGAACCCATCCCCTTTGAGGATCAAGGATGGGGGTTAATTTTAAAATCGGGGTCAAGGATGGGGAATATGATCCCAACCCCGAATCCGCCCTGTTGCCATTCCTATACACCTTATAGTTTTACATATTTACTTACCTTATAGTTTTCATTTTACTAAAACATCCCATATATTTTATAACTTATTTACTTAATCAACCTTTGGCGATTAGGCCTGTGATTTTTTATTCCAAAAATATCATTAAAACTTTTTTTGTATAGAAAACAAAATTGACCAAATATAGAAATAGAGTGGTTGCCTGTCTTATTAATGGCAAAAATGGTATTTTTATTTTTTTCTTTTGATTAAATTTATTTAAATGAACATTAGGGTCAACACTATCATTTTTCATTGTCATCTAATGGAAGATTGATTAAATCCATTGCAAATTATAAATGGTGTTTCAGTAAAAATCCTAACTATAAGGTAGATTTTAATAAATCCATGAAACTATATGGGGTATTTTAGTAAATAACCCTTTCTATTATTTAGCTTTGGCTTAATAAATCCCATGCATCGCACGGGTCCCCACTAATTAGTATATAAAATATGAATAATCATTAATTATTTAAAAAGTTGAAAATATAAAACAATTGTATACTCTTATGTGATTCTATTAGGGTCATTTACTAGAACACATATTGTAGTTTTACATATTTACTTAAACCTACATTATAGTTCTCATTTTATTAAAACATCCCATATATTTTACAACTTATTTACTTAATCAACTTTTCATTAAGGAGTGTCTGTTTTGCCATTAGGCTCATGATTTTTTATTTCAAATATACCCTTAACACTTTTTTTTTATACAGAAAACAAAATTAACCAAATATAGCCAATAGTGGTTGCCTGTGTCTTATAAAGGGCAAAAATATTATTTTTATTTTTATTTTCTTTTGATTAAATTTATTTAAATAAACATTAGGGTCAACATTGTCATTTTCCACTGCCATCTAATGGTAGATTGATTAAATCCATTGCAAATTATAAGTGGTGTTTTAGCAAAATTTTAACTATAGGGTAGATTTTAGTAAATCCATGAAACTATAAGGGGTATTTTAGTAAATGACCATTTCTATTATTTAGCTTTTGGTTAATAATACTTATTGTATTTTTGTTGTACTTTATCCATTGATATTTATTAGAGATTAAACTATTATTTGAAATTACAATATTTATTGACTAACTTAATATATTATTTTAGTATTTTTAGTATTTTTGTAATTATTTTATTTTTATTAGTTATTTATTTTATTTTTATTATCAATATATTTTCAATTATTGTGCATTTTTTCTATAAGTTTACAATAATTATTGGATATTAAATTACTTTTATTTATTAGAGAGATTAAAATATTAATTTAAATAAAATTAGGAATGTTAATCACTGTCTGGTTTAGTTCTGCTGTAGGCTATTTGGCCAACCAAATTGACATGGTCAGGTTGGGAAATTGGTTACCCAAGATCTACTGACCATTAGTGAAAACCAACTAAATCAATTGTATTGGTTTGGGTTGATTTTTGTTTGCTCAATTGGTTTAAAAGACTACATTGAAAACTTAATTTTAAATTTTAAAAATTACATTAATATTATTAAAAAATAAATTTATAACATAAAATATTTGAGACTACGAAATATGGGAATTTCCCCACTTTCCCGTATTAAAAATTATATTTAAAATATAAAAATATTAATATATATTTGTGATTGGGTCATTCGATTTTGGTCAATTTATAAATGACCACAATGAAACCGATCCCAATTTCAACCGGAAATATTAGAAACTAAGCAATTCAGATCGAGTTGGTCGGGTTAATTGGTTTCATCAGTTCGATAAACAAGCTTAGCTAAAATAAATTATTGATATTTTTGTATTATAAAAAGTTATTAAAAGTATTATAAAATATAAATAATTAATCATTATTTAAAAAGTTACAAATATAAAACAATTGTACACTCTTATGTGTTTTATTGTTTAGCTTTCTTTAACAAATCCTGTGCATTGCACGGTTCACCACTAGTATATATACTAAAACAAGGAAGTCTAGAAATTTTCTCCTTTTTTTGTATTTTTTAATTTTTTAATCCATGTCATTTTGAAACTACCAATTAGAATTAAAATCTCTCTCTCTCTCCATCCATATATCTATCTATCTATCTCCACACGTTCCAATAACCTAAATAATCTAATATTCTAAAATTTCTCCTAAACAACCTCCCCCACTATCCTAACTTACTCCTAAATTATCTATAATTTAGTGGAGAGTTTCTCTCCTAAATTATCTCTAATTCTTTATTTATATTTTCCCCCACTTTTTATCTAAACCTATCTAAAGAAAGTTTGAATTAAAAAATTTAAGAATTATTTAAATATTCTAACAAAATTATATAATAACTTTAAAATATTCATTAAAAAGACAAAAATAATTATAATTAATTTAATAATATTCATATTATTAATAATTATATCTTTTTACAAAATTTGTCATGAAATATGTAAAAACAATACAAATTATGATTTTCTGATTTTATTCAATCTAAATGTTATTGAAATAATAAAAATCTAACTTTAAAAATGAAATATTATTTAAATATTTCAATAACTAAATATCTTAAATAACAAAATGTTAAAATTAACATTTTAAATCAATTAATAATATATTTGAAATAGTTATTGAATAACTTTCAATTATAATAAATAGATTAAGATTTTAAATATTAAGTTAAATAACAAAATATTTAACATAACTTGATTTTAAATAGTTAAAATAACGAAATTATGTATTAGTAGTACTATAATTTTATGGATTATTAAATCCATCAAGTAATCAATATTTTAAAATTTAAATAATGATATTATTTCAATAAATGAATAATATTGTAAATAACTAATTTCATTTATACAAATTAATAATTCTAGAAAATAACTTCCAAAAAAATTCTTGTTTATTAATAATAATTTTAAAAACTTAATCTTTATTTAAAAATTTTCGATAATTATTGGAGTTTAAACTACTGTTATTTAGCTTTTTAAATTTTAATTTATTGTGTATTTTTGCTATAAATTTTTAATAGTTATTGGAGATTAAACTATTGTTCACAAGTTAGTTTGGTTTAGTTGTAGGTTGTTTGGCCAACCAAATCAACCTGGTCAAGTTGGAGAATTGGTCATTCAAGTTATATCGGTTTGGGTCAGTTTTCGGTTTGGTTGGTTGGTTCAAAATTTTAAACTTAAAAAGTAAGTATAAATTTTAAAAAATACAATGAAATTATTTAAAAAATAAATTTAAAATTAAATTTATGATATAAACTATTTTAGCCGAAGAAATATTGGAATTTTCCCACTTTCTCGTATATATATATATATATATATATATATATATATATATATATATATATATATTGGATCATTCGATTTTATTCAATTTACAAATGACCAAAGCGAAACTGATCCAACCTAGTCAGGTTGAGAAAATGTTGAACCAAAGCCGACTAGAAATACTAAAAACCGGGTTGGTCAGTTTCATTAGTTTGATTTGGAATGGCAACCGGGCAGGGTGGGGCGGGGACGAGAAGGCTCTCCCCATCCCCATCCCCACGAAAATCCCCATCCCAACTAATGAAGACAAAGTTATCCCCATCCCCATCTCCACGGGGATCCCCACTCTCTGTGATTCTTTATAATGTCAACCATTATGTTTTTGTTTTTTATTTTATTTAAAAAAATAAAAATAAAATAATTAAAATTTGCAATCCTATTAGAAAAAGATTCAAACATAATCATATTTAGACACCTTTTTTTAGTATCAAACTTCTTCGGCAACTTCAACAAGATAGAAAAAGTGGCCGGAGAAGGGACCCCAACATTGGTTTTCGTCCATAGTGTCGAGTGACACTGTTCATATATGCGGGTAAAGAATATGAGAAAAACGAGTTGGGTAAGCCGACCCATATTCGATTGGCTACTAATTACGATATTAATTAGCGTTTAATAAATTTTTAATTACTGTTATTACTGGTTAACAGTTTATTACATTTATACTGTTAAATAATTAAATTATTAATTATTTATTATCACTATTAATTAAATTAACATTGTTAATACTGTTAACATTTAATATTAATTTTTAATACTATTAATAATTATGGGTTAATAATTACTGTTTATTAAATTTATACTGTTAAATAAATAAATTAGTAATTATTAACTATCACTGTTAATTAATTTAACACTATTAATATTGTTAATTATTTAATATTGTTAAAGTATTACCAAATAAATACGGTTATTAATAATTACCAAATATATTTTTATCAATAAATACCATTAATTAAATACTATTAATATATTACCAAATACATTTTTATTAATAATTACCATTAATAATTATAAAATACAGTTAATAGTATAATTGGTGATAATAATTACTGTTATTCATTATTAGTATTATTTTAATAATTATAGTTATTTCTGTAATTTTTAATTAATTAAAAGTAAAAAACACCGTAAATTAACATTACTATTTATATTAAAAGTAAGAGTATGAATTGCCAAAACTTAGTAGTAATAATTGAAAATTACAAAAAAAAATTCAATTACTAATGTGAGCCTAATTATGTTTTAACTATTAATTTTTTCTTCACAATTATGTTTTAACTATCAATAAATTTTTTATTGGAAAATCATCAGTAATTTTTGAAGATTACCAGAAATTATCAATAAATTGTTTATTGGAAAATTATCAGTAATTTTTGAAAATTACCAGAAATTATCAATAAATTGTTAATATTATCAGTAATTACCAGAATTTAAGTGTAGATATTCAAAATTACAAAACAAAAGTAGAAATTGTCAGAAATTAGCAAAACTTAAAAAATAAAAATTCGGTAATTACCATAAATTATTTATCATTTTGAGTAGTTATTAATTTATTTTTATTTTCCCTGAATTATTTATTGGTAAATTATCAATAATTATTCAAAATTACCAGAAATTAAGTGTAGCAATTCATAATTACTAGAAATTACTAGTAATTCTCAGTTTATCTTGAAAATAACAAAATTTGCTAGAAATTACAAAAAAATTATCAGTAGTTTGTGAAAATTACTATAAATTATTATTAAATTGTTAATAAAATCAGTAATTACCAAAAAATTACTAGAAATTATGGGTAATTAGCAATATTTTTCGTTTTGAGTAGTTATTAATTTATTTTTATTTCCCTTGAATTATTTATTGGTAAATTATAAGTAGTTATTCAAAGTTACCAGAAATTAAGTGTACCTATTCAAAATTACTAGAAATTACCACTAACTCTCAATTTGCCTGGAAAATAACAAAACTAGTAGAAATTACAAGTAGGGCCTTGGTAGATTAAGCTTGGCCTAACTCAATTTTAGCCTTCCCAACATTTTATGATACACATAATCAATACATTCTACTTGAAAATTAGGCTACAAAACTCAACACTCTTAATCCCAAGCCCAACCCTGGATGTTGGGTTAAGCTCGGTTTGGGCCTAGTTTAGAAAATTCAGGCTTAAGCTTTGGTTGATAAACTTTGGCCTTGGCCAGTAAATTATTCATAATTATTGTCATTCTACTTCTGTTATTTATTAATATGTTATCGGTAATTATTGAAAAGTACCAGTAATTTTCTCTTACCAACCTAAGCTTAATCCAACATCTCGAGTTGGTATTGGGCTTGTGTGTGTTTAGCTGTATATCCCAATTTTCAAGTAGAATAGGTTGATAATATGTAGGTATGTATATCACAAAATATTTGGTGGTTTCAAATTGGGTCAGGTCGGATTGAGCTACTCGATACCAAAATCCAAGCCCAACCTAGGTTTAGGTTAGGGCTGAGTTTTTTTTGGCTCAGTCCCAATTTAAAGTTCCAAAACTCAAATCCAACCTGTAAAAATCACTTCGATAGAGCCAAATCTGGCTCAGGTTGGGCCCACCCATATTGCACCCCTAGCTCCTTTTACCTCAAATTCTCCCACCTAAAATTCCTCATAAAACAACTCTTAATCTATACATGCCCAATAAACCAATTAAAAAAACCAAAAACAAAATGCAGTTAAATTAATTTGGGTAGTTAATTTAATTTATGAAATATTTTTAATGTTTTCAATAATTATTGAATATTATTCAGTAAATATCAACAAGTAAACTATAATTTTTCGTAATTTTGGTAAATTTGAAAATTTAATTACTAAAAATTACATGCTGAAAATTACTGATTTTGGTAATTTAATTTCAGAAAATCTTGAAAGTTAGTTGTTGAAATCAATAATTACTAACAAATTGATAATTGATTAACATATTAATAAATACAAATTTATTAATTAAAAATTATTGGTAAATTTTCATCGAAAATTTTATTTCAATAAATATAAATTTATTTTTTACATTTTCAATAATTTGATATTAGTAATGTTTTTTTAGCAATAAGCAGTTATTGATATTTTAAGTAATTTTGGTCAATTTATTAATATCTAATGATATTATCAGAAAATAATTAAAAATTTTGAATAATTTAATTTTTTAGTGGAAGTTAAATTATAAAACTTCTAATTATTCAAATAAATAATTGGAAATTTTTAATAATTTTCATAAGTATTTGATACTACATTTATAATTACCATAATTATTTGAACTATATTTATGGGTTTGGGGGATGACCCCCTAGGTAGGAATGACAATGGGTGGGTAGGAAGCGAGCATCATACTCCCCATCCTGATTCTGAGTTTTAAATTAATTCCATCTTTGACTCCAATCCCCATCGGGAAAAAATTTATCCTGCATCCCCAATCCCTGATGGAGATGGGTTCCCCATCAAGGACCTAAACCCCAAAATTTTTAATTAAAAGTTTGTTTTCAGAAAGGTATTTATTAAAATAAAGGAAAATTAATATGAAAATAATATTTTAAATATATTTTGATATATATATATATATATATATATATATATATATAATAAATAATGTTATGCATTTAACATGATATATACACACATATTTAATATATATAATTGGGGTCGATGCAAGGTGTGGACTTCACTCTTCTCCCCGTCCCAGTCTTTGTCCCTAATTGGGTATTCCTATTAATCCCATCCCCTAAGGCAGTCTTCATCCCCATCCCCACCTAGTCAGGGAGGCCAGATACTCGACAAAGATGGGGAAAATTGCCATCCCTACCCTCGAGTTGTGTAGCTCCATAGAGCAATAAGTTTTAAACCCAATAAAACCCTAATAGGGAAAAGAGGGAAGACATTAAAATGGAAGCCCAACAGCACTATGATCAAAGGTCATCAAATAATAGAGTATGCAGGATCAGAAAACCTTAATTCATGGATACAAACTCAAACACAAATTTTCATACCCTAGGAAGGTCGTTGGACGCATAATACTAAACGGAGAAGAACAAAAGGTTTTTGAAAGAAATTGTGTATTCAGAAATTTTTGAAAATTAGTTATTGAAATCAATGATTACTAAAAATTTGATATTGAATTAAAATATTAATAAACACAAATTTATTAATTAAAAAATATTGGTAAATTTTCATTGAAATATTTATTTCAATAAATATAAATTTATTTTTTACATTTTCAGTATTTTTTAGCAATAAGTAGTTATTGATATTTTCAGTAGTTTTTGGTCAATTTATTAATATTTAATGATATTATCATATAATAATTAAAATTTTCAGTAATTTATTTTTTAGTGGAAAATTAATTTCAATAAATATAAATCTATTTTTTATATTTTCAGCAATTTTGATATTTACTATAATTTTGGTAATTTAATTACTAAAAATTACTGATTTTGGTAATTTAGTTGAGTGAAAGTTGAATTATAATACTTCCAATTATTCAAATAAATAATTGGAAAATTTTAATAATTTCCATAAGTATTTGAAAACTACATTTATAATTACCATAATTAATGGAACTATATTTATGGGTTTGGGGGATGACCCCCAGGCAAGAATGGCAATGAGTGAGTTCAGAGTGGGGATCATACTCCCCATCCCAATCCTAAATTTTAAATTAATTCCCATTTTTGACCCTGATCCCCATCGGGAAAAATTTTAGCCTACATCCTTGATCCCGATGGAGACGGGTTTCCCATTAGGAACCTGAATCCCCAAATTTTTTAATTCAAAGTTTGTTTTTAGAAATATATATATTTTTTAAATAAAGGAAAATGAATATGCAAATAAATATTTTAAATATATTTTGATATATATATAATATAAATAATACTATATATTTAATAACATTGATATATTTAATATACATAATCGGGGTCGAGGTGAGGTGTGGACTTCATTCCCCATCCTCACCTGATCGGGGAGGCTGGATACCCAACGAAGATGGAGAAAATTGCCATCCTAGAAAAACAAGCAGGACTATTATACCAGGATATCACATCTCCGCTCCACAATGCCCCGCAGCACATCTCCGCTGTATATTGGGAACATCTCCCGATGATAACATCATCATGACTGGTACTATCATCGGGAGATATTCCCAATACACGGTGAGGATGTGTTGTGGGGCGGAGATGTAAACTCTTATACTAGAACCATTATCAAAAACCAAACGTATAATATCAGTTGGCAGATTATCAAACTGATCAACAAAATGTACGCGTTACAGTCTCTTTAGACCTGCCCTACCCACGCCTCTCTCATTGAGTCTCTCTCTTGATTCCTTATTCCTTTCGACCAGCTATAGTGCTACTCCCTTCTCCCCATTTCACCTGTCAATAAAAGAGACCAAAAATAGTTTACTTGAAATAGTGTTCAACAATTGTTGTTGAGAACCACCACTGAACCAGCCCTATTTCTACCAAGATTAGAGTGTTTGATAACTTTGGAGAAGTGTAAAAGATTGTTAATTTCATCCTTCACAACAGAAAGCTGTTTGAAAGAGAAAGAACAAAGGTCTGAAACATCGTATAGTGACCAGCTGCGTTTTTGGTTGATTTATTATCAGGTAAATTTTAGTTTGTTGTTGTTTTGGGTCTGAAACAATGTGGCCAAATCCCCAATTTGACCTGGGCTTGGGAAAATGTTTCCTGTGTGGTGATTTTGCAGTTTCTAGTTTTCCCATGATAAATTTTTAAAATTCTACCTACTGCAGCTTGTTTTTTATTTCTTTTTTTCACTTTTTCTAATAACTTTCAATTTCTTGGTGACTAGATACCTCTGGTGGTGCAAGTCACTATGTTGATAATGTGAGCACCATTCTCATCAGCTCCAAACTTCTCCACTCACAAATCAACATTTAATAATATTGAGGTGGATTGCTATTTTATCAAATAAGTATTATATATCATCCTTATGTATTCCCCAAAATGACTTGTCGATATATTCACCAAGGCTATTACTTAAATCAGACATGATTATCTTGCAAGTAACTCAATCTTGTATAGATAGTAAGGTTTTAAAAATTGGACCGAACATGAAACCGTTCTGGGGACCGGTTCTCGGGTCGATGATCATTTGGTTTGAATGAATGATCCATTGTGATTTAAAAAATAAAATAAAAACGGTTAAAATGTTGTCTGGGTTGATGGTTCAACAGTTCAACCACCTGAGCTAACGGTTTAGCAGCCCAATACCCTCTGACTCCTTATGAAATAAAGTGGATACCCATGAACTAATCTTATATATGAACTAGTAGGGACTCGTGCGATGCATGGGAAATCTGAAAGATTTAATAATTTTATTTACTATTAATTAATATTAAACTAATAATCAAAATTTGTTGTTAATTAACTAAAAGTATTCAAAGTAATTGTTAATATTAAAATTTTAATAATTGTATTTTTAATTTAATGTTGATTTACAGAAAATAATTATTATTAATTTAATATGAATAAATATTTTTTAATAAGTTTAGTTTTATTATTAATTTATAGTAATTTTAATAATTGCTATTATTTTTAAATGAAATTTTGATTAACTTTAAATAAATAAAAATAATTACAAAAACTAACATTTTTATTAATTTCACTAATAATTAACAATTATATAGGAATGACAACAGGATGGGTTCTGGGCAGGGCACCCCATCCCTATCCTTGTTCCATAGTCAAGACACTCTACTCCATCCCCACCCCGTCCCTAGTGTCAGGCGGGTTCAAGGCAAGGCAATCACTCCCAATGTCGAGCGAGTTTAGGGGCAAGGCACCTCACTCCTCATCAAGGATGGGGAATCCTCAAATTTTCTTGCCCCGTCCCCAGTATTGGGCAAGTACAAGTAGAGGTATTAATCCGGTCATGCTGGGCTTGCATGGCATGATCCACATGTAGCACGCACAAAGTGTGAGTCATGTCATGCTAGCCCACCAGGCGTCCTGGGCCGTGCCTCCCTCCATTGGGATAATTTGGGGTGTCGGTTCGGCACAACCCGAGCCCGCATGAGCCTATGCCGTGTCATGGGCCGAGTTGGTCTATGGGCCAAGCCTTGGGCCAAGTTAGGCCATGGACCGGGCCAAGCTATAAGAGGTCCATTTAAAAAAAATGAAAAAGATGTTTAAATTTTAATTCCATAAGATTTTTTATGTATACAATTGTTTATATATACAATTAGACATATTCATGGGTTGGATAGCCCGATGGCCCGGTCCAGCTTGACCCGTTATTTTTCAAGCTTTGACAAAATTTCAGGCCCATGGGCTCGAGCTCAAGCTTTCTCAAATAAGCCCGGCCCGATACTATTACATATACAAAAAAGTACTTATGTTATATATAATAAATAATATATATATATATATATGCTTCTTAAATTATCAATAAATATCAATTTACTATTAGGAAATATAAATTAGCTTATTAATTTATTAATTTATTACTAAACTAATATAATATCAGTTTATAAAAGTATAATGAAAATAAGACAATTTTTGTACAAATCGAGCTTTGGGCTTTATATAAGGGCTGGGCTTGGGCTTAAGATCTAGGCCCGATGGTCGAGCTAGGCTTGGGCTCAGGCTTGCACATTTTCTGTTGATAAAGAGGCTCGTGTTAATTATAAAACTATGATTTTTTACAAGTTAAAATTTGTATTTAATAATAGTCTAGTATAAAAAATATATAACATTTGTATATATATAAATATAAAATTTGTTATTTAAATATTATATAATAATATTTACCATATATGCATATAACTTCCAAGTTGAGCTTATTAAGGGTCATTTAGCTTGGGCCCAATCTACTAAAGCCATCGTTGGACTCCAAAAGTTTGATACCTAATTAAACTTTGAATCTGATTATCCCTTAAATGTGTGGGCGTGGTGCATATCTCAGCTAGACCTATTTTAGAAGAAAATAGTTGCTTGAGCGTACAAATTTATAGATCTAATAGTTGCTTAAGTTATAAACACTCTATTACTTTTTATTAATTATTAAATTACTGTATTTATTTAAAATACAGTAATATCTAGAAATTATCATATTTTCAGAAATATTGCTAATTTCTTGTCTAAAACTAATTAAATGTAAATTTTTGATAATTAAATATAATTTTCTACTATTTGTAGCTTAAATTATAATTACTGTTAATTACAGTTTAAAAATAACTATTGTTAAATATATTACTATTAATAATTAAAATGCATTATCTTTTTCATTATTTTTTGCAATAAAATACAATTAATTTAATTTTTAATTATTTTTACTATTTTATTTAAGCTTTAGTTTTTTCAAAAATTTTGGATTTTTATATAATTTTTTGGTGTTTTTTCATTATTATTTAGTAATTTTTTCATATGAGTATTTTTTTCAATAAGTTTCAGTATTTTCAGCATTTATTTTTGCATATTAGTCACTACAGAATTAATTTGCATTTTCTTTCAGTAAAAAAAATTAAATAACTAAATAAATACCATAATTAATAAAAAATACAGCTAATTTTCAATATTTTTCAAAAATTTCTGGCTTAGGTATTTTTTAATTATAAAAGCTATTAATTGTACTTTTAATTATTTTTAGTAAATGACTTATTAAAATAAAATATTGTTAATTTTAACTATTTTTTAATTATTTTTATTATTTTAATTATGTTTAGGTTTTTCAGAAATTTCCAGATTTTTAATTAATTTTTGGTATTTTTTCATTATTATTCTGTAATTTTGCAATAAAATACTGTAAATAAAACCTATTCTACATTTTAAAATTTCATTAACTTTTATCATTTTTAATGAGTTCATTATGCACAATAAAGGTATCAATTCATAAAAATTATTAATTAATTAAAAATGCTTTAATACAAAGTTATCTAATAATATTATTAAAACTATCAATTAATATTTTTATATTTAAATTTCTTATTTTTAATTAATTGTTGGTATTTTTTCATTATTATTCAGTAATTTTGCAATAAAATATTGTTAATAAAATGGGTTCTGCTTTTAAATATTCATTAATTTTTATCATTTTTAATGAGTTCATTATGCACAATAAAGGTCTCAACTCATAAGTAATCTAATAATATTATTAAAAGTTTAAAACTATAAATTAATATTTTTATATTTAAATTTCTTATTTTTTATTAGCTTTTTTTAAGTTTGATTTTTAAGTGGAATTGAAACACATTTTTAATATTTATTTTAAGTGAAAGTTTAGTGGGTTTTTAAATTAATAATTTTTTTATTGTTTAACCTCAACCTATTTATATTATTTGATTTCTATTATTACTATTCTCTCTCTCTCTCTCTCTTAAGTGTAATAACAACATGAATTAAAATAAGAGGCCTTGGAAAACCTAAAGGTTTCAATCTAATAGTGTGTTATTTTATTAATCTAATCAAGATAATCAATTATTACTGTTTTATATTTTTAAAACAAAAGAAATTAAAAAAATGCAACAATAAAAAAAATAGATAAATAACTTCTCCCAAAGAGAGATATACTGACATGAAGAGACCAATTTTAATATATATAATAGATACATTAGCTAGCGCCCATGTTTGATGGCCCATGGACAGACATGTAATAATATGGAGTGTGGCCCACTTATTGACACATAATATTCCACTCCCTTTAAAATTAGCATTGTCAAATCATTTAGGATCCCAAATGGAAAAGGTAAATACAATAAGTGATAAATAAAATCCATAAAAAATTAATTTTTATTTTATCATTCCGACATTCTTTGTCTTTGGTGTTTTGATTGTACGTAGTATTTACTTTTTAATGGCGATTGTCGATTTGGTGTTGGTACTTGGCCTTATTGGTTCCTACTTTGTTGTCTTCTTTTTTCTTGTGAGGCATTTTGGATTGTAGCACGATTGAGGAGATTTCTTTGCACCTATTGGATTCGGATGCAACCTTGATGATTTGCTTACTCTTCTTCATGATATCAGTGAAACCATGGCTCTAACTCAGAATCCCCTTTGCATCGCTCTAACTTGAGTTCTTTTACCAAGTGTTACATATGTTAAAAAATCTTAAAGCTTAGTTTGGAAGGAATACAATTAGAATGCAAAACCTTGTATTTTGTGCCAATTGATGGTGGCTCAGTTGGTAGGTTTTCTGACTTGTTGGAGTAGAGACCTGGGATAAAATCCTGCTGGCACCAGGGGTTGGGGGTTAGGGGAAAGGGATGGGCTACCCCTTGTTGTGTGTAGCCCCATGAAGCAAAATTCAATCTTTTGGGACCGTAACATACTACCATGTTTACATAATTGACATCTCAACCATGATTTTGAAAACTGGACTGGACCGGACGGTCAAAGTGGAAAAATCAGGAACCATGGTTTTACCCCAGAACCATTATTTTGCCAAAAACTATTGATTTGGTCAGCAAAAGATTGTGCTTTCCATGATAACTCTCATTTTGGCGGTAAAAAGACCCTCACACTCTAATGACAAGTAGTTCCTTCCCTCTAGCAGTTCCAATCTACTCCAAGTAGCCCTTTCCATAATTTGAACTTGAGACATGGTCATAGATTCTGTTATATATATATATATATACACTGAAAGTCTTAAGACTATTAGAATAGGTAAAGCCCTGTTATTTATTAATTAGAATGGACATCAAAGGTTTCTAGGCATCCCTTATGTTTTCCTTGTTCCTATTCTTAGTTGAGAGTTCAAGGAGTGCCAATGGTATGTCAAGACTAAAAGGAGTCGTGAAATACATTGTGAGAGTTAAGAGTAGATCAAGGGGGACTCATAGTGGAAGAAGCTACATTGAAGAATATATGTGGATGGCTATGTCTAATTTTTATATATAAAATTATAATATTCTTTTATTGTTTACAACTAAATATGATATATGGAATAAAGAGAGTTGGTTTGGTCTTATAACAAACCAACCCTATAAACGTTGGAAGGGCTTTTCACTTAGGGGGTGTTATTTTTTTGGATTTTGAGAGAGGGGAAAGTTGGTCAATGGGATTTTGGTTCCCATTGACCAAGAATCCTATGTTCTTTTTTCATCTTTATGTGAGGATCAGGGAAAATTTATGATGCTGAGAAGAGGGAAGAGATTGAGAGAGTGTTCAGACGATTCGACGTGAATGATGACAGTAAGATATCCTCCAAGGAGCTCGGCGACGTCCTACGAGCCCTCGGCACCGAGGTGCCAGCGGATGAAGTTAAACGCATGATGGAGGAGATGGACACCGATGGAAATGGATTCATCGACCTGAAAGAATCCAACTTCCTGAGCACTTTTAGGCTGTAGCCCAAGGTGGTAACAATCCAGGTTCTCTTTCGACCACGTCAATTAATAAGCGCCAATTCCTCAAGTCCGGCAATCATGGCCGTCCCAAGAGTCTTGAGTCCTTCACCTGTGACAAGGCAGCAACTTTGGAGCCGAAGGCTGACACCATGAAAGTTCTTCGCAACAGCAGAGAGGTGGTCGTTATCGAGGTCGAGAGGCAAACGCAGGTCAAGCTTCTGCAGGGTGGAGCTGCATCGCCTTATAAATTGGTGGAGATCCGCTTACCCAAGAAAGTGATAATCATCTCCTAGGTGGGTAAATAACTTTCCCACATAGGGGAAAAATTGTCAACACTTGAATATGACAAAAAAGCGCCTCTTAATAATGGATTTCTATGGCTAAAATAGCCATTGCTTTATTCACATGGGAAATAAAAGAACATGGGTAAATACACTTACCCGGGTAAGCATTTCCTAGGAAAAACTTGCCCAAGTAATTGCTTTTACTTGGATAAGTTACTTATCGTAAAGCAAATAGGGGCTTAGTGGGCATTCTTTTTTTGGATTTTGAGAAGATGAAAAGTTGGTCAATGGGATTTTGATTGCCATTGACTAAGAAACCCATATTCTTTTTTTCAAATTTATGTGGTGACGAGGGAAAGTTTATTTTTCTGGGTAAGTGGGTAAACAAAAGAACATGGGTAAAGTAAATTTACTTGGATAAGTCTTTCCTGTGAAAAGCCTACCCGGATAAGTAACTTATCGAAAAGCAAATGGAGTCTTAGTAGTGATAAGCTTAGAAAAATATTTTAACATATCTAATAAATTCATAGTGTGTACAAGTAACTTTATAATTAGGAAATAATTGTGTCAAATAAGAGTTGCCCAATGGGACTTCACCTATTTATACCATATGTAGGGATCTCAAGCCTAATCCAAGGCATCCATTAGAAAGGAAACCTACTAAATTAACTGCATTTTTTATCCCCTTGTCCATATTACCCTCTTTTTTCAAGGATCAAGAAAAGAAATTTTATGAAAAATAAAAGAGAGAAATACAACTGAGAGAACTACAGAACACTCAAAGGCTAGTTCAAAAGGAAAACCAAGATTTTCGAACTTCCAAACTGAACCAACCTCCGAAAATACTAAGAAACTGTTAAGTCGGGGGCTCAGTCAAGCACCCAACATCGGCATGACTAGGAGCTAACCTTATCTCTTCCACCTCTCCCCTAAACCCTCACCGACTTCTTCCCTCTAATATCTGCTGACACTGAAGCATCCACGTAAAAATCCACAAGCCTTCGTAGCTTTCAACTCAGACTTGGAACCCTCCGATTTTAATACCCTGCTCCTTCCTCCCCTTCTTCCATCGCCACCCATCAGAAGCCTCTATGGGATATGGAGATTAAAGATTTCAGGCCTTCCACCACAAACAATTCTCCAAAGACCTCCATTATCAATGCCTTAGGGACCTCGTGTGGTGCTTCCGCCAACTCAAACCTGGTCCATTGGCACCTATATATATATTTTTTTTCTATCAATCGATCAGATATTGGCTCAATCCAATATAAATTCATTATGAACGGACCGGGTTCAATCCAATATGTCATATTGGTTCGTCCAGTCCATCCATATTCAATATGTCTTATTGATCCATCCAATCTATCTAAGCGGATTTTGATTTAGATGAAATCCAACCCAAAACCGAAGTCCATTGACACCCTTACTTAAGGTCCCTCTAACTGAGGTTGTCCTCTACAACTCCGGAGAAACCCTTAGTAGTGTTTCCTACTTCCTTGAAAGTTTTGAGACACCAGACATGGGGCAGTAAACCAAAATCTCATACCCTCCATCTCTGGCACTATTTACCGTTGCAATCTCTCTCCAAGCCTGGCGTCCAATTGAACAAAGCCAGATTTCTACCTTCGAATTGGTACGGACTTTATTCTGCTATCTTCATAGCTTCTAATTCCTATTCCAACACGAGTAGAAATTGGCCACCTGAAACAAGCCTGAACTCCGGTTCACCGAATTTGCAATCAGTGGCCCACCGAGCTGAGCTCACCATTCTATTCGGTGGCACACCATAATGAACGGTGGTACACCATTTGCAAACCACCGATTGTGGTTTGCTTAACTATGAAGAAAATTTTTGAAAAACCCCATTATAGTCTTAAGCTCAAGTATAAATAGGGGTCCCCCCTATGTTATTTCATTATATACTCCATTTCATTTCAGTGTATAGTGTATACAGTGTGTTGAGAGGAGTACTGTGTTTGGGTGTATTGAGTGTCGGGTACAGGTGTGATTCCAGTAAGGCTATCTTTGTATTTTCTCCTATTTATATTAAGAATGAAGCTCCGAGTTGCTGCCCGTGGACGTAGGCATTTTGGCCGAATCACGTAAATCTGGTGTTCTCTCTTCTTTCTTTCTTTATTGCTATCTGCTTTTATTTTGTTTCTGTGCACGTACAGATTACATTATTTCCACTGTGCAATTCCAACAATTGGTATCAGAGCCACACGGTTCTGTTCTGGGATTCTACCGAAATCTGTATTTGTTGTTCCGATATTGCAAGTGTTGAATATGGCGAGTTCGAGCTCTACCCGATTCGACATACCAAAATTCAACGGATCCAACTATGCAATTTGGAAGCTGAAGATGCATGCTGTGTTGGTGAAAGAAGATTGTGCAATTGCCTTACAAGCAAAAGAGAATAAGCCTGTTAATATGAAAGACGAAGATTTTGAGAAGAAAAACCAGATAGCCATGGCTGATATTCTTCTTGCTTTAGAAGATTCGGTTCTATTCAACGTGTCTGAGGAAACCACTGCCAAAGGTTTATGGGACAAGTTGCAGAATCTCTACGAGGGGAAATCGATGTCCAACAAAATCTTTCTCCGACGATAACTTTACAATCTGAGGATGAAGGATGGAGCCTCTTTGCAAGTACACTTGAATGGGTTCAACACTCTAGTAAGCAAATTAGCAGCTGTAGAGGTACGTATTGATGACGAAGAAAAGGTTGTTCTTTTGCTTTATTCTATGCCAAACTCTTGGGATAGTTTGATAATAAATCTGAGCAATACTAAAGATCTGTCATTAGAATCTACTATATCTATGTTGCTTACGGAAGAATCTCGTAGAAAATTTGGTGAGAATTCTTCAGGTGACGCAATGATGATACGAGGTAGATCGAATGAAAGAAACGACTCTATCAAAAATCAAACGAGAACCAAGTCAAGAGGCAACAAGAAAGGACTCAAGCGTTGGAATTGTGGTAAGAATGGGCACCTTCGAAAGGATTGTCGGCAACCCAAAGCAAAACAAAATTGGCCCAACTCTGACAAAGATCCGGCTTCAAATAATTCCCAAGGAAACATCGTAGAAGGAAGTGATTCATTAGAAGATGGTGAGATATTGTCTATTGATTCTTGTGAAAATTTAAAGCATAACTGGATATTAGATTCTGATGCTTCTTTCCATATGACGCCATGCAAAGATTGGTTCTACACATACCAATCATGCAATGGTGGGACTGTTTACATGGGCGATAATAGCACATGCAAAATAGTGGGAATTGGAGACGTTAGAATTACTATGTTTGACGGCATCACTCGTACAATATCTGGTGTACGGTATGTTCCTAAACTGCAAAAGAGTCTCTTATCACTGGGAAAGTTTGATGAAGACAGTTACAAGTTTTCTAGAGAAAAGGGCCAATTGAAGATCAGTAAATGAGCTATGGTAATTGCAAAAGGCAAATTACAAGGGAAGTTATACCACTTGATCAGGGATACCATGGTCGGTGATGCCATCGTTGCAAATGTTGTGACCGATTCCGTCATGATTTGGCACAGACGTTTGGGTCATATGAGCAAGCAAGGACTTAAGGTACTTCTTGATAAAAATCTACTTCCTGGTTTAAAATCTACTGATTTGAATTTCTGTGAAGATTGTTTATTTGGGAAACACCACAGAGCTAGTTTTCCCAAGTCTAAAGCTAGGAGTAGAGAGGTATTAAATCTAATACACTCTGATACGTGGGAAGCTACTACGGAATCTCTTGGAGGTTCATTATACTTTGTCTCTTTTATTGATGATTTCTCTAGGAAAGTATGGGTATATTTACTCCAACGGAAAAATGATACTTTTTCCTATTTCAAGAAGTTCAAAGCTCTAGTTGAAAGCCAAAAGGGAAAAAGAATTAAGTGTCTGAGAACCGACAATGGGAAAGAATATACCTTGAAAGAATTTGAAAATTTTTGCAATGAGCATGACATTCTGAGACAGTATACAGTTCCACGAACTCCACAACAAAACAGAGTTGCAGAACGGATGAATCGTACACTTATGGATCGAGCTAGAAGCATGTTGAGTACAGTTGGGCTGGAGCAATACTTTTGGGCAGAGGTAGTCAATACGACATGTTACCTAGTAAATCGCTCTCCCACTACAGCACTTGATTGCAAAATTCAAGAAGAGGTATGGTCAGGAAACCCTGTTGATTATTCTTTCCTACGTACCTTTGGTTGTGGGATCCTACTGCCCACAAGATAGTTGTTAGCCGAGATGTTGTCTTCAATGAAGATTCGATGCAGAAAGAATCAAGCTCTAAGACAAGAGAGAAAATTGAAGTGAAATCTTTTCAAAAGATTCAAGAGCAACAAATTGATACAACTGTTGATGTACCTGAAGAGCACGTTGACAATTTTGAAGGAGAGACTCACGGTGATCAAGGTCGATCGAGGAGAGCTACAAGACCTCCTATCTGGCTTCAGGATTATATAACAACTTATGCTTGCATTACAGAAGAGCACGAGCCTTGTTCATACCAAGATGCATGCAAATGTCTAAATCCTCGTCATTGGCAAATGGCAATGGAGGAAGAAATGGAAGCTTTGAAGAAAAATAAAACTTGGGACTTAGTCAAACTACCTAAGAATCGAAAGGCCATTGGTTGTAGATGGGTGTACAAACTCAAAAAGGACACTAGCGGGAATATCGAAAGATACAAAGATCGACTAGTTGTAAAAGGATATGCTCAGAAATCAAATATCGACTTTAACGAAATATTTTCTCTTGTTGTTTGATTAAGTACTATTCGTATTCTATTAAGTATAGTTGCAGTACTTGACTTGGAGCTGGAGCAGTTAGATGTTAAAACTGCATTCTTGCATGGTAATCTTGAAGAAGAGATTTATATGACTCAACCTGAAGGCTTTGTCAAGGATGACAAAAAGGATCTGGTTTGTCAGCTGACCAAATCACTTTACGGTCTAAAACAGACGCCAAGGTGTTGGTATAGCGATTTGATTCCTTCATTGTGAGCTTGGGCTTTAGCAAACACGAAGCAGATCATTGTGTCTACACATACTTTGGTAATGATCACTTCATCATTTTGCTGTTATATGTTGATGACATGCTAGTTGCAGGTACTGATAAAGGAAGTATCTCAACATTGAAAGCTCGTTTAGCTAGGGAGTTTGACATAAAGGATCTAAGGGCGGTTAATCAGATTCTTTGGATGACAGTATATCGGGACAGAAAGAACAGGAAAGTCTAGATAACTCAAAAGAGTTATGTTCAAAGGGTCTTGTGGTGCTTCAACATGCAAGACTCCAAACCAGTCAGTATCCCATTTTCTGTTGGTTGTAAGTTGTCTTTGGAACAATCACCTAGCACTGAAGCTGAGATGACAGAGATGTCCCACATACCATATTCATCAGCAGTAGGGAGCCTTGTGTTTGCCATGGTGTGCACCAAACCAGACATTGCACAAGCAGTGGGAGCAGTCAGTAAGTTTATGGAAAATCCAGGAAGAGATCATTGGACTACGGTGAAGAGAATCCTTCGGTATTTGAAGGTACTTTTGAAATCTCAATTTATTATAGTAGCCAAAGCTTAAAACTAGTTGGTTATGTGGATGCAGACTATGCAAGAGATCGCGATAATAGAAAATCAACTACTGGTTATGTATTTCCTTTAGCTAATGGTGTAGTGAACTGGGCATCAAAATTGCAATCTGTGGTAGCCTTATCTACAACAGAAGCAAAATATATGTCAACTACACAAGCATGCAAAAAAAGTATTTGGCTAAAGAGGTTGCTTGAAAAATTCCACATCAAGAAAGAAGTGGTGACTATTCATTGTGACAGTCAAAGCGCATTACACTTAGCAAGAAATCTTGTCTTTCATGCATGGACTAAACACATTGATGTACGGTACCACTTTGTTCGTGAGGTAGTTGAAGATGGGTAGATCTCATTACAGAAGATCCACACTAACAACAATGTTGCTGATATATTGACAAAGCCGGTGATGAGAGAGAAGTTCATCTAGTGCAGAACTTCTCTGGGACTTGAAGCCACATAGCAAGAGATGATCGACAACTATTCTCGAGTGAATTTTTCACTATGAAAATTGTCTTCAAGTGGGAGAATGTTGAAAAGCATAAAAGGTGGGCTAGTCGGTGGCTCACCGAATTTGCAATCAGTGGCCCATCGAGCTGAGCCCACCATTCTGTTCAGTGGCACACCATATTGAACGGTGGCACACCATTTGCAAACCACCATTGGTGGTTTGCTTAACTATGAAGAATTTTTTTTAAAAACCCCATTATACCCCTCAACTCAAGTATAAATAGGGGTCCCCCCTATGTTATTTCATTATAT
Organism: Nelumbo nucifera; assembly: GCF_055504915.1. NCBI lineage: Eukaryota > Viridiplantae > Streptophyta > Magnoliopsida > Proteales > Nelumbonaceae > Nelumbo > Nelumbo nucifera. The sequence goes on from NC_142653.1 coordinate 57,256,256, forward strand.
TCCATTTCATTTCAGTGTATAAGGTATACAATGTGTTGAGAGGAGTATTGTGTTTGGGTGTATTGAGTGTCGAGTATAGGTGTGATTCCAGTAAGGCCATCTTTGTATTTTTTCCTGTTTATAGTAAGAAGGAAGCTCTAAGTTGCTGCCCGTGGATGTAGGCATTTTGGCCGAACCACGTAAATATGTTGTTATCTCTTCTTTCTTTCTTTATTGCTATCTGCTTTTATTTTGTTTCTGTGCATGTACAGATTACATTATTTTCGGTGTGCAATTCCAACAGAGGGTTATCCAAGGGATTAGTCAAGGTAGCAAGCATGACACGACCCGATTTAAACCTCTATGCATGATTAAAAGTGATCTTATATTGTAATTTTTCTCAGATATATGACAAATGCTAATAAAACAATTTTCCCATGAATAAAGAACAAGAGGATGTATCATAAGAAGTCCTTTTGAATTCCATATTTGTTGATCTTATGTGTTTTGATGATAATAAATTCATTGAAAGTACTAATGTTGAACTAAGATTGTATCTAATCCAAATAAGCTTGAACTCTAATCTTCTTAAACATATCATGACAAAGAAAGTGGGAGATTTACTTGTGATTAGTTGAACATCACCTCTCTATAAGAAAAAGGAAGCTTCAAGGAAGATAAAAGAACCATAAAGAATAAGAAAGAAATGAGCAACCTTTGAAGATTTGTTAGTTGTTACATCAACTCAACAAGAGAAAGAAAGCATTAAGTCCATAAGTTTAAGTGTCTTATTCTTTTTAGGTTCTTAATGCATTTCTTGAAATGCACAACAAATTAAACTCAACAAGACCAAATTCAATTAAACCAATCTTACTGATCAATGGTTAGAATAGGTTTGGTTTACATGTTGGCACTACCCTTGGCTGTCAAGGGTAGTCGACTATAGGTTTTTCAATAGTCAACTAATGATAGTTTAACACTTAGAAACCTTAGAATTTTAGTTCAAAGGTTTTGGGAACTTTCCCTTGACTTTCAAAATTGATTTTCAACATTTTAAATCTAGGAATAATGACTAGTTTCATATTTGATATGCCTTCTATCTTGTTGGGAGTAATTTTGAACATTTCCTATTGTGGATTCAAGTCTTCCCAACGGCTAGAATATAGATCACTTGCACTTTAACCTCTATAAATAAGAGGTTTTAATTTAAAATCAAACAACAAGAACAAGAGCTTTGATTGTATATATTGTATAGTTGTAGAGAGCAATTTCATATTAAGAGTTCCATCTTTTCTTGAAGAGGTTTTTGTGCTTCATTAGTACAAAATAGTGAGAAAAAACTGAGTAATTGGTAGGCTTATATGTTTCTCACTAAACTATTTTGAATCTCTTCACTGAATTGAATTTATGTGTTGAGCAATCTCTTGCATTTAAAATAGTTTTAGCTATATTTGATTTATCTACCTATGTAAGATGAATTTATTGTATTTGAGCTTCATTATAATATCGTTTGTGAATAGGTGGTATTCAAGGTTTCAACACCAACAAAGGTTTTGATTGTGACCTATAAGACTAAACAAGGTTTGGTATAAACCTACAAGGTCTATCAGTTTAGATTGGGCAAACACTTGCAGGTTTTGCCATGGCACTGTAGACACCTAGAAGTCCTATTGTGTTGAACTTTGAAGAGGGTTCTTGAGAAGAGAACATAGGTCGGGATTGTCTGAACCTCTATAAAAATCGTGTATGCATTGTTTATTTTTCTTTCTTTGTGCTTTACTTTCTTTCTGCAGTAGTTATTTGTTTATTCTTGCTACATCTTGTTAATTGCACCAACAAGTACTAGTAAATAGTTGTTTTGCTTTCATTTGCACAAATGGCATACTTGTAGTTGTTTCTTACTTTTTTGTTCATTTACTTTTAATTCTTCAACATATTGTTATTTGAATTTATTTGCTAAACTTACTTGAATCTATTGACCATCTGCTTTATATAAATGCATTATACTATTTTTACAATCACTTTAAAGCAGTTACTTTACTTTCTTGTTTGTTTATATTTCTTAACCAGTTTACATCATTATTTGGATCTTCAGTGTTGTAGTTATTTGATTTACTTGTATATATATTCTTCACTTGACTTCATCTTTTTTAAGATTACTTAGAGCAATTAATTAGTTATAATGGATCGTTGTTGTAGTTATTTGATTTACATTTTGATGAAGGAGAATTTGGCCCGACCTCGTGATAGGGAGACACGTGAACGTGACTCAACACGGGTGATAGCTCAGCATGAGTCAGCTCGCTACAAAACGAGCTCGGGTAAGTTGGTACCCAGAATTAAAGTCACTTCGAACTAAGATCGTCTCGGTAACAAATCGCGAAAAACGAAACCAAGTTCGTTATAGATCATGCCCAGACAGACGGATCACCTCGGTCCCAGGGCACTTCGGCATTCGTATAAGGGCAGACCTAAGGAACACAAGCTCGAGGAGCTCGCTACCAGTCAGCTCGCCATCAAACAGCTCGGTATCCTACAGGCGACTCGCCCACCGTTCAGATCTCCGAATGACAACCTCGAGGAGCACACTACAGTACTCTACGTCCTACAGGGCCGTACCTCATAATGGTCACACTAGTTCAACAACTCCCCAGTTTAGACAGGAATGGACAGTATTACCATTTGACGGGTGGGACAGTATTACCGTTTGACGGCGTGTGACAGTATTACCGTCTGACGGGTGAGACAATATTACCGTTTGACGGCGTTTCGCCCACCTAACACGCAAGCAAGTCCCGTCACAACTGGGATCCGGTGACTATTCCACCAACCCGCATGGACACCAGTATATAAAGACTCTGCCCCCCCCAGGGGCAAGGTACGTTCTATTCTTATTGTTGTGTGTGTAATCTTCGCTCTCTAGCTCTCTCACTGTTATCATCTTCAAGCTCTCTATTACTACTGTGCTCTAACTTAGCCATCGGAGTATTCTCGCCGGGTGAGCCACCCCGGGATCTCTGACTCATCTCTTTCAGGAGCCCAGTCCTCGTCGTTGCTAACAACCAGATCACATCCAACATGGAACAGTCAGATTACGACACATCATTTGGCGCCGTCTGTGGGAACTTGTTACTAAAAGCCTTTTTATCTCCATTTCAAAAACCCCAAAAGCTCAAAATCAAACCTATGGCTTCTTCCAGCAATGCCGGACAGCATAGAGAAGCAAATGCCTTGGGGGGCAACCTCAGTTCCCAACTGTCTACATAGGCCAGTTCATCATACCGCTCCCTGCGGGTGGGATCCCAACACCTGCTATACCTCAACCAATTGAGCCTATGAATGCCCCACTTCCCCCTGTAGTGGGTGCAACCTCCGTTGAACCTTCCTTAGCTCCCCCTGGAGTAGGACAAAACCAACTAAATGACCTGGTATACTGCGTACGGGTTATTCAAGCCCAAATGCAACAGGTCCAGCAGTTCCAACAGTACCAACAACAAGTTCTGCACACATGTACCAGCAGCAGTTCCCACCGCTACAGCAGAACCAGCAACCTACCCCACCTCAGTGTCCAATCACCCCGAGCAAGCCTCGCCACCAAAGCAGCCATCCTGGCCGGGGAGAGATCTCCCAGGTCTCATCTCGTGGCAGGAGAGAAGGACAAGTCCCTCCCATTTCTCAACAAGTAAGTAGGTCGAGAGATATTCGGCCCAACAGAATTAGTTCACCTCGACCTTCGCAACCTGAAGGCACTCTCGCGGGAAACCGGTTTGAGGTCTTAGCTGAGGACTCCAGGCAAGAAATTTTAGTCCGTAGTAGTCGGCAGTCCGAATCACTTCCGACCAAAGCACCACTTGACAGTGCGGAGGTCAGCAGCACCATTGTGGAACCAGTTGAGCAATGGTCAAGGAGGCATGCTGGAGCACCCAAGTGGTATATCCAGGCCAACTCGCGCGACCTAGCCGACCCGAGCAACCTAAACGTAAAATGGAGGTAAGCTCAGGAGTCACAAAAACTACTCCCCTCCTCTCTGTACCCTCTCCACTATCCCCCGAGCTCCTGGCCTCCCCGATGCCGACGAACTTCAGGGTTCCCCCCCTAGACAAGTATGACGGGTCTTTCGACCCAAACGACCACGTAGATTCTTTACAGTCCTAGATGCATCTCGTTGGAGCTGACAAAGCCTGCATGTGCGTTGCCTTCTCCACGACCTTCGAAGGGGTATCCCGCACTTGGTATAGAAACATTACGCCCGGGACAGTTAAAAGTTGGGCGTAGCTCGTACAGTTGTTCACCTCGCACTTCATCACCAGTAAGAAGTGTCCTAGGTCATAAGAAAGCCTTCTCAGTATAGTCCAGAGGGAAGGAGAGTCGATCCGAAGCTACATCAAACGCTTCAACGACACTTGCCTACTGATCCCAGACTTAGACCCGGCCGTGAGACTTGCAGCAGCAACAAAGGGGATCACTCACAGAGAGTTCAAATTGCATGTGGTGGCGAACAAACCCAAAGACATCACAGAATTCCTTAAGCTCGCCGATCAGTTCATCGGGACCGAGGAAGAGATGAACCAGCGGACTGAAGCCCCAGTAGAGGAAAGAAAGAGGGAGGACCACAGCTCGAACAATGGCGACGACAAGAGAAAGAAAAGCAAGTCCCCCACCAGGGGAGGGAACAGGTTAGATTTTCATCTCTGAGCTCCCCCGGTTGAAAGAACGAGCTTCACACCCCTCAACACGAAACGAGGGAAAATTCTCATGGCAATCAAGGACGCTTCCTTCGGGAAGTGGCCACCGTGGATGAGAAGCGACCCGACCCTTAAAAACAAAAATGTATATTGTCACTTTCATAGAGACCACGGCCATAGCACCGAAAACTGTAAAAACCTCCGCGACGAGATTGAAGAGCTCATCCGTCGCGGGTACCTGAGAAACTTTGTACAAAGAAGCAATATAGGCCAGACGGATCAACAAGGGGAGCAAAAGAAAGATGTTCCCGGTGGATCCGTTGTCGCGGGTGGGTCCATTGTCGCACCAGTGGGTCCGTTGTCGGATCAACACGATCACCGGTGGGTTGTTCAACAGCAATGGGAAAAGCTTCAGCTCGCGAACTAGAGCGTGAAGAGCAGAACCCTCCGAAGCGGCCGCGGCTTGAGGACCCTATATTCTTCACCAAGGACAACGCGCGCGGGATTCAGTACCCTCACGACGACGCACTGGTCATAAGAATGAAGATCAACGACTTTGAAGTCAGGTGCATCCTGGTAGATTCAGGGAGTTCGGCTGACATCCTGTTCAAAGGCACCTTCGACAAGCTACAGCTTCGAGAAAGTGACCTCCAGCCCGCAAGTACTCCTCTAGTGGGCTTCAGCGGAGAAGAAGTCAGTCTCCTCGGGCGAATTACTTTACCCGAGGAGGTTGGTACATGGCCCAACATCACGAGGTTTGAGCATACCTTCCTAGTAGTTGCAATGCCTTCCCCATACAATGCCATTGTGGGATGGCCCGTCACTCAAGCGCTTCGCGCGGTGGTATCTACTTACTACCTGGCCATGAAGTTCCCCACGGACTTCGGGATAGGGGTAGCTCGGGGCGACCAGCTCGAGTCTCGAAAGTGTTACGTTGTCGTTCTCAAAGGGAAGGCCAAGTCGGCAGATGACCTCGAGTTAGAGCAACCTGTGGAGTACTTCGAGGAGCGAGCTACGCAAACCGAAGGGACATTCCACATCCCGACCTCAGCAAAAGATCTAGCCAAAACTCTCCATATCGGAGCCACGATCGAAGAGCCTCTCCGCTCTCGACTGGTAAGTTTTCTACTCAAGAATTTAGATTTGTTTGCCTGGTCTACGGCAAAAATGCCGATATAGATGCTAAGGTTATAACTCACAGGTTGAACACCGATCCTTTAGTCAAGGCAGTTAGACAGAAAAAACACAACCCAACCCCGAAACGCTGGAAGATAGTCGATGAGGAGATCGAGAAACTCCTCGCAGCCGATTTCATCAGGGAGGTCCACTACCCGAGCTGGGTGGCTAACCCCGTTCTGGTAAAAAAGGCCAACAGTAAATGGCGCATGTGCGTCGATTACACCGACCTGAATCGAGCTTGCCCGAAAGACTGTTTCCCTCTCCCTAAGATCGACCGTCTAGTGGACGCGACCTCAGGGCACGAGTTGCTGAGTTTTCTGGACGCATACTCAGGCTATAACCAGATCAAGATGGACCCCGCTGACGAGGAAAAAACAACATTCATAATCGAGCTAGGATTGTACTATTACAAGGTTATGCCCTTCAAGCTAAAAAATGTCGAGGCAACCTTTCAAAGACTTGTCAACAAACTTTTTGAGCCGTTGATCGGTGATAAGGTTGAGTGCTATGTAGACGACATGGTCGTCAAAACCCAATTCTTAGACTGTTTAATAAGTGACTTGCAATGTATTTTTGAAATTCTACGCAATTATAGTATGAAGTTAAACCCTAGTAAGTGTGTCTTTGGTGTCACCTCGGGCAAATTCCTGAGTTACATAGTTAACCAGCGTGACATTGAAGCAAACCCCGAAAAAATCAAGGCTATCCTAGAAATGAAGCCACCTTGCAAGTTGAAGGAGGTTCAAAGGCTGAATGGCCGCATGGCTTCCCTAAGCCGCTTCATGTTCAAGTCGACAGATCGCTGCCTGCCCTTTTTAAGGCAATCAAGAAAAGTAAAGACTTCGAGTGGACTGAAGAGTGTTGGCTCGCCTTCGACGAGCTAAAGAAATACCTAGTTAGTATCCCGGTTTTGACCCGACCCGAGGAGGGTGATGTTTTAAAGTTGTACCTCTCCACGAGTGATGAGGTAGTTAGCTCGGTATTGATAAAAGAAGTAGATCGGGTCTAATGACCTATCTACTATGTGAGTAAAGTTTTACAGGATGCAGAAACTAGGTACCCAGAAATTGAGAAGTTGGCGTATGCACTGGTCACGGCAGATCGGAAGCTTCGCCCGTATTTCCAAGCCCACACTATCGTGGTCCTCACAAACCAACCTTTGAGGCAAGTCTTACTCAAGCCTGAGGTATCTGGCAGATTGACGAAATGGTCCATCGAACTCAGCGAATACGACCTCCAGTACAAGCCTCGGATGGCGATTAAGGCCCAAGCCTTAGCCGACTTTGTAGCAAAATGTACCTTCACCACCGCAGCCCTCAAAATGATGGAGCTTGAACACAAAGAAGGAGCTTCAACCAGTACGGCGCCGGTCCCGGTCAAAGCAAGACCAACTTGGGATGAGGAGCCCTGGATCCTCCATGTAGACGGCTCGTCCAATCAACAAGGAAGCGGAGCCGACGCTGTTCTACACGGACAAAGCGGGGTGAAACTGGAGTACGCACTTCGGTTCAAGTTCGTGGCATCCAACAACGAGGTAGAGTATGAGGCACTACTAGCCGGGCTTACATTGGTGAAAGAGGTACGAGCAAAGCACATCATCATCTGTAGTGATTCTCAGCTCGTGGTCAACCAGGTCACCAGCGATTACGAAGCTTGCGACCCCACCATGGCTGCTTATTTAGCCAAGGTCAAGGAAATTCTACAAAGCTTCCAGTCATACTTCATTAGGTAGATACCAAGGTCCGAGAATGCTGAGGTCGATGCCCTGTCCCAGTTAGCCAGCATGAGCAACAACAACATGAGGATTGTGCACATAGAGAACTTGCCTCGGCCCAGCATTCTCAGGGGGGTAGAGCTCCCGTTGCACAAACAGAGCCGAGCTGGATTGACCCACTCGCAAGCTACCTACTTCATGGAACTCGACATACAGATCGCAACGCAGCCAGAAGGGTAGAACGACAGGCAGCCAAGTATGTCATGATAGACGGACGATTGTACAAAAGATCCTACATGTTCCCCTACTTGCGCTGTTTACGACCTTCAGAGGCTGAGCTCGTCCTCCACAACACCCATGAAGGCTTATGCGGCGGACACTTGGGGGGCAGGGCTCTCGCCCAGAAAGTGCTACGGAAAAGATACTACTGGCCCACGATGAAGGCGGACGCACTCGAGCTCGTCAAGAAATGCGACAAATGTTAGAGGTACGCCAACATCCATCACCAACCTGCTATCGATCTGAAGTACCTCACCAGCCCATGGCCCTTCGCACAGTGGGGGATCGACCTCCTTGGACCATTCCCGCCAATGACAAGATAGAGGAAATTCTTAGTAGTACCAGTAGATTACTTTACAAAGTGGGTAGAAGCAGAACCCCTAGCAACAATTACAGCTCGAATCGTGCAGAACTTCTTTTGGAAGAGCTTAATGTGCCACTTTGGACTGCCTCGAGTGCTCATTTCTGACAATGGTAAGCAGTTCAAAGATATCAAGTTCTAGAGTTGGTGTGCTGAGATGGGGATACAACAGAACTTCACTTCGGTAGCACACCCCCAGGCGAACGGATAGACAAAAGGCACAAACAGAGCCATACTCCGTGTACTGAAAGCCCACTTATCCCGAACTAAGGGGCTATGGGTAGAGGAGTTGCTCAGCGTACTATGGGCTTACCGAACTATTGTCAAGACCGCCACAGGAGAAACCCCCTTCAACCTCACCTATGCCACGGAATTGGTAATCCCAACCGAAATCGAGGTACCTACATTACGCTTGGAAGCCTACGACGACGAAGGAAACAGTGACGAGCTCCGCACCAACCTCGACCTATTAGAAGAGGAACGGGACCTCGTGTACATCCAGACTGCAACCTACCAGCAAAGAGTGGCCCGATATTATAATGCTTGAGTCAAGAAGCAACACTTCCGTGTAGGGGACCTGGTCCTCCGGAAAATTATGGTACCTGAACCCGGTGTAGGTAAGCTCGGACCAAACTAGGAGGGTCCCTACCGAGTGAAGCGGATACTTGGGGAAGGTACGTACGAGATCGAAACCCTAGAAGGAGAGCGAGTACCTTAGGCATGGAACATCAGCAATCTAAGGCGATACTACCTCTGATTACGAATTGGAAAGGCGCCAACCCTAGAAACAAGTAAGTGAGCTCTAACTCTCAGATTGTGATTTCTAGCTCACAGTCTACTATGAGAGTACTAACTTAGCCATTGGAGTGACCTCATCGGGTTGGCCACTCCGGGTCCTCTGACATTTAGTTCCTTACAGGTCTTTAAGGAGCAACGAAAGTTTAGGAGCAGACTACGAGTCTCTCCCAAAGCCTAAGGGCCACAAGAAGACCTAGTCACCTCTACGGCATGGGCAAAAGTTAGGAGTGGATTACGGGTCCCTCCCAAAGCCTAAGGGCCACAAGAAGACCCAGTTTCCACTTCGGCGAGGGCGAAGTTCAGGAGTGAACTACGGGTCCCTCCCAAAGCCTAAGGACCAATACTACTGAAAGACCTAGTAGCCTCTACGGCATGGGCAAAAGTTCAGGAGCGGACTACGGGTCCCTCCTAAAGACTAAGGGCCACAAGAAGACCTAGTTGCCACTTCGGCATGGGCAAAATTCAAGAGCAGACTACGGGTCCCTCTCAAAGCCTATGGGCTGAAAATGCCGAACTGACAAGGACCTAGACGCTGCATAAGACCTGGATACCTCGCTGGCATAAGTAAACTACTTCTAACACCTAAGGTAAAGACAACTCAGGTATAAACCCTACGATGTCTATTCCACCTCGGTTACCCTTACTTGTTGCCAAACTCGGTAACTCAATAGTTTGGGGTAACCTACGCAGTTCGGAGCAAAACACAATTTATTCTTTCGGTAATCCCTACTCGTTGCCAACTCGGTAGCTCGGGTAACCTATATTTTAAATTGCCCAGCTCGGAACTCACTTACACTTAGAATTATTTTGCACTCATGATTACTCCGAAAACTGTATATTTCATTAGTAAAAAAGGTTCAAGTACAAAAATTTTAACCCAAGCTCAACGGCCCAAGAGAGTATATCCACAGTTCAAAGAAGAAAAAGATAAAGAACAAGAAGTCATCACGCAGAAGGGTCCACCACTTTGATCTCTTCATCACTCTCCTCCCCTGGAGAGTCGGGCTCCTCATCTGCCGCCTTGGCCACCTCGGAGTCTAAGCTTGTCATCGTGATGCCGCCGAGATCAAGATCGGGGAACTTCTTCCGAACCAAGTACCGGCACAGCTTGAACACAGATCGATAAGAGCCCGAGCCGTACTCGACCTGTAGAGCCTTGAACTCTGAGGACTTTTTGAAGCTCTCGATGTCCTTGTTCCTTTCTTCCGCGATGGAGGCCTTGAGGTTCATGACCTACCGCTCAAGTTGCGCCTTCTCCTCAGTCAGCAAGGAGATCTGCCCTTCCTGGGTCAAGATCAACTCCTTCTGGGCCTCAGCCCCCTTCTTGGCTCTAAGTACCTCGCCCCAAGCCAGGTCTAGATCGTGGTGGAGCTTCTGTGCCTCCATCTTGGCATCATGAGCTTCCTTCGAGTGGATCGCCGCTTGGTAGGCCAGCGCGTGACCAACAGAGTTAGCCTACCAAAAGAAAACTGAGGTCAGTCAGTCAAAAAAAAAAAAAAGGGAAGAGAGGCAGAATTCTTACCACCATATAGTGGCTACCGATTAATCCCAAGAGCCAGCCTATAGACATCTCTGCCCACTTCGCGACTTCATCTTGTAAGATGGCACCCTGGCTCTTGCGCATGGCCAGAACGTGGTCCATGATGCTTTCTTTCACGCTAGGAAGAAAGCCCTCTGGTCCAGCATCCACCCCCATGGGTGTGGACGAACTCTCGGGCTCCTGAGGGCAAGCTCCCTCGTGATGAACCTCGTCCATGACCGCCTCGGGGGCGGCAGATCGGGCCTCTTCCTGGGGAGGTGCAGTGGAGACTGGCTTCACGATTACAACTTCGAAAGAGAGATTGACCTCCTGGCGCGATCTCTTCGCGGTCCTCTTCTTTCTCTTTTGGGAGCTCCTCAAGAGGCTTTCCGCGTTGACCGTCATTGTAGCTGCAAAAACAAAAAGTAAGATTAGCCATGAACTAATCAGAACCTTGAAAAATCAAAAACCCAAGGTGACCTACTAGGACTCAAGCCAGCCTGCACGAACTTGTCTTCAACAAGGTAGTCCGAGCAAAGGAAGCCAAGCTCCGCCCAACACTTGAGTGTCTCCCTTGTCTTCAGGCCCAGTCTAACACCAGGAACCTGAATCGGCGGCCTCCAATGAATTGGGAAAGGCCACCCCTCGGGGCTATGGACCATGAAGTAATCCCGTTTCCAGGTCGGGATCCTATTGGGGAGTTCATGTAACAACTTATAGCCCGGGCGAGGGGACAGGTAATAGGTTCTCCTATGCTCAGGAAGAGCACAAGAAGAGTTTTTCTTTATTGAAAAAATGGTAGAAAAGATATCGAGGTCAAGGGGAAGACAATACTCATAAAAAAGCGAAATGATCCCTACTACGTTGCGGATGGAGTTTGGGTGTAACTGATCTATGGTAATGTCAAAAGACTTCAGGACCTCTACGATTAAGGGATGCAAAGGAAGGCGAAGGCCAGCCACGAGCTGCTCTTCAAAGATCACGATCTCGTTATGATCGTGTTCCCAGGGGAAGTTACCTGAGGGGAGACTGTAGGGGAATTCTCTCGGAAGGTTGCACTGGTGTACTAAGGCCTAGAGCCGGTTCAAGGTCTTCCTCGAAGGGCCAAAGTGGTCTGGCACCCGACCTTAGTGAGAAGTGGATGCCTGACTACCTGAGGCCTCTCGAGTCTCCCGGGGTGCCTGTACCTCGAGAAGGCCACAGACTACCTCTAAACCCAAAGTAGCCCCATCTCGGCTACCGACCTGAGCCGAGGTACCCGCCTCAGCCTCATCTAGAAGACTATCAAAGCTAGAGGAAGACATGAAACTTAACAGAACTGAAAAGAAAGGTGAAGGGAGACTCACCAAAGTGAGACGACCAGATTAGAAGGAAATGGTGAACTAGAAAACCCGAGCTAAAGAAGCTAAGCGCGACCTCAGATCAAAGACTAGTAAGCTTGTGGTGAAGGAAATGAGTCTCGGGTCTCCCTATTTATAGCCACTATACCGGAGAAGCAACGATCAAAATCAAAGCAATCCAACAGCTCCTGAGAAAACCGGTTGCACGACCCTCGAGATCAAAATCAGTTTAGCGCATTTTTTGGCATCCGCAGAGCCTATAGATCGCTTGACATCCGCGCATAAACTGCATGCGACCCATCTGATAGCAGCAAGACTTTGAGCCAAATCTACTTGGCACATCGTGAACTCCTCAAACCAGGTCAAGACCCCTAACTCAAGGAGTGGGGGGCAATTGATGAAGGAGAATTTGGCCTGACCTTGTGATAGGGAGACACGTGGACGTGACTCGCATAAGCGACAACTCGACGTGATCAGATCAGCACGTGGACGTGACTCAACACGGGTGATAGCTCAGCATGAGTAAGCTCGCTACAAAGCGAGCTCGGGTAAGCTGGTACCCAAAATTAAAGTCACTTCGAACTAAGATCGTCTCGGTAACAGATCACGACAAACGAAACCAAGTTCGTTACAGATCATGCCCGGACAGGCGGATCACCTCGGCCCCAAGGAACTTCGGCATTTGTATCAGGGCAGACCTAAGGAGCACAAGCTCGAGGAGCTCGCTACCAGTCAGCTCGCCATCGAATAGCTCGGTATCCTACAAGCGACTCGCCTACCGTTCAGACCTCCGAATGGCAACCTCGAGGAGCGCACTACAGTACTCTGCGTTCTACAGTGCCATACCTCGTAATGGTCACATTAGTTCATCAACTCCCCAGTTCTGACAGGAATGGACAGTATTACCGTTTGACAGCGTGAGATAGTATTACCGTTTGACGGGTGGGACAGTATTACCGTTTGATGGCATGTGACAGTATTACCATCTGACGGGCGGGACAATATTACCGTTTGACGGCGTTTCGCCCACCTAACACGCAAGCAAGTCCCATCACAGCTGGGATCTGGTGACTATTCCACCAAACCGCATGGTCCCCAGTATGTAAAGACTCTGCCCCCCCCCTAGGGGCGAGGTACATTCTATTCTTATTGTTGTGTGTGTAATCTTCGCTCTCTAGCTCTCTCACTGTTATCATCTTCAAACTCTCTATTACTACTGTGCTCTAACTTAACCATCGGAGTATCCTCGCCGAGTGAGCGACCCCGGGATCTCTGACTCATCTCTTTCAAGAGCTTAGTCCTCGTCGTTGCTGGCAGCCAGATCACATCCAGCAGGGAGCAGCCGGATTACGACACATCACATGTATATATTCTTCACTTAATTGCATCTTATTTAAGATTACTTGGTGCAATTGATTAGTTTAGTTGTTAAATTAATCATTTTATAAAACTACTCTTCTTGCACACACACACAAAGTTTCCCATTCCGCTACATTTATTTTCAATGTTTTGAAGAAGGCTTAGATACAATTTTTGGGGAAGTTTTAACACATACTCAATTCACCCCCTCTTGGTATTATTATTATTTTAATAAATACTTCTGAAATAATTTAGGAAAATTATTAAATCTATCCACACCAGTGTAGACCACTTGATTGACTTCAACCATACTTGGTTTTACATTAATTAACATCAAATGATTTACTTTTAATTAAAATTAATGTAATTTGCCATAATCATATTAATTTAATATAATTACATCAATTTTATTAATAGTAAATAATTTACATTAATTCATATTAATTTATTGTTATTGTAAATAACTAATTTAGTATACATTTTTTCCAATCAACAACAATTTCAATAATTTTTGGAAATTATTATAAAATATTATAATTTATTGGTAATTAATTAGTTATAGAAAACTATTATAATTGTAGGGATCGCAATTTTCCCTATAAAACTAGGGCCCTACCTTACCCCACCTCGAATGGGGTAAGTTTTCTCGAATTTTAAATAGGGATGAGGAAGAGACAAGGTGGAGATGGGGAAAATATTTTTGCTCCAAATCATGGACAAGGAAGGGATGGGATTTGCATATAATTCCCTAAATCCGATGGTAAATTAGTAAAATATCAATAGATTTAATATTGATTTTTAAAATATCTCTAAGTTTTCCTCATATTCTTATAATCCTTGGATCCCACAATTTTATTTATAAAATACCCCTTGTTATAATCAAATTCCTAAAATACCCCAGATTCCCATATTGATTTTTAAAATATCTCTAAGTTTTTCTTGTATTCTTATAATCCTAGAATATCACAATTCTATTTATAAAATACTCCCAAATTTCTATAATCCTATTTGTAAAACATTTACAAATTAGATTATTTTAAGGTAGTTGTCTCGAAATGCTTGATTGCTCATACATTTTTCGCAAGGAGCCTGTAAATCTGCAATCTGAAATCAGATTGCTGTTTATATATTTTATGTAAAATACATTGACCAGGTCAACATTTCTTATTATAATCAAGCATTCCGAGAAAACCATTTTTGCTTTCAAGCCCCCTGAGCTGATGCTAAATATTATATATGGGCTGTTGGCAATCAACCATGGCCGATGTCGGTATACTTTTGATTTCTTGCAGCCAGACTTTTAATGGTAACACATTTGCCTGTATGATTTGCCTTGGCTTCACATCAAAACCACCATTTCCATTTATCTTTCCCTCTCTATCTCTCTCCTACCACCTTGATCTGCACGTACCTCCGCTGCCTTCTGTGGTTCTTGCCTGTTGGAACTTAAATCTCACGTCCCATCACCAAACAAAGCCCCAAACCAAAGTCTAAAAGGGGTTCCATATTTTCATCTCATCCCAAGGAGAATACCCACGGAGAGAACTGTTCTCCTCAGCAGGATTCCATCACCATTACTCTAGGGCTTCAACCGAACTAACTCCTCCTGGGGAGGGACGAGAAGAAGAAAAAGAAGGAAACCATCAATTTCGCATGTCACCCAACGTCAATATCAACACTCCATACACAATTCATCTCTCTCTCTCCAACTCTCTGTTACAATCTCCTTCTCTTGTCTCTCATCACAGTCATCCAAAGCAAAGCCTTTGGCTTTGGCTTTGGCTTGTGGTAGGGTTAGCAGATCGCAAGAGTCCTGCCCGAGTCTTAACTCCGTCTAACTCACGTTAATGGTACGGGCAGAGAAAAAGTCACAAACAATCATCATCATTGCACATTTTGACAGCAAGCGTTGCACGCCTTTTCCTTCTCTTCACTTTCCCACCCTCATCCTCACTCCTCGTGTTTCTCTCCTCCGTCACGGTCTTTCTTGTGAAGACGTACGTCCTTGAGAATCCGTAAATCACTCTGTCTGTTTCCTTTCTTTCTCGGAAACGAACATATCTGAAGCTTCTCCATTTATTTTCTTTCCTGTCGGCTCGAACCCCCCCCAACCTTTCCCTTCCATCCATTTTTTTTCTATTCACCCTATTCATGCATGTTTGTCCTTTGAATTTGCCACCTGGCGCTTGTTGGACGTTGCTATCTGTCAACTTTCTATGCATACTTCTTCCTTTTGTGGGACCATCTGTTTTCCAAGTCAAACTGCCCCTTGAGTCAAAGTCTCCCACGTGCCACCAGGTGAGAGGCTGAGAACTTGCATGAAGCATGATCATTTCCCGGCCGATATTTTGAACAAGGATTATCTGAACTCACTTGGGGGTTGGGATTATCATGTGGGATTTTTTTTTATCGTCGAGTGGGGGCCACTCATGTAGCTCGTGGGTCCTACTTCCCTTCACGAGGTCGGAGGTGTTATGATGATGATAATGGGTCCATATGGGTCACCAAGCAACCAAGTGAACTGTGGAGGGAGTACTATGTCCCATGGGGTTGGTGGCTATACGTCTCTGATTGATTTTCTGCAACGCTAGGGTTACGAATTTTTTTTCTCTTTTTACCTCTAGGAGTAGGAGATTCATCTTATAACGTACTACGTCTGGAATATTAAATTACTTCGCAGTGGGTTCCTCAAATATTTTGTTTAATTAGGAGCTGCAACGATGACTATCAATGTTCCAGTTACGTGATGGATAATGCATTTGTAGGGAAAACTGGAAAATATATTCGTGTGCTTAGCTTTACACAAAGATCAAATCATCGACGACTCGATGTGGGAGTGGGTCCCTTGGCTCTTGCATGTTGGCCACATTTACCGGTAAATTGTAGCTGAAGGTTGATTTGGTCCACTAATCGCTTCAACTGACGACTGATGTAGAGAAAAAGCCCTGAACAGAATCAACCATCAGATTTTATCGTTCTTTTTGACCAATTTTATTGATTATATTTCGTAATCTTCAGATGTTTCTGAATCTAAAAGACTACCATGAACCCATCTCATCTGCACAAATATTTCAACGTTATTTCTGTGCTTTTTATAATATTTTGGGACTAAAGAAAGACTAGATGATCTCTGGCTCGTTCTCTTTGCTTTTTTTCCTTTCCCATCTTTCTCTTCTCTTTTCATTCTCTATGTTAAAAAGTGTAAACTTTCTCTGAACTTTCTCTGCATCAACTCTTCTTTTTTTCTTTCATTTTTCGTTTTCAACCTGGGTTCCGAGGACATCAGTCCCGAAGGAAACTAAGGAAGGAATGTCTCGGAATGAATCGATGCAAAGCGATTCGTCCAAATTCAGAACGCCCCACTCTGCTCTTCAGACTCTAGAGGTACTGGGAATCTCTCTCTCTCTCCAAACCGTAGTAAACCCTTATATCTGAACAGTGCAGGTGCAACTGTGCAACGACAACAGCAAACCCACCAAGAAAGAACAAATTAAGCCTCGGAAACCAGCGAAAACTCCCCCAACTCGTCTACAATTCCGTGCTGGTTTTAATCCCAAGACACAAGCCGAGCAAAGCAAATTAGATAAAACGTTACAAATAAATATTTTTATTTTATTATCTGTATTCTGAAATAAATAAAAACTAGAAAAAAAGGACTTTTGTTTTGATTTTATGTGGTTTGGTATGAACAGGAAAGTTTTCTTTTGCCGTTCCATAAAGGGCCAAACCGGACCCAGATCCATCCATCTTTTACCAAGCAGGTGCACAAAGCAGCACCGGCGTAAAGTAGCATGCATCCATGGCCTCTTCATGTCCCAACAACTTCCCCCTCTACCACCACCATCACCAACTCTCAGACCAAGACGCAGAAGCAGCAGCAGAAGAGGACGAGGACAACATGCTCGAGCTCGGTCTCGGGCTTGGCCTGGGCTTGACCCAGTCCCGTACAGAAGACCATATTGGGTCAAGCTCGGCTTCTGCCTCTGCCTCCGCCTCTGCATCTTCTCCTTCACCATCATTTCAGTTAGGGTTAGGGTTAGGGTTTGGGAATGAGGCTGTCAGAAATAGTAGTAATAGTGGTAGTAGCCTAGCTATGCAGCCGGCTTGTAATCATGGTGGATGGTGGAATCAGCCTCATGGTCATGACCATCATCATGATGGGCCATCATTAACGTTGCTAACATCTCCAGCATGGCCATGGCGCCTGGATTCAGACGGATTTCTGCACCCAGAGAACCTGCAGCTGCCTGTTCCCAAGGCCACTCATGATTACCGCCGGAGATCGGAACTGGGGTTGTGGTTTAGCCTCCGTTCTTCTGTTAACCAGTGAGTGGTTCTTAATTTCTTATCATCTTATCATTGTTTATTAGTTTTTCTCTGAGAAAAAACAAAACAAGATAGACTACTTAGCTTGATCATGGTTCACACTAGCAGGGAAGGAGAAACGCTGCCACAGATTCCAAAGGCGTATATTAGAGTCAAGTAAGTTGTGCGAATTAGAATTTTTATTTGTATAATCATGTCTTTGGGTTTTCTCTTTTCTTCTTCTTAATGATGATATTCAGATAATTGAGCTTAAAGCTATCTATTTTTTATTTTATTTTATTTTTTTACTTTTCCTTTTCTTCTTTTCTGGCTGGAATTAAAGGGACGAGAACGTGACTGTTTTCATGGTGAAGACGTACCTGGTTACAAAGCTTGGTCTTACCAACGAAGCTGAGGTAAGAAACCATACAGAGAGACTGGACGCTTCTTCTTTGCTACATGCATGCTTGATGTGTTTAGATCGTTATTATGTTACGTGGGTTGTTTTTAGTCTTTGTTTAGACTTGTTTACACGTGGAATACATGCAGAGGTGGTAGGGTCCATAAATATGAGATCGTAGCCGTTCATTCTACTGCACTCGATGAACTTATAGGGTAGGACTCTGTATAAACACCCAGAGTTATGAAAGAAGGAAAACGAGATGAAACTTCAATGCTGGGAGCAAAAAACCCAGACCCCATTTGTCTCCACCGTGGTTGGTTGAGATATCGAAGTCTAGTTGTGATAATTACAGAAAAGAAAACACAAACTCAAGCAAAGAAATGTAAAAGAAAGAAAAGAAAGCACAACTAACAACAATGATTTTCCTGCACTTGGACTTACTTGGAGAGATGGGTTTAAGTTTTAAGTATTCGTGTTTGATTTGAAAGCTAGAACTCAGTCTAGCTAGTTGGGTGGGTATGATTATCTGCTTAGGTGTGGTGTTTTGGAATCATCGACTCTAGTTGGGTGTGGTTGGTCAGTGGCTGTGGAACCAATAAGATGAGTTCCTGGAGTGTCACCTTTCATACGTTTGTGATAGTTTCTACTCCAAGAAATGTGGTAGTTGGGTGTTTTTGTGATCACAATCTAACTACAGGAAACCTGAATGACTGTATTCGGGTGAGGAACCCACTTGGGATATATTCAGAAGATTAATGTATACTTCACACCATGAACTCTCTCTCTCTCTCTCTCTCTCTCTCTCTCTCCTATACTGGGGTAGAAGGGTTGCAGAAACTTTTACTGTAATGAATGATTCTGATGAAGAGCTTCATCTAATACCCCATATACCTAGAGCTTCATCTAATACCGCTCAGTCTTTTGCATGAGTTTGGTTCCTCTTGAAGCATCATTTTCTCAAAAAATCCATAAATTTTGAGAACTGGCGTTTTTAATATTTCTTAAGCGTGCGTATCAATTGTATATTTGTATACCAAAGGCAAAGCTATAAGATTCAAACCCTGGTTTGAAGAGTAAAAACATGAGATTTCCACCAGTTAACCACCAAGTTTGTTTTATGAATTTTTGTTCTATTTGGCTTTCCTTATTGATACGTACCGTTAATTGTTACTCAGAAACATTTGATGGATAAAAGGGGTCCGACCAATCTAACCATGGAGAGACCTGGGTTCTACCTATAATTGCAACATTCAATTTATCTGTCTGACTTTTAAAATATTTAGTTTGAGCCTTCTGACTCTTATCTAATCATGTATTCTGGCCATTTAGTTCTCATTGGGACTCCTCAGGTTGGACATACACATTTTTGAATAGTTGGTTAGGTCTAGAATTTAGAAAGAGTATAAAACTCTAGAATTTTTCAAAGTAGCATTGCTACTATATAATATTTAAATTAGGTTCATAGTCTTATACTCTTTCTATTTCTCCATATCTAATTCCATTTTTTTATTAGAATTAGAATGACATAAATTAAGTTGGTATTCCTAGTTGGCTTTCTATTTTTTTAATCTCCATAAATCTGCTGTGTTTAGTCCAAAGTAAGTAGGCTTATGTTTCCAAGTGAGATATTTAATAGTGTTAGAGCATGCTTATTGTTTACTTTTTGTTCACTCTTCCTATTAGATAGTACTCCTTTCCATCCTTGTTCTTGGCATTTTATTTTTTTGTTTTACTTGTTATTCCAATTCTATCCTTTATAATCCTTAATGTTAATAACTACCATTATGATGATAACCTGGTTTCTTTTCAGAAGATTCTGTCTAGTTGCTCATCTCAACAAGTTGTTTCTTTCAACAGACTGCTTAACCAAGTGTTCATCACTTGTCCATATATATAATATTAATAATTTCCATATAATATTCATTGTTTATATAATAACCTGAATAGGGTTTTCTCATGCATGTACATATGTTTCATTTACCCAAGTTGTCAAAATTCTCTGAGTCCCTTAGATTCACCTAGGCGCGGTATGGAATTATTGGCCTCAAGCTGACTATTTTGTTTTATAATAATTTAATTTAGTTTTCTCAAGATGGTACTAGTTGTGAGAACTTTTGAAATGGCATAAATATTTTTTTCACCTAACCAAGGTTCAAAGTATCGATACGTATTGGCCCGTATCAACCAATATGTATTGTGCTGATGGCTTTCCGATACGCCCCTCCAGGGGTTGTATCGGTCAGACACTGGTTCAGAGGGTAGTTGGGACTTAAACCAACCCCTCTGAACCAGTTTAGAAAAATAAATAAATAAAACCTAAAAAAGAGTACCGATACCGGCTGATACGCCCTGAGTATCAGGGAAAATGTGACGCTACTTGGTTATTATCTGAATATTCAGTAACTACTTTTCCACATGATTAAAATTTGTGATCTTAAATGAACCTCAGAAGTATCTATTCTCCCTATTGGCTTTGAAGGGTATAGTTTAGGAATGTGTTTTCATGTTATAGAACTTTTGAATTATGTTACTGGATATATAGAAACCATAAAATAAAAAGATATATATCAAGAGAGTCTTGAAAGAAATTGCTTAGAAACGAGAATTTTCCATGATCTAACTAAACATTTATATAGTATATAAATACAAAAAGAAAATAAATGTAAATAATATGAGTACTACCAACAGTCATTGTGAAGATAACAGGAAGTGGCATGATTAGACTATACAGAAAATGTCAAAACCAAACACTAGGAAGTTCTTTTTGTGACAGTGGAGATCACCCTATGAGTATGTTCATGAATAAAATGCTTGTGTTTGTGCCTTTGGCTTTGGTCCAAACATGTAGCAGAATGCTTTGATCATATTGTAATAATAAAGTTTAAGATGAAGTGGAGCTTGTACAAACCACAGTTTTTAGAATTTTATAAAACCTAAAGAAACTCAGGAGCAATGGTGTTCAAGCATAGATCAGTTCTTAGCTACCGCGTGCTTGATATACTAAGGCTTCATTTGGCATTCCTTATTTGAAAGACTTGTCTCCTTTCTGCAGTTAAAAATTCATTGTTCATTAGGGGTGTTTTAACTGCAAAATGGAGATAAGTCCTTAAAATAAGGAATGCCAAATGCAGCCTAAGTACTGAGCTGCTTATAAATAAATTAATGTCCCATGGTGGCTTTTTCTGTCTTGGAGAGACTTGTCTGATGTAAGTAAGGTCCCCATATTAAAAAAGTAGACAAAAGAAGCTGGAATCAGTGAAAATGCCAGGAGCTGGACATGGAGTTGATTGAAACATCTTATGACTGTTAAGAGGGGTTGATTAGAGGTGATCAAATGAGATGAAAAATAATTGTATTTAAGTTGTAATATACCATGATATGAAAGAAAATGTATAAAGATTAAAATCATTGAAAGCAGGAAAAAAAAAATGAGAGTGGGATTCTCCATTAATTAGGGTCTAATTTTTAACATGAAAACCAATAGGAAAGCTTTGTAACACAATACAATAATAGATTAATTAACTATTCAACCCTTAGCATGTGCATCAAAATGTGTCTGAAGAGAATTTTAGAGATTTTTACAGTGTGTTTGGTTCAAAAGAAAAAGTAGGGAAAGGAAGGGAAAGGCAGGGAAACCTATACAAGGTTTGTAAGGGTTTTTCTATCTATCCCTTTCTTTTCCTGGATTTTCTTTCAAGCCAAACACAGCCTTGATAATGAGTTTTCTCCCATTCTTATTGAAAATAATTTACATACCTTTGCTATATATCGACATTTTTTGTAAAATGGTGCTTGTTGGAAAAAGGTAAACCAAAAAAAAGAAGAAAAAGAGGAAAAATGAACAGTTGCTTTGCAAATGAAGACAAATTGCCAGTGTTCTGGGGACAATTTATTCCTGACATTTTCCTTTCACTGAACGTAAATGTAATGGACTGATGAACAGTTGATACAGAAGAGTAATCATTTTGAGTATGACTTCGCTGTCATAAAACAGAAGACAAAGAAAGAAAAAGGAAGGAAGAAAATAGGGGAAAAAAGTAATTGGACTACTCTGTCGAAAATAAGAATTTTCCCGTTTGGTTTCTAGATGTAGCATATTCGATCATTCTATGATACAGGAAATCTATCGAACAAATAAACTTTACCGAGGAAGAACACGAGGAAAAGGTGAAATTCTGTTAAAGCTGTCTTGCTAATTTCCAGCAAATCTGTCATTTTGTACTTGGGGGAAATTTGTCTTAAATGCATTAGTGACTAAATGTTCTCTCTCTTTTATCTTTTTTTCTTTTTCCTCGTTTTTTTTTTTTTTTTTGTTAAAATCAGAATCTTATGACGGGAAAGTATTCACATAGGTGAAAGAACTTGTATGTTTCTTGCAGTTATCCGGTTTCTTATTCTAACCAAAGAGCAAATAAAATTACTACAAGAAAATCAAAATATTTTGTTTATTCAGATGCTGCATAAGCATTTTCAATAACTCCATTTTGAATAGTTCTTTTTATGAGTTATTCGAGCTCAGTTCATGAATAGATTTGGTCTAAACCTTGATTTGAGTTAAGCTTGAACCCTATATATATTCGTGTTTGCTAATTTAGGTAATTAATATTTTTAAAATTTTATATGTATAATAATGAATATTTTTGTGGATAGTTTTTTTTGTTTAATTTTTTATTTTTATATGAAACTTGGTGCCTTGTCAAGCTCAAACTCAAGTTTACTTTTGTCGAACCTCCTGTTCAATGTCAAACTAAGATTCAAAATATCGATATGCCCGATATGCTGATAGAGGTGTATCAGGCTGTATTCTTAGTTTTTTTTTTTTTTTTTTATACACCCTTTGTAAGGGTGAATTGGGAAGTTCTCGTTATGATACATATTTGCCGATATCAGGCAGTATCAGTAGTTTTTTTAATTTTTTTTTTCAAATTATGTTCAGTGGGGCCGGTTTAAGGCTTTTCCACCCCCTGAACCGGTCAAAACCCCGATAAACCCAAGACAGTTGAACCTTGGGTCAAACTGCCTTTATTTCTTTTGTATTTAATAAGAAAAGAGTATATTGAAAGAAAATATAATTACAATCAACCCTAACTCACGAAAAAAAGAATCGGGCAGCAAGGTCAACACACGCAACAAAAGGAATCAGGCTTTATCCACAAAGAAGCCACAGTCAGCCCACTTCACACAACAACCTCCAAACTCGAAAACAAAAAAGAAAAAAAGAAAAAAAAAAACACAGACCCCCTTTAGTCAAGTGAAGTTGTCTACAACCTATTCAATCGTTGGCCTCATTTTTACTGTCTGACTTGCATTTCATTATAATCTATTGTTAAGACTGTGTCACAAATTCTATATATCTGTTTAATTGTTCTGACATTGCTTTTGCTCCTTGCTTTTGTATAAAATCCACGTATGTAAATCACTGTTTTTTAACTTAACACAATTTCTTCCTCACATTTCTGTATTGTACATACACGCGCCTAAATTGTTTTAATAAAATTTTCAACTAGAATGTGAGTAATTAAATAATGTATATCACTATTTGTTTTGTTTTTATATTTCAAAGCGCTTCCTCCATTGGTCATTCGGTCCTTCTTGTCACCATGTGATCATAAAAAATTTCCTGTGCTACAACCGAGGTTTCTATTTTTTTTTTTCTTAACTCATATTTTATGGGGTTCAAATTAGGCCTAGTTTGGAAGGAATACAATACAAATATGTAGAGTACGCAAAATAATATAAAATATAAGGTTTTTCGTTCTACATATTTGTATTTGTTCTCCTTCCAAACGAGTCTAAATGTCATTCAATGATTTCTGTTTTTGAGAAAAAGAAAGAAATTGAAAGGTGTATCTGTGAGCTGTCGATATGATATTATATACCCGATACAGGGTATCTTATTGAAACTTGGAACCTTAACTGGAATTAGGAGAATCAAATGAGCATGCTTTCCCTAGAAGTTCAATTGATCCTTTTACATGGTGAACATAGGGCTCTGGCCCATTGGGAAATTTACGAACTCCAAGTCTAAACTCAACCCGACTCAAATCGCACTCTTAATTAACCATAAGGCTGTGTTTGGTGGCAGTGCAATTTTATTTTCACTAGTATAAATGCATGGAATCAAGGTTCAAAGTATAGATATAGGGTTGGGCATATCGGCCTGTACGGTTCAGAGGGGTTGGTTTAAGGCCGGTCTACCCCCTGAATCACTTGCCCACCTGAAACATCCCTTGTAGGGGGCTATACATACCATCCTGATATCAATACTTGAACCTTTCATAGGAGTGTAAATGAAGGTAATGCAAATTTTGGTTTAATTTTGTTGTGGTGTTGCATTATTTTGGTGTGAGTCTTGCTTTAATTCATTTGTAGTGCAAAATCAAAGAAAATAAGGTAAATTTTGAAATAAATATAAATTATAATTTGCACGTACTGCCATGGTTTTGCATCAGTGCAAATAAATGCACAGTAAAACCAAACACAGCTTGATGGAAATGTAGAAACAGGAATTTAGTAGGAATTAATCTGCCATAATATGATTTCATGTTGAAAGAATTTATTGTAAATCTATTTAATAGCCAATATTTTCAGTGGACATGCAATTTCATGTTTGTAAGTGGTATTTTGGTAACAGCTGCAGTGGTTGAGTTGAATGACTTGTTGCTTTGTCTCTTGACAAATAAATTGTGAGGATGATTTTGAGCTTCTTAATGCATGACTGGAACTGAAATTGAGTTGATTATTATAACATTTGAATATTTTTATTTTATTAGTTGATTACTCTATCCATCAAAAGACATTATCAAACATTTCCCAATTGTCCTTTCGTTCTACTAAGATCCAAACTGACCTCCCATTAATATTTCATGGAGTATTCTTGTATTAAGCTCTGATACAAATTTCCTCATCAATTGAATTGTTATTTCACCCCTGGTGACAGATAGAGATCTCATGTGCTGGGCTGGATTTGCTGCATTCACAAACGTTGAAGAGCGTTCGAGATATTGTATGGCTCCCTAAATTTTTAGATGAAGTGGCGCCCATGAAAGAAAAATCTCACAACTATTTAATGTGTTTGCACTATAGAAAGTGTTGTTCCCTGGAGTACCAGAAATTAATCAATTCCTTCGGTCAATAGCAAGATGTGTGTATCAGGGAGAGAGAATTGTTGATCAGGGTTGGGTTATTCTTGGTCTGCATGGAAATTTCATTCACTATATATACCTGTTGGTGACTTTGGTGAGACGTGAGGGCGTAAACATACTGTGTAGCTATCAGCAGGTAGCAATGTAGAATTGATGCAATGCAAATTTGTATTTCTACGGTGGGTGGCAATGTCAATTCAACAAGGGGTCTTTTTCCCAAGGGAATGTACCAGCCATAGGATCGGTATCAAAAGCTATCATTATTACCATTTGACCTTTCAGTTGGATGATGTTCTAATAAACATCACATCCCTTAATTAACCTGGGATTAGACCTCTTCGCATCCTTTGAAGTTTGAACCCATGGGTACGCCGGAAGCGTGAACCGGCAAAATAAGAATCGGGCATGTCGACATTCAAATTTTGTTCTAATGTTAACGGGCATTAGTAGTTGGAACCTGGTTCTGGACATGGAAGGTAAAAATATCCTTACGGTTAAACTCACTTCTTTGATTTTATTTTGATCTCCTATTTTCCTCTCCTCCAATCCCCAACTCTGAGAAACATCCCATGGGCCATCTCACTACACACTGAATTTTTACTAGCTTTAGTTTGTGGTGGGTCAGATATTGGTGGTTTCATAGGCTTAGGGGTATTTTTCGGTTGTGGTCCTATATGTTCTGCAATTGTGACTACATCTGGTCGTGGAATCGCTGTTTTATCGGGCTTTACGGCCTTGGATGGAGGATCTGTTGGTAGGTGGGTCAGTCTTGGTTGGCTTCTCAATGTTGTACAAATAAAAAATAGAAGGTAGAATGGAACTTATTGGTGAATGCTTTCCAAACCAAAACTCGACAATGTTGTAAAGCTCCACTTGGTCATTCTCCTTAAAATCGTGTTTGCTCTCCTATGGTGTAGTGTAATAAGGTAAATGCAAATCGGATATTAAGATAAAACAACTCATAGGCTATTAGTGGATGTTCACTTGTTTATTAAACCTCTATGAATCACTTAAATATGGATGACTTATAAAGAAGAAATTGTGTTTTGTTCACTATTTTCTATTACTGGGTAGATCAACACTTTATTTATAGAGAGCTTTCGGTCACCCGAACAGATCGTAGATAGAGTGATGTCTTTATCATAGTGCACCTATTCAAAGAGACACAAAGAGGAAGAGGCACAAAGAAGAAAACGTTTAACAAAGAAAATTCAAATTTAAATGGTCAAATCGGTTACAAACAAAACAGTAAAAGAAAAATGATAGAGTGTGGCGCACACGTGCACCCGCACTTGGCTCGGCACAATGCGCGTGTATGAAAAGCACCCCCAACCCCCCCCCCCCCCCCCCCCTCACATGCATGTAGTGATAGTAATATACAATGCTTTCCTCCTATTGGTCTCTACCATAGAGGAAGCAAGATTACTAATGTACTCAACTTTATCTCTTTTCCAAACAATGTGGGACAAGAGCTCTTTACCTATATGAAAGAGAGGAGAAGAGAGAAAAAACAAAAACAAAAAATGCAAAGAGAGAGATGAGATTCTTGAAATTTTGTATCTACGTCTAATAATCCCCCACAAGATTCAAAATTACAAGAATGAACAGATAATCTAAGCATCATTGTGAAATAAGTATTCATGGTGATGTCTTTTTGACTTCAATCAACACTTAGGTTTGACAAATTATTTTAAAGTGTACAGGTAGAGTCACACTCCTTCAACCTTTCTTTTGTCATAACTAGCTAATATACTACCCAACTCAACTCACCATTCCTTAGTGATTCTTTTATTTTGGAATATTTCGGCATTATTCCCTCTTTGGAATCATGAGTGTTTTAGAGAGTCAACCCTTAGAGCTATCATAAAAGTGGTCATACTTCACACTCACTTAGGTCAATTATTTAACTACACTGCACACATTGTTCTTAACCGATTAAAAATCTTAGACTTGCTCTTCTCATTCTGTAGTGAGCACTATCTTCGGCATTTATAATGGGGCACAAATTGATAGTGCTTCCCCAACCAATGATTCGTTCTTATCTATTGAACCTAATTCTAGGGATCTCCTTTCACATAGGTTGAGTGTCCATCAACAATGACTTATGTAACAGGCCCCAACCCCATTCCTATTGATGCCTCATAAACCACTTCAGAAGTCTGTGGTTTGGTTAACAAATCATCAGTGTTCTTTTCAAACCTTACAAAATCCAAAGCGATTGTATTTTCATTAAGGTATTATTTTATGAAGTTGTGTTTTAGGTAGAAGTGTCTTCTCTTACCATTATAAGTTTTATTCTTTGTTCTGACTATCGCTGCTTGACTATCACAATGGAGAGATATAGATGAAACTGGTTGTGGCCAAAATGGTATATCTGTCAATAGGTTCCTTAGCCACTCTTCCTTAGACCCTGTCAATTCTAATGCAATGAATTTGGCCTTCATTGTTGAACATGTATTACAGGATTGTTTTACTGATTTCTACGATACTGCTCCACCTCCT
This sequence comes from Nelumbo nucifera, assembly GCF_055504915.1. NCBI lineage: Eukaryota > Viridiplantae > Streptophyta > Magnoliopsida > Proteales > Nelumbonaceae > Nelumbo > Nelumbo nucifera. The sequence goes on from NC_142653.1 coordinate 57,283,824, forward strand.
AGGGTAAAAACATATCCATTGATAGAAGTACTATCATTTGAACCTGTAATCCAATTTGCATCAGAAAAGTCTTCTAAAATAAAATGAATACTTGAGTAATATAAACCATGGTTTATGGTCCTTTTAAATATTTTAATAATACTAGAGCTTCCTAGTGTTCATATATAGGATTATGAGTATGTTGACATAGTTTTTCTACAGTTATTGCTATATTCGGTCTTGTGCAAATCATTAGGCTTAGTTTGGAAGGAGTACAAATACAAATATGTAGGGTGCAAAACCTTGTATTTTGTATTGTTTTACATGTATTTGTACTATACATATTTGCATTTATACTCTTTCAAATTGAGCCTTAAGTAGGACACAAAACCAATTATATTTGCATACTCCTTTTGTGAAACAGGTTCCCCTACATGTTTTCTTAAGTAAACATTATAGTCAAATGGTGTCTTAATAGGTTTACAATCATAGTGTCCAACCTTTGTAAATAAAATTTCTACATAGTGTGATTGGAAGAAAATGAAATTTTCTTGTTTATAGATTTTAATCCCTAGGATTACATCAGCCTCACCCATGTTTGTGGTGTCAAATTTAGACATTAAGAAATGTTTTGTTATACTCATTTGTTACTAACAGATCATGTCTCTTTTATCATTCATAAACTTGATATAGACGTATCTATCAGAATCATTTTTGTTATACCCATTTGTTACTAACACATTATCAAACTTTTCATAACATTGTTTTGGATCTTGTTTTAAAATATACAAAGACTTGATTAATTTGCACACTTTGTTTTCTTGTCCTGGTACTATGAAACATTTAGGTTATTTAATATAAATTTCTTCTTCTAATTTTCCATTTAAAAAAGCTATTTTTTACATCCATTTGGTGAGCCACAAGTTTGTATTTGGATGCTAAAGCAAACAAGACTCTAATTATAATTAACCTTGCAAACGAGGAATACGTGTCAAAAAAATCTACATATTTTTTTGTCTAAAACCTTCAAGAACTACTCTAGCTTTAAATTTATCTATTGTACCATTTGACTTTAACTTCTTAAATATCCATTTACAATCTAATGCCTTAGTCCAAATGGAAGATCAACTTATTCCAAATTGTGAGTAGTGATCAAAAAGTCTATTTCACTTTTTATGCGTTTTTTTTCCAAAATACTGCATCAAGGGAGGTTATGGCTTCTTAATAGGTTATTAAGCCATTGTCCACAAGAAATGTGAACATTCCATCACCCCTAGTTTGTTTCTTTCCTTTGTTTTTTATTTCTCTTTAAGTCTGATTCTTAGTTACTAGAATCAACATTTTCTTGACTAAGTTAAATACTTTCATCTTTAGCATTTAACTCTTGTTCTTTGTTTCTATTAAAGACATGGGGTGGTTTCTTATTTATTACTTCATTTTTCAATGGGAGTATATTCTCAAAGAATTATACATCTCGGGACTTAATTATTGTATTGTTTTCTACAACATTCTTTATTGTTTTAATTATAAGAAATCTGTAAGATACATCATTTTGTGCATATCCAATAAATATATAATCATAGGTTTTAGGTCCTAGTTTATTTCTTTTAGGTTCAGGTATTCTAACATTTGCTAAACAACCCCAAACTTTTAAATAGTTTAGGTTGGATTTCCTGTTATGCCAAAGTTTAAACGATATTTGTCCTTTCTTCTTAGAATGTATCATATTGTATAGGTGACAAGTTGTTAGGATTGCTTGCCCCACAAGTTCAAAGGTACACTTGAACTAATTAACATAGCCTTCATCATTTCCCTTAATGTTTTGTTAAGTCTTTCTACAATTCCATTAGATTCAGGTTGGTAAGGGGCTATAGTTTAATGTATAATTCCATTTTTTTCAAAGAATTTTCTGATTGTTTCTCCATCATATTCAGTCCCTCTATTAGTTCTAAATCTTCTTATTTTCTTCCCTAGCTAGTTTTCTACTTCAGTTTTATATGTTATAAAAGCTTGTTCAGTTTGATCCTTTGATTTAATAAGAATACTTTTGCATATCTTGAGAAATCATCTATGAAGGTTATATAATACCTTTTTACTCCTCTAGATTCATGAAATTTAAGATCCCTAAATGACTATGTATAAGTTGTAATAATTTAGTTTCTCTTTCTATACATTTATGAGGGTTTTTTGCTTCTACACTTACTTGGCATTTATCACTTGTAAAATCAATAGGGAACATTCAAAAGTCCTAACTTGTATAATCGTTTTAAATAAGGAGAACTACAATATCCTAGTCTAGTATGCTAAATATCAAAAGATTCAACAATATAAGTAGAAGAAGAATCATTTTTATTCATAATAATGTCATAAATATTTAGTACAAATAATCCCCTAGCATTATATCATTTTCCAACAAATACATTGTTTTTAGTTAACATAGCTCTGCTTCAAATGTGAGCTTCAATCCTATTTTGTTAAGGAGTGCACCTGACACCAAATTTCATCTAATATTTGGTACATGAAGCATATCATTAAGCATTAGAATCTTTCCAAAAGCTAATTTTAGGAGCACATTTCCCTTATCGATGACCTTTGAAGTTTGTGAATTTCCAATGAAAACTTACTCTCCTTCAGTTTGAGTTGTGTACTTATAGAAGGAGCCACAATCCCCACATGTGTGCTTAGTAGCACCAGTGTCCACACCCACTCTTTTAGTTTATCAACTAAGTTTTCCTTGGTTACGTGGCTGCAATAACATACTCAATCAAGTTGATTTTTGGTTTTCTAGAGTCTTTGTTCTTTTGGTGATAACAATTTTTCTTGTAGTGCCTGGGTTTGCCACATACATAGCATTTTTCTTTCTTTTGCTATTTTTTGATTTTTTTTATCATGTTTTACATCCAAGCTCTTTTTGAATTTTGTAGTCACTTCCACCACACTAGATTGGTTTTGAAAATCTGAACTTCATCATTCTCTCTATTCTTTTTCTTTTATTTTGATTCAAACCACTATTTGATCCAAAGTATGCCCTTTTTCTTATGCTTCATATTATTTTGAATTTATTCCATGTATGTGGCAATTTCTGTATGAGAGAACCGGCAACAAATGGTAGTACCAAGCCTTCTTTAGCTAGTTCCCCCACAAGTACTTGAAACTCATTTATTTGGGCAAACACGTCCATGTCTTCCTTAATGGTAAAATGTAGGAAATTAGTAATCACATATTTTTTATTTCTAGCATTTTGTAGAGCATATTTGTTCTCCAAAGCATTCTAAATTTCATAGGAAAAATTGTAAGAATAGTAGACATTATATAGTTCATTAGACAAGCAATTCAAGATGTGGTTCTTGTAGAGGTGGTCAATTGTGAGCCAATGTTTTACAACAACAGAACGGTTTGGTTCCTCCATATTCAATAGGCTTAGTTCTATCAAAGTGGAGGCTATCCCTAACTGTTCTAAGGCAAACATAAGGCATTGTCTCCAACGCTTGTAGTTGGTTCTATTGAAAGGTTTAATCTTAAAGAATTGGGAAATGTTGATAGTATCCGGTTTCCCATAAGAGGGGTAGAAGAGATAGGTTGCATAAATATGGTTTTAAGATTGTTGTACAAATAATAAATAGAAGGTAGAATGGAACTTATTGGTAAAATCTTTCCAAACCGAAACACGATAGTATTGTAGAACTATGGAGATGATACTAAGAATTGTAGTGAAAAAGAGGGTTGAATTGTGCCACTTGGTCACTTTCCTTAAAACCGCATTTACCCCCTATGGTGCAGCCAAGTGAATGCAAATCAATTTCCAAGATAAAATAGGCCGCAAGCTACTAGTAAATGTGCACTTGTTTACCAGACTTCCGTGAACCACTCAAAGGTGATGCTCAGATATGGATGATTGACAAAGAAGGGACCTTTCTGCCTATTTTCAGATAGAATGATGATGTGCTTCTCTAGAGTAGTGCACTTTCTCGAAGAGACACAAAGGAAGAGATACGAAGAAGAAAATGTTTAAAAAAGAAAATTAAAATTTAAGGTGTGTGGCGTGCGCATATAATCCTGGCCCGGCCCAACCCATCTCAACGCATGCATATGTGAAAAGCACCCCAAAGCATAGATGCTAACATGACCAACGAAATACTGATACAGGTCAAATTGTAAAAGCTAACATGACCAAGGAATACAAACACGAGTCAAAGCACAAAGGTTTACATGACAAGTAGAATATAGATGGGAGTCAAAGCATAAAGTCTTACATGACCAATGGAATACTGACATGGGTCAAAGCATAAAGGTTGACATGACCAACAGAATACTGACGTGGGTCAAAGTGTAGAGGTTGACATAACCAGTAGAATACAGAAACAGGTCAAAACATAAAGGCTAATAAGACCATTGGAATATAGACGCTAGTCAAAGCATAGAGGCTGACATGATCAATGAAATATTATTATGGTCAAGCATAGAAGCTAACATGATCAATGAAATACCGACATGGGTCAAAGCATAGAAACTGACATGTCCTACGGAAATACAAACATGAGTCAAAGCATAGATGCTAACATGACCAATGGAAAACTGGCACGAACCAAAACATAGATGCTGTCATAACTAGCAGAATATAAACGGGAGTTAAGGCATACAGGCTGAATGACCAATGGGAAATATTAATGTGGGTCAAGGCATAGATGCTAACATGTCCTATAGAAATACAAATGTGGGTCAAAGCATATAGGCTAGTATGACCAATGAAAAAGTAACGCGGGTTAAAGCATAGAGGCTGAAATGACCAGCAGAATATAGATGTGGATTTAGGCATAGAGCTTGGCATGCCTAGATGTCAACATGATTAATAGAATACAGACGTGAGTTAAGGCGTAGGGGCCAACATGACCAATGGAAAACTAGCGTGGGTTAAAGCATAAAGTCTGACGTAACCAATGGAAAACTAACACAGGTCAAAGCATATAGGCTGACATGGCTAACAGAAAATTAACATGAATATCATCAATGATGTTGGGATTCAATTACTTTAATCGAAAATATTTAACCAAGTTAATTGTTTGGGGATCCTTTGAGAACACCAGAATGTGACAAAAACACTCGAAGGGATTTTAAAAAAATGAGACAATGGTTTGAACAAAAAAGTTCAGAAGATCCAAATTATATAATCAATTAAAGGATATGATGCGATGGTAAAGCCACAATATAATTTGAGAATGCACTAGAATGGTCAAAACATCTTCTCAAACTATGATACACAAGGGAGTATTCAATTATTAGACAATGCACAAGAACATGAAATGCAGAAATGGTAACAAGGAAAAGCTTCAAAATTTAAGGGTATAAGAGCTTTCAACTTCAACTCATATGAGAGTAATTATGTTTAAGTGAGACACACCTAGCCTACATTAAATGAAAGCATGTATTCTTTGAAAGTAGGGAGTGGTTAGGCTAGGGAGTGGTCTCCCTGAAGGACAAAGGAGGGCCGGGAGTAGGGACTCGACTCAGAGGTTAGGGTAAGAGGAGTAGAAAGATGGTTGAGGAAGTTTGGTGATGGGGTTGATTGGGGACTGAATGCCTCATTTTCATCATGAGAGGAATCCCTATTTAAAGGGAAGGATCCTGAGATTCTGAAAGGAAGTAGCCAAAAGCATTTATTTTTTTACTAGGAAGGAGAGTATTAGATTCGTTATTGATCATTAAGAAGCATTGCTTAGGTTTCGCCACGTGTTCTTATGAGATCTTTTGAAGGTTAACTTTCATTTCTCCTAAAGATCCCCATAACTCACGTGTATTATTACCTTTTGCTTCTGATTTAACTGACGTGGCATTAGTGATGTCATCGCCTAACGAATGGTGTTTTATTAAGCCTACGTGACTCCTGGTCACGCGTGCAACCAATACTCAGTTCCGATTTTAGTGAACCACGGCTCCATAACGACCCAGGATTTATCACGTGGTCGGATACGTGTCAATCCCTTTGCGGGCTCAACTTGTATTTGCTTTGAGCTTGAGCTGGGAATGGGTTCATTGCAGACCTGCGATGCACCATAGGTTCATCGTAGACTTGCGATGCACCATAGGTGTAGGTAGGGTAAGGCTTGGATGGGGAATGGTCTCTTTGAAAGTTAGAGAAAGGCTAGGAAGTAGGGAGATTGGCTTTCGGGTTAAGGGTGCCAGGAGTAGAAGCCAAAGGGTGTTCAAGTGCTAGATGCTGAATGTTGAATGCCGAATGAATTCCAATACAGAGAGGATATCTATTTATGGGGGAGATCCCAAGATCCTAAAAGGTAGGAGATAAGGTGCTTGTCTCCTATAGGGAAAGGGAATATTGGATTTGCTATCAATCATTAAGTGCACCACAGGGGTTTCGCCACGTGTCTCATGAGGATCTTTCTGAGGATCGGCTTTCCTTGCCCTCAAGATCCCTCATTATTTACGTGTGCTACTACCTCTTGTGTGCTTAATTTAATTGACATGGCATTTAGTGACATCACTGCCTAGTGGGTGATATCTTGTTAACCTTATGTGGTGTCCCACCACATCTTTTGATGGTGTAGGTTCCTCATGGATTTGGGTACGTACGGGCCTCGTCATGGGCTTAGCCCGAGTTTCTTTTGGTTTGGGTCACGAATAGGGTCATAAGCCGTGGGTTCATTGCCCGTTTAACGGGTTGTAAGTTTTATCTCATGTTCGAACAAGTGTAGGGCCCTGTTGCAGGTTTGGCCATGGTTTCCTTTGGTTTGGGCACCGAGTGGGCTCGATGAACCACAGGTTTATTGCGGTTCTGTGATGCGCTTTGTGAGTTCATCGTAGAACTTGTGGTGTGTTACGGGTTCATCACATCAAGAAGGTTGATTGTGGGTTACTCACATGCACCCTTGTGGTGATAAATTTAGTGTTTGATGTTCTCTGAAGGTCTGAGTGAACACTATATACCTATATTAGCCCCCCTGCTTATCGGTAAGTGAGAGCTTATCAATAAGCACATTGTCCTCTCATTTTCGGGTTTTGTAGTGAGTTCGCTTGTGTGCATTGGGTATGGGGATTTTCCTTGTTTTGTAGCTTTGTATAGATCCTGCATGCCTTGTGTTCGCAGTGGTAGTTTCTTACATTCCACAACTTAGCTCCCCTGTCTTTTGGTAATTTGCTTCTTATCAATGGTCAATGCCATTATCTATCTGTGTATTTTAGCCCCCTTGATCGTTGATAGGAAGAAAATTGGCAAGAGACATTGGAAGGAGGAAAAAAGAACTGTTTCTAATCAATTCCCTTTACTAATGGTGGCACTCATGTTCGGTTTGTGAAGTTAAACTTGCTTGGTCATTTGCCGAGTGATGTTTGTTGGAATGTCAAGCCCCCTTGACTATCGTCAACGAGAAAGGGACTGTGGGATGGTTCTGTTTGTGTGACGGTGCGTAGACCATTCGATCGATGAAGGGGTTTTTGAACTACTAACGTGTTATGTTAACGATGGGGTTGGGATGGCCATTGGGTGATGCCCACGTGGCGGGCATGATTAGTGATCTCTTCGTTAGTTAAGCGGTAATTAATGTGGCCTGACTGCTCATATGGCATTGTTTCATTACCTGGTATTTAAAATGACGGTAGCACACGTGGCACCAGGTTTGAATGAATGCGTCGTCTTATCCTGCCTTTTAAAGGGTGTTTATGTAAATTACCTGGGTTACTTTTCCGCTAAGCATCATTTCGGGGAACCGCATTGGCTCTCCTTTTTCCTCTTGCTATTGTCTTCGTAGAGTTCCTTGTGCCCTAGGTTGTTCCACAAAACACTTTTCAGTTTTCTTTCCTTGTCTCTTGTTTCTTTGTTCTTCATCTGTTTCTTGCCCCTCATGGGTCATGGCTACTTGTTAGGGAAAATTAGATTGTCCTTTTGTTGACTTCGTTAGGGAAGTCGATACTGCTGAGTTGTTAGCGGAGAAAGAGGCGGCCCTAGCGGTCGATGATGGGAGGGGTTTCTAGCCTCCCATGCCGATGTCCAGGGGTAAGGGTGGCTCTTTTGATATTGTCATCGGCACAGAACTAACATGTCTCTGTGACCGTTCCGAAGTGTCCAATAATTATCATTAATTATTATTAAAAATTAATCATTATAATAATTTTTAATATTGTTTCTTTATTAAATTACACAAACAAACAAAAATTCTCATATGTAGAATTAAAATGGATATTTGACAATTTTTAGAATTCTGAAATCAGAGTTTAAAGTTCAAAAGAAAAAATAATTCACCAATACCAACATACCTCTTAATGTAATCATTACACTTTCAGAGATTAGACAAGCAAACAAACATGCCCTAGTCTAACCAGGTTATGAGGCCATCTCCACCACCATCCACAACTCAAGTGAGTCATTTGCATTGTTTTGGGTTTGTTGCCTGACTAGACTTTTCTTGTGAGGACCAAATCCGAATTAGATGTGAAGCTGGATAGTATTCGGCCAGTGAGTCATTTGAATGGGTCATTAGTTCATTTCATCAGGACCTTGTTTTTATCGAAGGGGATACCTTGAAGCTTTGCGAGGGCATTTTGATCAGCTTTAGTTGGGTCCCTTAGAAGGCAAATGTGGTACTTCATAACTAGTCTAAACTGGTTTTTCTGTGGTGTTTTGGTTGGAGGATTCCTTTCCTTTTTGGTTTTCTTCAATAGTTGCTAGGTCTGTTTATCCAGTAGTGGTAGTTTATTTTTTTATTCTTCTTCTCTACTGTTGTTCCGTTGCTGTTGGTGTCTTGCTGGTCGTTCTTAGCTTTTGTTTGGATCGATGGTTGTTGCCTCCGTTTGGAAGGAGTACGAATATAAATTTGTAGCAACCCGATCCAACCCAAGGCCCAACCCGAGTATGTTAGGGTTTAGCTCGGGATTCTAGGGCTGGGCCTGAGCTGCCAACTTCGGATTTGACCTCCTGGGCTAATGACCCTATTCTTATGGTTGGGCCTGGGTTGAGCCTAAGCCCGATCCAATCCGCCCGAGTTGCATCCTACTAATCGCATCATATGACGGGTGGTTGTGTGAACGTTAAGGCTTCGATGAGACCGTGAGAGCGACGAGCAGCAGATTGTTCTTAACAAGCTCCAACTCCCTCGAAATCACCAAGAAATAGCCATGGAAAACGAGTCTTCGCTGAAGAAACCAGAGGGAGATAGAGAGAATTTTGAGTTTGGTTTTGCATGGCATGTTCTTCCATTCCATATCTGGGAAACTATTCTATTATTTCTTCCGATTTCAAACTTGCTGAGGATGAAATCCGTTTGCAAAGCATGGAGATCCTTAATCGAATCCCAACCCTTTATTGCAGCTTACCGACTGGTGAGTCACAACGATCTCTACTTCGTTCTTTTTGCTGATTTCGTCAATCGAAACGTAGCTGCTGCTTATAACCCAACAGAAGACAAATGGGTTTTGATTTCTCTGTCGCATATATCATCTTCTTGTCCCAGCACTTGCTGTAAGCTCCGCCGAGCCCTCATCTCTGATGGAAGCCTCGTTGTAGCGGAAGACCGAAAGGGTTCAATTGTTGTATCAAATATTTTCACCAGAGCTTACCGGGTTTTGCCCCCGATGTTGCCTTCAATTTGGCCTTATGCTTTGGCAGTGATTGAAGGGAATTCGTCCTATCAGGTTGTTTCCGTTAGTACAGCGGATAGAGTGTTTTCGCAGGTTTACGATTCAAGAACTGAGCGTTGGGAGGAGAAGGGTGAGTTTGATGGGAGGTTTGCCATGTTGGGTAATGCTGCTTATTTGGATGGGTTCTTGTTTTGCTTGACTCATTCCCCTGATAAGCTTTTAGCCTTTGAGTTGGAGAGAGGTAGGTGGAATCTTGTTGATGTGGTGATGCCTCCACTGGTCTGTTCTTATATCTTTGTGCATCAAGGGGCGTTGACCTTGGTTGGGGGTGTTGAGGAGCTTGGAGTCCTAAAGAAGATAGGGTTTTGGGAGTTGGACAGATTGGCAAAGCAATGGCATCCTATTTGTTTCATGCCAGATCATTTATTCTATAAGTTTGGTAATGGTAATCTTAACCATTTTACCACCGTGGATCGATGCGGCAAGATTTGCTTTTGTAGGAGCATGTCGTCTCTTGTTCTCATGTATGATTTGTCAGAGAATAGATGGTGGTGGCTTCCTCCTTGTCCACTAGGGAGTTGCTTGAAGCATGAATGGTTTGGCCAGGCACTTGAACCTCGCATTAATGTGCTTGTGTGATGTAATAATCTGAATTGGTCACCTTTGCATTACTAGCCGCCACTGGATAATTGTGCTCAGGATATACATTTAGTCGTAGGCAGATCATGATTGTTTCCTGAAAAGGTATTTTCTGTTCCATGTGAAAATGATCCATTTATCAACCAATTCGAAGTTTATTTGTATAGGTTTGTTTTTCACAGTTGTAAAATAAAAAAAAATTGTTCAGAATTGTACTTATAAGTTATAAAGACTGATCAGAGTATTGCATACATTGATACTACCAAGCTTCTGTTTAATCTTCTTTGTACTTCAGTGTCTTAATATATTCAATTTTTTTGTTATTAATTCCTTTTTTAGTTTCTATTTCATTTGCTTTCATCAATTTGGAACCCATTATATAGTTTATATCTCCCACAACCCCACATCTATGTGCTCAATTTTATTCATTTGGGACTTTTGTTCAGTTTTCTTGTCTGTCATTCCTATCATCAAATTTGGTGTATTGATTATTAACAAAATGAATAGTTGTTCTTTTTGCTATGTTATAAATGGGGTTCGTACTCACACAAGCAAAGAAGCATGTAAGTATAATAATGTTCCCACTTCCCATACATATCATGCACACATATGTATATATCCAACACCGATCCTTGCTATCATCTGTCTTGGGAGAAGTGGAATGGGTACAGAAATATTTGCCTTTTTTATTTTTCTTTTTTGTTTTTGGCACAAAGTGGCCATTTCGGACTTGAATCCACATTCTTATGCATGTTAGCTTGAGGCTTTACCATTGCACTAAGCAATGACCCTAATTTGGATATAGGACCATTTTTTATCTTTAGGTCCGAGGATTGTTTTTTGGTTAACTATAGAAAGCCACCAGATTGAAGAATAGTATGAACTATGAAATTGGAAACATGGTTTGTAATTTTGATATTGTAGAGTTGGAGAAATTTCGGAGATATTTCACTAATTTTGCTATGATATTTGGAAAATCTAAAATATCAGTAAAGTTTTCTAAAAACATAGAATTAGTTAATAAACCCTCAAGAGATCATTAGAATGAATACGATTGAACATTTAAGGCTCAAAAAAAATAGCAAAGAACTATATAAATTATATAGGAAAAATTAAGAGACTGTAATATGTATATTCCTTGTTTTCTCCCTTTTGGTCTTTAGCCATCTTTTCTTCTTTATATATGTCATTTATTTGCCATTTTATCTTTTGCCTCTATTGTTGCTATATGTTTTGATTAGACTGATAATACTTTTTTGTAGTTATATGCATTTATATTTTTCTTTTGAATTATAGTGACTTAGGGGGTGTTCTGTATTGTGGATGAGAAATTGGTCGGTGTGGGCTGGTCCACACCACACCTTGTGGCAATGACCAATCCACACCACACCACTGTCCACAGTATTTCTGAGCTGTTAACAGAAACTGTCCACACCCACAGGGGTGTTCTGTAAGTGTTGTGTGGACCAGTCCACACCCCACCTATTGATTCTATACATCTCACATACAGTTTGTGAGATAACACAGTTGATCATGAATGAAGATGAAACCATAATTTAAGCCAATAATTTGAAATAATAATGGATAAAATAAAACACCAATACATAATTACCAATAAATATAAAATAACTATATTTGCCATTTATGTCAATTATTAGAAGTTAAAATGTATATAATATGAATTTAATAGTAATAAACCAATTTCATGAGCAAAAAAATGGTGATAAAAATAATTAAAAATGGTTCAATGTTTAGAAAAATCATTATAATATTATCTTCAGCAGTAAACAATTTAAAAATAAATGAAAATCTGTTAAAAGATTAACAAAATGAGGGTGGTTGGGCTAGTGTAACACAAGTGCACTACGCCAAATCCTTCTCACAAACTGTCCATGCCATGGTGTGGAGCATCCACGATAAAATACTGTTGCTGATAAATTGAGGTGTGGCCTGTCCTTGTCCACACTATTTTGTGGACAGTGATGGTCCACACAAAACTGAACACCCCATTCTATCGTGGATGGGACCAAAACGGTCACATCCACGATATATTCATAGTACCGAGTACCCCCTTAATAAGTGAATCATATCAAAGTAGTAAGCCAATTATCTAATCACCAATTCCCTATTGGTTCCTTTAGGAAAATATTTTTTATGAGTTTTTAGGAAAATATTTAAAAAAATTATTATGGTTTTAATGAAATATTGAAAATTTTTAATAATATTCTAAAATTTTAATTTTAAATATATAGTCTATCAACGAAATCTGAAATATCACTGACGTGTCGGAAAAATAGTCTCCTAGAAGATTTTGTATTGCCACCTAGCAAATGGAGATATTTCAGGGATATATTGCTAAATATCATCAATATTGTGAGCCACGTTTGGCAATAAAATTGTAGATATGTGGAATAAAGGTATTATTTTCTGCTAGTGGCCTAGTGGGCACGATTACCACTTCGAGCCAAGCTCAAAATTCCTTTTAAACATGAAGTTAAATCTTAGTTTTTATTTGTGCAAAAGATTATTTGGCTGATCTATTAGAATCATATGCATTTTCTATGAGTTTGAATTTTTCTTCAATTTACTCTATCATGTAGTTTACAGGACAACTTCACAACATATTATTTTCTCTACTAACCTTAGTTTCTTAGTTTTGTTTAATAGTTGAGAGCAAGACAATATTTAAAAGGGTGTACCTATGCTTCTTTTGTTATTTCATAAAATATCATTCTATACTTATGCATATTTCAACAGTGCTTTCACCATGTCTATGAATTTTACATTATTTCCATTCGACATTTTCAACATGTTTCTTATATTCTGATGACCAATATTTCAACTGACACCAACATTTTAAACCTTTCTAGACATATTGTTTGCTTGCTGAATCAAGCTGAATCAGGTGCAAAATGACAATAAAATGACCCCCAAAACTGTAATTGCACATTTTCCAGATAAGCCTCAAATTCAACTTGTTTTTTTTTTTGATAAGTAGCCTCAGATTCAACCTTCTATAAGTCCTTTTTTTGCATGGGACATTCCTGTGTTAGTTAAAAAACATTGGTTGTAGAAATTGGTTACAAATTGTGCTTCTTAAGTCTTAAGAGCAGAGTGTAACTGGAAGTCCTTTTCCTAAACAAAAAGGGAAGTGCTCTCTTGTAGCCTTCTGTTGAGTGGTGAAGCTAGTTATTAGATAAAAAGATGGTTACCTTTCCAACAGTTGTGCCACTTCTATAATATGAAGGTCAGCTTCCTTTTTTGTTCAATGCAGGACATTTTTAGTGCCTGCAGAGCATATCCTCACTTTCCCTAAATAATATAACCCCCATGAAGTAATACTGCATAAAACAAGATAGAGATGGCACCATAGGTTTCAGAAAGCTTCATTATTGAAGTAATTTAGAGTGTCTCATCTTCTTTTGCTGAAGTGAGACAAATTTAAAATTTACTACTAGATATTTCAGATTTTATTTTGAAGGGATTAACCCTGGCCCTGCCAATTCCTATTGTCTTCTGTAGAGAACACTGATGTGGGCCCCACAGCAGTGGTCCCCACTGTGTTCGTAGGACAGCATGTGTAGTTATTTGTTTCAGTTATAGTAGTGTTAGTTTGGGTCAGTTTGTTAATTCAGTTATTATTTATTTCAGTTTTATTTACTTTATTTATCATGTAAAGTACTAAGGGCAGATCTGTCATTTCCATTATGTATTGAACATAACCTATAAATAATAAGAGAGTGGCGGTGGCAGATCAGTTAGAATCTGTCCCTCCTTTCAACCTCTTGTGTTCTCCTGTTTCTCTTCTTCTATTCCTTCTCCTTTCTCTCACTTTTCTTCTGTTTTGTAAACCTAAAACCTATTAGGATTCAAGACTGATTACAGTCTTGATCTTCTACTTGGTATCAGAGCCTATTTAGGGCTTCTCATGTGTGTCTAGTCCAGCCGACCACATGAGGACTAGCTAGGGCTGGAAGCTTATGAAGAAGTATTCGGCAGCTGAATCTTGGGGATTACCAGGAGAGGTTCGCAGTAGTTGAGGACTTGCCGCGGCTTGCAGAGAGCTGGTAATCAGGAAGAAGCAGCGATTAGGGTTCAGGTAACCCTGGAAGGCAGTAAACCGACATCCATAAGTAAGTCTTTTTTTAGTTTCAGAGACTGCAATCAGTCGAGATAGGTTGGACCTATCTAGGAGAGGCCGAACTGTTTTAAGTTTGTTTCTAGGGTTTGACTGTTGGGCCGAACCCCCTCTCAGAGGTGATCAGTTTTTAGGGTTTCATATTGACCCTAAGACAAGTCCCACTTGTGCGAACTGCTTGGAGAGTGCAGCTGAGCATTTTTTTTCAGACCTACAGTTGAAACCCTAATTCTGCTCTTGCAGCAGTGGGCCCCATAGTAGTGATTTCAGAAAATAGCACCTCAGATTGCTCTTCTAGAGGATAAAACCTTGACAGGCTGCTTGGTATTGTGCATGCCGATTGATTTCAGATCAGATTTGAGTTGATTTCTTGCATATACTGTGATAGGCGATTGATTTCAGATCAGATTTGGGTTAGTTTCAGATCAGATTTCAGATCAGATCAGATTTCAGATAAGATTTGTGTTGGTTTCAGATCAGATTTGTGTTGGTTTTAGATCAGATTTCAGACTTGCTTGATTTCACTTTGTTTTCTGGTATAGTGGTTCTAACAGTTTGTAGCCACTGATTCTTGATCAAAGATGGAGTTTAAGGGTCAGGGAGAAAGTAGTTTTGGAAACAACAGTTATGGTAGTGTATCTGAAACAGGGTTTCAGATTACAACTATGAGATTTGATGGGTCAAATTACTTGGAGTGGGCTCAATCAGCCATGATGGCTATTGGTGGAAGAGGAAAACTGGGTTACCTCTTGGGAGATGTGAAAGAACCTTCCAAGGAGGACCCAACATACACCAAGTGGGTTCAAGAGAACTATTTGGTTATGGCATGGCTGTGTAATTCTATGCAGTCACATATTAGCCGAAATTACTTGTGGGCAAAGACAGCCAAAGAGATATGGGATGTTGTGAAAGAAACCTATTCCCAACTCCTTAATGTTGCCAGAGCCTATGAACTGAAGTGTGAGGTGAACAACCTTAAGCAAGGAGAGAAGCCAGTTTCTGTCTACTTCTCTACCTTGAAATCCTTGTGGCATGAGATTTGACCATCTAGAGACACTTGAGTGGGAGAGTCCCAAAGATGCACAGACTCACAGAAAGCAAATCGAGACGAATAGGGTATTTGAGTTCCTGGCTGGTTTGAATTCAGAATATGACATTGTGCGACAATAGATATTGACAAGAGATAGTGTGACCCTTTCTCAAGCATACTCCCTGGTGCATAGTGAAGGGACTAGGAGGAAAGTCATGATGTAGCCTCAGCCCCCTTTCCCAACCCTGACAGCTATTAAACCTAAGTTAGGGGGTGATCTAGAGAGGGACCGGAAGAAAGAAGATAAACGGGATCTGGTATATGAACATTGCAAGAAACCCAAACACACAAAAGATACCTGTTGGAAGCTACATCCTCACTTAGTCCCAGCAAAACTGAGAAATAAGAAGGGTAATGCTCATGTGGCCGTGAACACTGATTCAGCATCCTCATCAGGCACATTCCTAGAGGCTTTAGCTGCTGTTCGGGCTGCCCTCATACAGTTGGAAAAGGAAGTTGGGAGTTCAGCTCAGTCATCTCAGTCATCATCAGCTCCTGCCACATCTGCGTTTGCACATTCAGGTACTCGAGCCTCAGCTTACCATGCTTCAGCTCCAGGTAATACTGACCACTACTGGGTAATAGATTCAGGTGCATCCGACAATATGACTAGCTTGCCATCATTGTTCACTTCTTATCACTTGTCCTCTGGCCGAGATAGAGTATCCATTGCTGATGGCTCTCTTGTTCCCGTTTTAGGCAAGGGGGACATCAAGCTATTGGATACTATCTCTTTATCTTCTGTCTTGCATGTTCCTAAGCTTGATACTAACTTGCTTTCAGTTAGTAGTATTACCAAACACATGAACTGTTCAGTAACCTTTTTCCCTGACCGATGTGTTTTTCAGGACTTGGAGACGAGGAAGGTGATTGGGACTGGCCGTGAGACGAACGGGATCTATCTGCTTGGAGAGAGTTCTCGTCGGGAGGAGTCAGTGGATAAGAAGTCTTTTGTTTCCCAGTCTGTGAGTCCGGTTATGCTTTGGCATAATCGATTAGGTCATTTGTCTTTTAAGTCTTTGAAGAGTTTGTTTCCTGCTTTGAGTCTGTTGAGTTATCAAAGTTGAGGTGTGAGAGTTGTGAGTTTGCCAAACATTGTAGAACCTCTTATTCTTTAAGCAATCAAAGGAGTAATTCCTCTTTTGGTATTGTGCATACTGATGTTTGGGGGCCATATCATATCTCTTCTATGGGTGGGTACAGATATTTTTTACTGTTTGTTGATGACCATACCCGCTTTTTTTGGGTCTATCTCATGCGTTCTCGGGATGAGGTTCCTGCTTTGACCCAAAACTTCCATCAGATGATTCTCACTCAGTTTGGGGCCAAAATCAAAGTCTTTAGATCTGATAATGCAAAGGAATACTTTGCTCAGTCATTGACCTCCTACCTGCTTAGCCATGGAGTTATTCACCAGAGCACTTGCCCTTATACACCACAACAGAACGACATTGCCGAAAGGAAGAATAGGCATATCTTGGAGGTAGCTAGAAGCATTATGTTTACCTCCAATGTACCTATTTGCTTCTGGGGTGATGCTATCCTCACGACAGTTTATCTCATTAATCGAGTTCCTTCCCGGGTTCTTGATATGAAAACCCCTTTTTCCCTTCTATACCCAGTCGAGGAGTTGTTCATTGTTCCACTCAAAACCTTTGGTTGTACTTGTTTCGTTCAACTTCTCGGGCCTCATCATTCCAAGTTTGAACCTAAGGCCTCCAAATGCATTTTCCTCAGTTATGCACAAATTCAAAAGGGCTATTGCTGCTATGATCCGGTTTCAGGGAAAAGGTTTGTCTCCATGGATGTCACCTTCTTTGAGGAGATACCCTATTATCCTCGGGTTTCTCCTCAGGGGGAGAGCAGTGAGAGTGGGGCTGTTTTGAGTTTCTTTCCTCAGGGGGAGAGCAGTGAGGGTGGAAGTGGGGCTGTTCCTTTACCTATTCCATTGGGTAATGAAGGCTGTAGTGGTGAGGGTGGTCAGAGGGAGCAGGAGTTGAGAGTTTATCACAGGCGATGCAGGTAGGTTGATCCTAGTCATCGGCAGTCCCGGCCAGCTCCAGTTCCTTCTGCGGCTCCAAATCCAGAGCCTACTGAGACACCTCCCACTGTTGCCACTTCCCCCCTTGTTGATGACCTTGATCTCCCTATTGCCATTCGCAAAGGGAAACGACATTGCACCACTTCTACAGCTCACAGCATCTCACAGTTCTTATCTTATGACCGTTTATCTCCCTCTTACCGGTCCTATCTCACTTCCATTGCCGATGTCCCTATTCCAAGAACAGTGCAAGAAGTCTTATCAGTTCTAGAATGGAAAGATGCAATGTAAGTCGAAATGGATGCCCTGTTGAAGAATAATACTTGGGCACTGGTTGACCCACCAAAAGGAAAGAAACCGGTGGGGTGCAGATGGGTGTTCACTGTGAAGCATAATGCTGATGGCTCTATTGAAAGGTACAAAGCCCAGCTGGTCGCAAAGGGGTTCACTCAGACTTATGGTATAGACTACTTGGAGACCTTTGCCCCAGTAGCCAAGATGACCACCATCCGAGTTCTGTTATCCCTTGCAGCAAATCATTCTTGGCCCTTGTTCCAGATGGATGTCAAGAATGCCTTTCTGAATGGAGACTTACAGGAAGAGGTCTACATGCAGTTGTCTCCTGGATTCTATGATATAGAGACAGGTAAGAAGGTTTGCCGATTGAACAAGGCATTGTATGGTTTGAAGCAGTCACCTAGAGCCTGGTTTGATAGGTTCAGATTAGCCCTTGGAAAGTTTGGTTATGTACAGGCCCAGTCAGATCATACACTATTCATCAAGAGGGTGGAGTCCTCTCTGACACTACTTGCAGTATATGTTGATGACATTGTGGTGACAGGAAATGACAACCATGAGATCGAGTCCCTCAAACAACTCCTTCATCAAGAGTTTGAGGTGAAAGATCTTGTTTGACTACGGTACTTTTTGGGTATTGAGGTTGCTAGATCCAAGCAAGGGATTTTTATCTCTCAGAGAAAATATGTTCTAGATCTGTTGGCGGAAACTGGAAAGTTGGGTGTTAAGCCTGCTGATATACCCATTGAACAAAATCACAAGATTAATGCAGAGGGCGGGGAGCCTCTTGAAGACAAAGTTATGTTCCAACGGTTGGTTGGAAAGCTCCTATATCTCTGCCTCACTTGGCCAGATATCAGCTATGCAGTTAGTGTTGTTAGCCAGTACATGCACTCCCCTAGAACTTCTCATCTTCTTGCGGTAGAGAGAATATTAGCATACTTGAAGAGATGCCCGGGTCGAGGTATACTGCTCAAGAACAATAATCACATGAGGGTGGAGGTCTATACAGATGCCGATTGGGCTGGGAGTGTTGATGACAGAAGGTCTACCTCTGGATATTGTGCCCTTGTGGGAGGTAACCTTGTCTCTTGGAGGAGTAAGAAGCAGAGTGTTGTTTCCCGCTCCAGTGCTGAAGCAGAATACAGATCCATGGCTAACGGAGTGGCTGAAATCTTGTGGCTTAGGTCACTACTTGAAGAGTTGGGTATTGACTATGAAAAGCCCTTAATGCTGTATTGTGATAATCAGGCAGCTATTAATATAGCCTACAACCCAGTGCAGCATGACAGAACTAAACATATCGAAGTTGATCGACATTTTGTGCGAGAGAGGGTCACATCACAAGAAGTGTGTCTTCTGTATATCACATCTAATATGCAGCTTGCGGATATCCTCACCAAGGCTGTACCAAGGAAGAAGTTAGAGACAGACCTATCCAAGTTGGGAATGATAGATATCTACTCCCAACTTGAGGGGGAGTGTAGAGAACACTGATGTGGGCCCCACAGCAGTGGTCCCCACTGTGTTCGTAGGACAGCATGTGTAGTTATTTGTTTTAGTTATAGTAGTGTCAGTTTGTTAATTCAGTTATTATTTATTTCAGTTTTATTTACTTTATTTATCATGTAAAGTACTAAGGGCAGATCTGTCCTTTCCATTATGTATTGAATATAACCTATAAATAATAAGAGAGTGGCAGCGGCAGATCAGTTAGAATCTGTCCCTCCTTTCAACCTCTTGTGTTCTGCTGTTTCTCTTCTTCTATTCTTTCTCCTTTCTCTCACTTTTCTTCTGTTTTGTAAACCTAAAACCTATTAGGATTCAAGACTGATTACAGTCTTGATCTTCTACTTCTTCAATAACCTTGTTGCCTGAAAGTGAGACTGTGAGAGTGATGGTGTTGGACCTCCTCAGTGGAGCTGCTTAGATGATGACTGGTTGGTCTCTGAATTTAGGAGAATGATTTCAGACCTATACAATTCTTTGGTTAGTAAGATTGACTGGATTTTCCTTAAACTTGTAGAAGTTGTATTGACTGAATACTACGACCATCAAAAATTAAATGGTCATGGAACATTGAGCTATTTATGGCTTTTGCATAGAAGTTGAGGCTTGTGTTAACCTCCAAGTTCACTTTGATGTTAGGCTTATCCCAGTAATGGTTGTTTGACGATTCCTTGAAGTCACAGTTTTTTACCTTTTGAACTTCTCCAATCCATCCTTTTGAAGCTAATATGTCATTTGCTCAAATGACGTTCAGTTTGGTTTAATGTCCCAATAAAGAATGGTCCCATCACATGTTTGGCTTTCGTGTGATTATACACATAAACAGACATGATCCTTGTAGCAGGTGAATAGGAACTCATTTGAGAACTTAGGTAAAAATTGATGATCTTAATCTTCCAAAGAGACTACAGAAAACAGAAATCAAATGCTGTAAATGACTGAGAAGAACCTAAATCTCTATCCTAAAGGTGTCAATTGCATTGTAAAAATGAATGCCCAATATGGTGTATATTCTTCAAATTGGGTACCCGACTTGCACCCCTATTCATAAGAAGTTCATGGCTGAAGAGGAGATTCTAAATGAGGGGAATTTTGAGGACGTTGAGAGGAAGGGGAGGGGTAATGAAGGGAAAAAGTGAAGGGCTCTGAAACAGACATTGCGGAAAAACCAGAAGTGACAGATGTTAAGGAGGGAACTGAAACTAGTAAGGGTTGTCAGGGGGAACTGGAGACAGAGGATGGAAAGGGTGTTGGAGAGGAGGGGCGGTGAAGGAAGGATGATTTTTGAGAACTCTTGTTGAAATTTTTGTACAAGAAAAAAGGAATTACAGAACTAAGGCATTGAAAGGCAATGAGGTAGTTGAGGCTAATTCTGAGGATGAGGAAGAAAATGATTCAAGTGAGGATGATATTATTCTTGATGGAACTCATGAAATTGAAAAAAACAATTGGTTTGGAGACAGTGGTGAACAAAGATGTGGAGGTAAGTAAGATTTGGGGCTTATATTTTGCTGTGGGGGAGGAAGGAATTTGCAAGGAAAGCTTTTAAGGAGTTGGAAGAAAAGTCTTGTAAACCTTAGAAGAAGGGGGATAATGACAATTTGGTTCCTATGGCAGAAGATCTAATGTTATGAATGAAAATGAGCAAGATAGGTTGAGATCTTCTAGAGCTACAGGGGATAGCTTCAAAGAGGGTGTTAATATGGCAGCAGAGCAGCACTTTGAAAAGAATGTGACCTTGAAGTCATAGAAAGAATCAATCTGATTCGCAAGAATCCTCAAGTTTTCGAGAAGCTTCCTAATGCAGTTAGGCATTTCAGGAGCAAGAAAGACCATATAACCAACTGTTCAGGTGTTGACAGATCGAAGGGGGTTTATTTTTTTTATTTTTGGAGTGGGGAGGGGGGCGCATTAAGAAGGTGAAGAAAATAAAACAGCAAATAAGAGAAGCAACGAATATCCTGTTTATATTGATGGATAAAATGAAGTAATCAGGCAGAACAATTGTACAGGGTTAAGTTGATGTTCACATATTGGTGGGTCTTTTCAAGAGTGGGAAGGTTTTGATTTGTTTGTTTAAGGGTTAGGCTGTTGTCTGGTGGATGGTTTGGTTGTTTGGTTTGGGTGTGTTCCTATTTTCTGCCAGGGTTGGAAAAGGTTGTAATCTAAGGCTAAGGGGCGAGTTTGATCTTTCTTTGGGTGGGTGATTTCTTATCACCATTCTTGTACTTTTCCTCTTCATAATAATTTTTTATTATGAAGAGGATGGGATGTGATAGTAGATGGGCAAGAAGTGTATGGAGAGAGAGGGAGATTATGGAGGGATAGTGACATTGTGGAAAGAAGATGTGTTGGAAGGGATTGAGGAATTAATAGACAATTATTCATTCTCTCTGAAATTTAGGCAGGTGGATGATAGATTTGAATGGGTGCTAACAAATGTATATGGCCCCAATGATTACAAGGAGAGAAAGAAAATGTGGGAAGAATTGGGAGAGATCAGGGGTTTGTGGGAAGGACCATGGTGTGTGGGAGGGGATTTTAATGCAATCAGGTTCTCAAAAGAAACCAACAACCCTAGGCTATGAGGAAACTTAACCAATTTGTGGATGCTCCTCATGCACAATCATTTTTCTTGGTCCAATCTCTAATCAAATCCAATATGCTCTAAGTTGGACATGTTTCTCCTTTCAACTGATTGGGAAGAACATTGGGGGACTATAACTTCTAAGACACCCCCTAGACTCACCTCAGATTATTGTCCCATAATGATATGTAAGGAAAGTTTAAGGAGTGATGAGCCTGCTCCCTTTAGATTTAAGAACATGTGGTTGCTCCATTTGGGCTTTACCAAGAAGATCAAAGAATGGTGAGAGCAATGTAACCCCTCAATGGATTGGGAAGGAATGTAACCCCCCGATGGCTTTACAAGATCAAAGAATGGTGAGAGCAATGTAACCCCTCAGTGGATTGGGAAGGAATGAAATTTCATAAAAACTCCAATATTTGAAACTTAGAATTAAAGAGTGGAATCTATTGGAGTTTGGCAGATTAGAAAGAAAACAAAATCTGATTGAGAATATTGAGGAGTTGGATTTGAAGGAAGAGAGGGGTTCTTTTGGAGAAGGGAACAAGGAGCAAAGATGGAGTTTGAGGAAACAATTGGAGGATCACTTGCATAAGGAGAAAATTAGTTGGAAACAAAAATGTCATTGTTAATGGTTAAAGGAGGGGGATGGTAATATACTAGATTCTTCCATACTGTGGCAAATGGTAAAAGAAGAAAAATTTTTATATCCAGATAGCAGGGGCCTTTGTAGACTACATCAAATCTATATTTAGAAGGCCATTAAATGAGAGGGTGTCTTTAGAGGGATTGGAGTGGCCAAATTTGGGGTTAGAATATAGGGAGTGGCTAAAAGGAAGTTTGAACCTTGATGAAATAAAGGAGGTAAGGTTTTCAATGGATAAAACAAAGTCTCTAGGTCTAGATGGGTTCACAATGGCATTCTATTAGGATTATTGGGAAATCTTAGAAAAGGATCTAGTGTTAGTGTGATAAAAAGGGAGTAACACAGGTCTGAATTCTACATTTATTGCTTTGGTCCTAAAGAAGAGAGATGCCATACAACAAAAAAACCTTTAACCCAATCAACTTGGTCAGTAGTTTGTATAAAATAATTGCAGAAGTGTTGTCAGTCTGGATTAAGCAAATTCTTCCTTGCACCTAACCAAGGAGCCTTTGTGAAGGGAAGACAGATTTCTAATTGAATCTTAACTGCGAATGAGAGTGTATAGAATTTCAAGAAGACTAAAAAGAAGGGAGTGGTGTGCAAACTGGATTTAGAAAAGGCTTATGACTTGGTTGATTGGTCCTTGTTGCAAGTAATGGTTAACATTGGTTTTAGGGACAGATGGTTTAAATGGGTGTGGGAATGTTTGAGTAGCTGTCATTACTTAGTGCTAGTAAATGGGATAGTGGTGGATTTTTTCCTAGCATTGAGAGAGACCCATTTCCCCCCCTTTTTGTTTACCTTGATTGCAAATGTTTTAGGGAGATTGATCCCATAATTGTCAAGGTGTTGCCTAAGTGACTAGGTGCCTTGCCTAAATGCCTTGACTTTTAGCAAATAGGCGCCCTTCTAGGTGACTAGGCACCTACTTAGGCGACTAAGTGCCCGCCTAGGCGACAAAAATGAAAAGGTGGACGCCTTTTATAATATCATTTATATTGGTGTGTGTTATTAATGTACGAGTTAAAAGATTTTATTATATGCTATATATCAATTATACCGTATTTTAATATTTTATTATTGAAATTTAAAAGATCAAAGGGTTTTGAGGAGAGAAAAAGAAAGAAAGAAATAAAAAAAAAGAAAGAGGAAAGAGGAAAGAAAGAATAGAATTATAAAGAGTTTTTTTTTTCCTTCTATTCTCTCTCTCTAATTAAATAAAACAGAAACTCCATCCTTGTTTTTCTATTTTACTTTCTATCTTGAATATTTATTGTTTTTTTTTTTTGAAAAAAGGTAAGGTAAATTTATTAACTAAAACAGAATCATACAAGTAAACCCCAAAAGAGGAGCAAACACTGAGAACAAACTCCCAGTTTACATTACAACTCAAAAATACTTCTGGACCTCAACTGAGCTCCAAAAATCCTAGGCTGGAAGCCTTTTACACCTGTAGTCCAAGACACTAATTTTCCCACAGCGTAGGAGATAAGACGGTCTACATTCTTAGCTTTATTTTGGAATATTCTTCTGTTTCTCTCCAATCAAATGGAACTGATCACAGCTGCAGGGATGGCCCACTAGACATTTCTAGCCTGCTTAGAGAGGCCTTGCAGGTCCCAGCTCCATAGCAGATCCGAAATTTGCTTTGGCGTGAGGAAAGACCTTCAGAAAGGAAGTGATCCCAAAATGCCTGCTGAAACAGGACAATGGATGAAAAGGTGATTATTATCCTCTTCTGCTTGACCACACAGCTCACACATCATGTTCTGAATCAGGATTCCTCTTCTAGCCAGATTTTATTTAGATATATTTCTATCCAAAACTACAGTCCAAAGCAGAGCACTCACTTTGAAGGGGGGAATCTGGTTCCAAATTTTAATAGCAGGAAAATTTTCAATTCCTCCACCTGCTAACCTTCTGGCAAAGGAATTCACAGTGAAGCTTCCATCTGCATTCCACTTCCAGATCCAAGAGTCTTCTTCCAAGGGGTTCAACATCTGGTTGGAGAGCAAGCCCATCAGCTCCACTACTTGATCCACTTCCAGTCTTGAAAAGGTCTTTTAAAAGCAGGAATCCAGGCAAATCTATTTCCAATCACTTACACAACAACCTGCCACCCTTACCTCTTTGTTTTCTGCAAGTTGAAAAAGCTGGGGGAACAGCTCTTAAAGGGACCTGCAGAAATTCAAGCTCTTCTAGATGGAAGCAACTTAGAGCGAAGGAATTCAAGGGTTAATAATAAGAAAATAATAAAATAACAAAATATTAATAAATTAATAATAACAAACAATGATATTAATTATTAAGTATAATATCAAAAAGTATAAATAAAATATTAACACAATATAATAATAATAATAATAATAATAATAATAATAATAATAATAATAATAATAATAATAATAATAATAATAATAATAATAATAATAATAATAATAATAATAATAGTAAAATATTCATAAAATAATAATAATAAGCAATGATATTATTTATTAAATAATAATCATAATAATAATTAAGTACAAGTAATATATCAATATGATATAATTAAAGTAATAATAAAATAACAATATCTTTGCTTTTTATTAAATAATAAAAGGAATATTAATAAACAAAAATAAAAGAATATTAATAAACTAATACGAAAATAATAATTAAAATATAATAATATAATGATATGTTAATAAAATATTTATAAATTAATGATAAATACTAAGATATTAATTATTAAATAGTAATAAAATAATAATAACAAAGTGATAATAAAAAGAAAAACTTTTATTTAATAATGAAAATATTAATAATTATAATAATCATTAAGTACAAATAAAAATATTAATTATTCAATAATAAATTAATGATAATTGATAAATGATAATAAACCAATAGGAAATAATAATAAAATATAGTAAAAAAATATTATTAATGTAATTATATATTAATAAAATATTCATAAATTAATGATGAATACTAATATATTAATTTTTAAACACATAAAATAATAATTATATATTCATAAAATATTAATAAAGTAATAATAAAATAATAAATAGAATGATACAAAATTAAAAATTTTCAATTGATTCCAATTCTAACTTTCAATGAACCAAATAGCAATAATCGGAATTAATTTTTAAATAAAAATAAAATAATAATTATATATTCATAAAATATTAATAAACTAAGAATAAAATAATAAATAGACTAATACAGAATTGAAAATTTTTTATTTGATTCCAATTCTAACTTTCAATGAACCAAATAGCAACAATCGGAATCCGATTTTGATTATTGATTAAACCAAATAGGCGTCAGGAATAGGTGATTCCAATTCTAATTCCGAGGGATTTCAATTCTGATTCCAATTCTGGTTTGTCTGCAAACCAAATGGACCTTAAGTTATTTTGTTCCCCATTAGTTTGTTCCTTTTTTTTGTTAATAAGTGCCATATAAATTTGAAAAATGATTTTATCCTCTTTTCTATTTAAAAGTAGTTTTATGGTAATGAATTCATTGTTTTTTCTATATGAAAAATTATCCATGTAATAATTTTATTTGGATAAATTTGTCTTTTGGGTAAGCTTTTTATATAAAAAGATAATGTTTAGTGTGTGTGTGTATGTGTGTGTGAGGGAGAGAGAGAGAGGTTTCAGCTTGTTAATTGCAGCAAAGCATATAGATCTAAAAAGTTGGAAAGCCTAAGGGTAAGGAAATTGGAGGAGGGTAATACAAGCTAAGTATGGGACAAGAAATAGAGGTTGGGATCTCGATGAAGTAAATCAGCCAGCAAGTTATTCTGTTTGAAAATGTGTTGAACAGATTCACCAACAATTTATAAAAGGTACAAGGTTTGAGATTGGAGATGGTCAAGGAGTAAAGAAAGATTTGGACATGGGAACAAAAACATCCCACTTGGGCTTTCTTTGTGTCGAGTGCAAATCTGAACAAGATTCTCACAAGAGACATCTTAATGAAGAGAGGTGTAAATGTTCCAAATGATGGTTGTGTGTTGTGCGTTGTGTGCATCTTTCTCCGATATGGCTGATCACGTGTTATTACATTGTAGCTTTTCATATTCATTAGATTGAAATCCTTGGCCTTTTTCCTATTAAATGATACTACCCAAATTCAATCATGAATTTCTAGAGAAGTTGGAGATTGGAGGGCCTAAGCAAGAGTGAAAAATTTGTATGGGAGATTGTTGTAAAAATAGCAATGAGAAGGGAGAATGGAGCTTATCATTCCATGTTTTTTAAACATGGAGTGTAATAGTGTTTCAAAACTAGTACCAAAAGCTTGACAATAAACTGAGAAATTGCAAACTTAAATAGGCTGAGTCGTGCTACTTAATCACTCTTCTTAAAACTACATTTTCCCCTTATGGTGCAACTGAGTAATTGCAAATTGGTCTCCAAAATGAAATAGCCTAGAGGCTTTTAGTAGACATGTTCACTTACCAATCCTCCATGAATCACTAATAAAAGATGCTCAAATATTTGATAGACAATGGACGGAGAAGAAAGTGGTGTGTGTTGTGTTTTGTACCACTGGATTGATCAACACCCTATTTATAGAGTGCTTTTAGTCACCCGAATAGACACAGAGGAGTCCTTATAGAAAGATGTCTCTCTAGAATGGTGTTGCAGGCCACCCATTCGAAAAGACACAAATAGGAAGAGAGACAAGGACATGAAGAGACACCAAAATGTAATCATTCAAAATTAAAGGGTAAACGATCAAAACTATTAAGTTAAATAAGTTCGAAACAAATGGTCAAGACCAAAAGAAGATATAGTGTAGTGTGCGTATACACCCATGCCCACGCCTTGACCCGACCCAGCCTAGTCTGGCTCGACGTGTGCAAGTGAAAAGCACCCCCTAAGCATGTGAATAGTGTATAGTGTATCTTCCTCCTATGGATCCCTACCCATAGGGATAGTAAGTTCAGAAACATAACTTAAGTCCACATCTTTTCCCAAACAATGTGGGACAAGATGTATTCACATGTTTAAGAGGCTACAAGAGTGCAATATCAAATAAAGACAAAAGACAATAAATGGAGGAAATAAAAAATTCTTGTCTTATGAATCTTCCATCCAAAAAACAAGAATCCAACAATCCCCCACAAGATTCAAAATACTAGAATAAAATTTGAGCATTGAGGTAAGAGAAGTATTCATGTAGATGCCTTTTGGACTTCAATTAACATTTAATTATGACAAATTATGCAAAGTATGTGTAGAGTCAGGCTCCTTTAACCTTTCACCTTTAACATAACTAACTAATCTGCCAACCAACCTACATCACTAGTTTTTTAGTGATTCTTTTATTTTGGAGCATTGTCTTGTTCCCCTCTTGGAACCATGATTGTTTTAAAGAGTTAGCCGTTATATCTCTCATGGAAGTGGCCACACTTTATACTCACTTCGGTCGGTTAGTCAATGTGCTCTGCAACACACTTTATGTATGAATCAATTAAGAGTCTTACACTCAACCTCCACATTTTGCAGTTAACACTATCTTACTTCAACATCTGTAATGGGGCACAAAATGATAGTGTTTTTCTAAGTCATCCATTGACTCGTTTTTCCCATTAAACCTAATTCCAAGGATCTTTCACATAGGTTGGGTGTCCATCACTAATGACTTGTATAACGAGATTCAACCATATTTTGCCGATGCCTCATAAACCACTTTAGAAGTCTATGGTTTAGTTAATGAATCTGCAAGGTTCTGTTTAGATCTTATAGAGTCCACAACAATTGTTCCTTCACTAAGGTATTATCTTACCAAATTGTGTCTTAGGTGTATGTGCCTTTTTTTACCATTATAGGTTTTTTTTCTTAGCTTTGGTTATGGCATATTGGTTGTCAAAATGGAGAAACAAATGGAATGGTTGTGGCCATAATGGTATATCTGTCAGTAAGTTCCTTAGCCACTTTGCCTCAACCCCTATCAATTCCAATTAGAGGTGTAAAATGGGTCGTGTCGTGTTGACCCATGGGTCGTCATGGGCTGTGCCACCCTGGTGGAAATTTTGGGGGTCGGTCCAACACGACCCACGGCCCATGCACGTGCCATGCCGTGCCGTGCTGCGGGCCTAGGCCAGGCCAAGCTGCAGGCCATGCCATGGGCTTGGGTCGTGCCGGACTGGGCCACAGGGCGGGCCTTGGGCCTTGGCCGAACCGGGCTACATTGTTTTTTTTTTTTTATTTTGGGAATTGGGAACTATTTAAAAAATTAAGAAATGAGAAATCTAAGTTATCTAACACACAAATGAAAAAAAATACTTGATCAAATTGAAATAAGAATGATGGAATAACAAATTGGAATAAAAATAAGAATTTTATTTCATTTAAATTTGAATGGTACAAATTACAAATAAATGATTGGATCATTGGATACTTGGATGAATGAAATATGAAAATGGAATAAATTAATAAAATATAAAAAATACAATATAGTTACAAATTGAAAATACAAACTTATATTGTTAAAAAATAAAAAAAATTAAATAAGATTAAAAAATATACAATAATTTGAAAAAATAAAAAATTCTATACAAGTAGTAAACTTCATGAATCATGACTTTCATCATCTGCTTCAGGTGAAATATCTGATGCAGTATCATGCCCTCTTTTGTCTTGTAGTCTATCTTCTGCATCTAGCCAATCCTTGAAGCAGATGCATATCTCTATGCTTTCATCATTCATGCAGCTTTTCTTGTCATCTAGTACCCTGATACTTGCACTAAAACAAGACTTCGATGGAACTGTAGACACCGGAGGGGTTAGTAGATCACATGTCATGGCAGCGAGAACTGAATAATGTTTCGAATGTTCACTTCACCAGGTTAAAATATCAAAATTATTTGATCCTTCACTTAAATTAGAAAAATTTGCTTGTAAATAAAAATTAAGTTCAATAAATGAACTTATTGTAGAAATGGCAGATTTTTGCCTTTTACTTATTAAATAAAAAAGTTTTTCTCTTCTACTATTGGGCTCAAGGTCAGAAGTAGAAGATGCTGTACAAGTTGTAGGAATATAAACTGTACATTTCAAATAACAAATTATTAATTTATTCTTCTTTTATTTCCTATATGAATATTCATATTTTCACAATATGATTCAAGTAAAATATCTAAACCATCTTTCCTAATCCTAGGGTCTAATATTGTAGCTAAACAATAAAGGGGAGAAATGTTCTCCCAATATTTTTTTAAATTTATTTTCCATTATTTCAACAATACATTGAAATTGTGGATTATTTCTATTTTTTGCAAAACAATCATTAATTACCATTAATTGGTAAGGTAAATTACAACTAGTTGGATAATAAATTCCTAATAATTCATTCATTGCATCATAAAAATGTTTTAAAAAATCCTTTATACAGACTGCCATTTCCCACTCTTCCTCAAATATCATATCATTAGGCATTTTTGAATTATAAAAATCAGTAAGAATTTGTTTATGAGAAATACAACTTTCTAACATAGCATAGGTAGATTTCACCTATGTTTTACATCTAATATAAAATGTTTATATTTTAAACCATAATTTTGACATAAATATTTAAATTCTTGTTTTCTTGCCCCTAAACTTTTAATATATATAATACAATTTCTAATTTAGAAATATGAGTAGAAATAATATTCAAGGCATCTTGAATACATAAATTTAAGATGTGACATGCACATCTAAAATGAAATAATTTACTATTTAAGCATGGTCTTAATTGAGATTTTAAAATATTTATTGTAGATTCATTATTGCTGGCATTATCAAAACTAATAGAAAATAATCTATTCCATAAACATGCAAAGTATTTAAAATACTTGCAACAATAGCTGGGCCAGTATGTGGCCATTCAAGCCTAATAAAACTTAAAATTCTTTTATTCAAAAGCCAATTTTCATCAATGAAATGGCTGGTAACATAAATATAACTTATATTAAATTTGGATGTCTAAATATCTGAAGTAATTGCAACTTTAGAATTAAGATATGATAACAAAGAAATTAAATTTTGTTGATATGAATAAAAAATTTTTAAAGCATCCGACCTAATAGTATTCCTAGAAACTTTTTTATATTGTGGGTTTATAGAATTACGCAACCATTTTTCAAGCTTTGGATCTTTAGCTAATATAAATGGTTGTTCTGCATGTACAAAATACTTAGATAATTCTTGTCTCATTTTTTCTTTTGAATATTTAAAAGTACCAGAAGTACTCCCCCTCCCAATTTGTGTTTGAGTTATTTCTCTCCCTTCTCATGTGTGAGAAGATGTTTGGTCAAATGACCCGTACCACCCTTGATATAATAACTAAAGTCCTTCCTACATTTTTGACAAACTGCCCTTTTCCCCTTCCCCTCAATATCCTCTACTTTGAAAATTTTCCAAACCAGGCTACTCAACTTAGAGGCCCTCCTTTTTCCCCTAGTATCAGTACCGAGGGTGAGTTCCACTTCCATTGATATCAATCGCATCAGTGCTAACACTATCATGATGTGATTGAATATCGTCAATGGTGAATATGTTGGGGAATCGGTTTTCGGAAGAGCAACCATTTTTTTTAATTCTAAAATGATAAAAATTAATTTACCCGGATTGTCGGTTCAAAATCCCAACTTGATTACAACGGTTAAAGCCTTTCAACGTCCAAGCTTCCCAAATTGAGATACTTGAGTCGGTTGAGCAAGCCTTCTTGTTGAAAGTTGAAACTTCAGTAAAGTTGAGACTTGAGAATTGGAGAATGCAAAATCAGACAATCAGCTAATCAAAACTACTCAGATTGTAGAGAATTGAGAATGTATGAGTATGAGAGAGGTATAGAAGAGATTAAGACAATTGTTGAATTGGTGTGAAGATATTGGTGGAGGATAAGGCTATTTATAGGAATTGAACATAATTCAATTGCCCAAAATACCTAAAAAACTAGCTGGTATTTAATTGTTGGGAAGGGTATTTTGGTCATTGTAAAGTTATTTATTACTTTACCCAAAAAGCCCCCTTAAACTAGTTGTTTATAGCTGTTGGGGGGGCATTTGTGTCATTTTTTCAATCCCTCATAAGCAAAATACACAAATACCCCCCCAATATGGCTGTTTATAGTTGTAAACTAGCCGTTGGGGGGGGGGGGGGGGAGGGGGGCAATGTCTATATTCTGGACGGGATGCTTTCGACTCGCTATGGGCCTTGCGGGCCGTGTCATGTCTGCCCATGACGGGTTGTGCTATGGGACATGAACAGTCATGTCATGCCAGCCCGTGGACCTCGAACCCTTGGCCTAGCATTGCACGGACCTTCGTGTCGGACTTGACATGGCCCGTGGGCCATCGTGCTGTGCCAGGCCGGGTCGGACCACGGCCTGATTTATACCTCTAATTCCAACGTAATAAACTCAACCTCCATTGTTGAATTTGTATTACAAGATTGTTTTATTGATTTCCAAGAGATTGCTACCCTCCTAGGGTAAGGACATATCCACTAGTAGACGTACTATCCTTTGAATTTGAAATCAATTTGCATTAGTAAAGCTTTCTAAGATAGGAAAAAAACTTGAATAGAGCAAGTCATAGTTCATGATGCCCTTTAAATATTTTAGTAGTCTTATCAAAGCTTTTAGTGTTCATATCTGTGGTTATGAGTATCTTGACTTGATTTTCTAACAACTATTGCTATATTAGGTCTTGTACAATTCATTAAATAAGAAACAAATCCAATTATACTTGCATACTCCTTTTGCGAAACAGGTTCTCCTACATTCTTTTTAAAATAGATACTACAATCAAGTGTTGTCTTGACTGGTTTACAATCATAATGTCCACTTTTTAAGTATGTTTTTTACATAATGAGATTGTGAAAGGATGATGTTTGTTTGTAGATTTTAATTCCTAAAATTACATTAGCTTCACCCATGTCTTTAGTGTCGAATTTGGACATTAAAAATTGTTTTATTTCTTATCCTATATCAAGACTTGTTCTCATTTTTAACATATCATCAACATACAAGCAAAAAATGACTCTTTTTATCATCTACATGTTGTAGACACATTTATTGGAATCATTTCTAGCATACCCATTTTTCACTAATACATTATCAAAATTTTCATGCCATTGTTTAGGAACTTGTTTTAAGCCATATAAAGACTTAATTAGTTTACACACTCTGTTTTCCTGTCTTTGTACTATAAAGCCTTCAAGTTTTTTAATGTAAATTTCTTCATCCAATTCCCCATTTAATAAAGCTATTTTTACATCCATTTGGTGAATTACAAGTTTGTATATGCATGCTATAGCAAACAATACTCTAATTGTAGTTAATTTTACTACTAGGGAATATGTGTCAAAGAAGTCTATATCTTTCTTTTGTATGTATTCTTTAGCAACTAATCTAGTCTTTAATTTATTTATTGTACCATTTGGGTTTAACTTCTTCTTAAATATCCATTTACAAACTAGTGCCTTAATTCTAGGTGGAAGTTCCACAAGTTCCCAAGTATAATTAGTGATCAAGGAATCTATTTCACTCTTCTTTCCAAAATACTGCATCAAGGAAAATTACTACTTCTTGATATGTTACTAGATCTTTGTGCACTAAAAATGTGAGCATTCCGTCACCCAAAGTATAAATAGAATTTGTCCATTCTTTTTGGGAGGTATTTTATTGTATATATAACAAGTTAGGATTGCTTCCCCTCTCAAATTCAAAGGTACACTTAAACTAATTAGCATATCATTCATCATTTCTTTTAAAGTTCTATTAAGTCTTCCTACAATTCCATTTGATTCATATTGGTAAGGGTTGTAGTTTCATGTATAATTCCATTTTCTTCAAAGAATTTTCTAATTGTTTCTTCATCATATTCAATCCATTTATCAGTTATAAGTCTTTTTATTTTTTTTTTCCTGACTAATTTTCTATTTCAATTTTATATGCTATAAAAGCTTGTTCAGCCTCATCCTTTGATATAAGTAAACAACTTTTCCATATCTAGAATAGTCATCTATGAATGTCATATAATATATTTCTCTTATAGCTTTATAAAATTTAAGATCACCTAAATCACTATGTATAAGTTGTAATAACTCCAATTAAATTTCTATACTTTTATATGATTTTTTAGTGAACTTTGCTTTTACACATACTTGGCATTTTTCACTTGTACCTTTTATAGGAACATTCAGAACTCATAATTTACATAACCTTTTTATATAAGAAGCACTACAATGTCCTAATCTAACAAATATCAAATGATTCAACTATATAAGCAAAAGAGGAAGCATTGTTATTGATAATAGTAACAAAAATGTTTAGTACAAACATACCACTAGCATTATATAATTTTCTAATGAATACATATTTTTAGTCAACACAATCTTATTTGCTTCAAATGTAAGTTCCAGTCCTACTTTGTTAAGATCATTTATCATTACATCATTACATCATTATTTTTGGCACATGTATTACATCATTTAGCATTAAGATCTTCCTTGAAGTTAATTTCAGAAGTATATTTTTTTATCGATGGCCTTCGAAATTTATGAATTTCTTATAAAGACTTATTCTCCTTCTATCAAAATTGTGTACTCATAAAAGGAGTTGTGGTCCCTACATATGTGCTTAGTAGCACCAATGTCCAACACCCATTCCTTCAGTTTTTCAACCAAGTTTGCCTCAATTGCCAAGGCTACAATAACATTTGCCTTAGTTGACTTTTGGTTTCCTAAAGTCATTTTGGTAACGACATTCATTCTTGTTATACTCGGGTTTATCACATGCATAATATTGTCCTTTCTTTTGTTGCTTCTTAAACTTCTTGTCATTTTTCACATTCACATTCAAATTCTTTTTGAATATTGCAGTTATTTCCTCCACCAATTGGTTTTGGAAATCTATTTTTTTCTACATGATCCTTCTTTCTATTCTTTTCTTCTATTATGATCCGAACCACCACTTGATCCAAAGTAGTGACTTTTCTTTTATGCTTTATACTTATTTTGAAATCATTCAATGTATGTGGCAACTACTCTATGAGAGAGCTGACAATAAATTCATTGGGTAGTATCATTCCTTCCTTTGCTAGTTCCACCACAAGCACTTGAAACTCATCTATTTGAGCAGACACGTCAATGTCTTCTTTCATGGTAAAATGCAAGAAATTGATAATAACATATTTCTTATTTTCAGCATCTTCTAGAGCATATTTTTCTAAGGCATCCCAAATTTCATAGTTAAATTTGTATAAAAAATAGACATTGTAAAGTTCATTGGATAGGCAATTCAGGATATGGTTGTTGCATAGGTGATCAGCCGTGAACCAGTTCTACAACAGAATAGGCTAGTTCCTCCATGTTTATTAGGTTTGGTTCAACCAAAGCAAAAGCTACCCCAACTATTCTAAGGCAAAAAGAAGGCATTGTCTTAATGCTTGTAGTTGGTTTTATTAATTGGTTCAGTCTTAGAAAAATCAAGAACTATTAATAGCCTCAGATTTCCCATGATAAGGGAAGAGGAAATAAGTTCCACAAATGCAGTTTTAAGATTGTTATAAAAATAATAATGAGAAGGGAGAATGGAACTTATTGTTCTGTGTTTTCCAAACCCGAAGTGCAGTAGTGTTGCATAACTAGTACTGGAAAATTGACAACAAAATGAGAAATTGTAGACTTAAATAGGCTGAGTTGTGCCATTTTGGTCATTCTCCTTAAAACCACAATTGCGCCTTACAGTGCAGCCAAGTAATTGCAAATCAGATTCCAAAATGAAACAATCCATGGGCTTTGGTGGCTGTACCAGTCCTCTACAAATCATCAATGGAAGATGCTTAGATATTTGATAGATTGTGGACAAAGAAGAAAGTGGTGTGTGTTGTGTCCTTACAGAGAGATATGTCTCTCCAGAACGGTGTTGTAGGCCACTTGCTCGAAGAGACACAGATAGGAAGACAAAAGGGTAAACAGTCAAAACGCTTAAGTCAAACAAGTTTGAAATAAATGATCAAGACCAAAATAGACATGGTGTGGTGCACATACACACCCACACCCTACCTTAATCCAGCCCATTGTGCACGTGGGTGAAAAGCACCCCAACCCCAATCCCCCACAAGCATGTGAATAGTGTATAATGTATCTTCCTCCCAGGATAGCAAATTTAGAAATATACTCAAGTCCACATATTTTACTAAGCAATGTGGGACAAGAGGTATTCACATGTTTAAGAGGCTACAAGAGTGCAAAAGACAATATCAAATAAAGACAAAAAACAACAAAGTGAGGGAACAAAATATTCTTGTCCTTTGATTCTTCCCCCTAAAAAATAAGAATCCAACAGCTGTGTTTTGGGTATTATGACAAGAGAGTAATGGCAGGATCTTCCAAAAGCTTAGTAGACTCAATGGTACAAAAGATAGTGAGAAATCTACATTCATGGTTGGCGGTTCATAAACTATTAAGGCTGCAAGCTGGGTCGAGTTAGGTCAGGTTGAGGCCAACCTTAGCCCAATCCTAAGTTCTAAACCCCTAACCCTACCTGACATTCAACCCAATCTATCCAACCCTAACTAAATTCCTTCAACTTTAACCCAACCCAACCCAAAGTCTTTGGATTGGGTTGAGTTCATGTTGGGCCCAACCTAACCTTCTTCCCATCCCTTAAAATCTCGTAGAACTTCTCAATCTAATATCTTAACTCAACTTTCGCTACATATATTAGTCCTATGTTCTATTAGTATTTGTTTGTTGATGTTTTTATTGGTTCTTTTAGTTCAATATTCAGAAAAATAAGTGTTTGAAATGACTATAGTTTATTATGAGTTATGACTTATGATAGATATTTTATAAGCATCAAGCTATGGGTGGCAAACAACAAAGAGAAGATGAAGAATAAAATATTCAAAAAAACATAAAATATGTTATTAGGGTTTTAAAATTTCCTAGGATTAAGTGAAGTAATTATCTTAAAGAAAGACATGATAGTATGTGGTGGAGCTTTACAGCTAGCTGTCATGCATATAAACAAATCAATATATATATATATATATATATGATATGTACTATAGAGTCGAGTTGAAGTTGGGTCGGGCTGCCCGATGGGTCAACCCTAACCTAACCCAAAATAAAGTTGGGTACGTTCATGAATTTCAACCCTAAATCTATCCTGAGCACCAACCTGGCCCAACCCAACTTTGGGTCAATTAACCTCGCCCAAGTTGCAGCCTTAAGACTATATATAGGAAGAAACTACAGCTTCTTTTTTGATTTTTTTGATAAGTCATCTCTTTATTCGACCTGAAAACATCGAATAATAATTATGCAGAAAACCAATCACGCTTCCTTACAATAATTATATGTAGTTTATTCTAGCTTTCTGATAAGCTCGTGCACAAGTAATATCATTCTAGCTTTATCCCCTGAAAATGTCTTACGAATGACAGTTAAATGTTTCTTCCCTAGAGGGTATAGAGGGGATGGGAGTCGATATTTATCAATGTTGAAGTTGGTAGGGCTTCTTAACATATATATACACTCTCTCATCAATATATACTTTATATTTATCTAAAGGGAAAAGATAGTTCAGTAAGGAAAAGCTAATTATAACATCCTCCTACCTGTTTTTAATCTGGATGCACTTGAATCAGGTCAGTCTCAACCTTTTGCTGTCACAGTTAGATCTAGCATCGTAGTCATTATGTCTCTTTTTCCAGGTGTACTGCACCATTCTTTGGTCTTTTAACTGGGAATCCTCTTCATGATCTGTGTTATACACTAGATGAACTCCACACTTCTTCACCCAAAGTGGAATCCCTATTTTTACTTTGACAATCAACCGATCACCAACTTCAAACACATTCTCAAACACAGTTCTTGGAATCCTACACATCCACACTTGATCTTGGGAGGTAGTTGAAACGAAATAAATTGTTGACTCATAACTCCATTTAAGACCACTGGTTTCATTAATGATTTTAATGCGAGGACCAAAAACATTCTCATTGGTAGCTCTGTCACCTGTATAAACAGCCAATACAAGAAACTCTTGAAGCCTACAATCCGAAAGTGCAGGCACCTCAAGATAAATTGAAGACCCGATATTTTGATTGCTGAACCACTCAGGAACATCACTTCCAGGGAGAAAGATATCGAATATACCACTGTGTGAAGACAGCCACTGCGTTCATGGAAATTATAAATGGTTAGCAATAAGAGAGAGAGAGAGAGAGAGAGAGAGAGAGAGAGACCTGGATCTCAACTAGCTTGTTGCAATTAGCAAGAGTCAAGACGGAGATGTTCTGCAAATGTGATAGATTTGACAATGTCTCCAAAGATGTGCAACCATCCACATACAAGCTCTTCAAAGCTGATGGAAGGAATAGTAGAGATTGAATCCTTGTGCAATTTCTTAACCAAAGCTCCTGAAGTTGAGAAAGGTGACTGATGTCAACTGGTAGGGTGTGGATATTAGTTCTACTTAGACTTAACCCTTCCAGTGAGGATAGGTTCCCCATATTCGACAATCTTTCCAATGATGTGCAATCATCAGCATTGAAGACCCTTAAACTTGATGGCAGCTCAGGTAATGATTGAAGCCTCTTGCAATTTTGTAAGAAAAGGACCTTGAGTTTAAAAAGGCAATTGATGCTGGCTGGTAGGCTAGAAAAGTTATTTTTGCTCAGATCCAACAATAGCAGTGAGGATAAGTTCCCAATGTCATTTGGAATTGATCCTTCTGATAGATTGCAGTTACGGAGATTCAGTGTTTTTAAGGAGCACAAACCAGATAAAGAAGCTGGTAGTAGTTTGGTGGAATTAGAATGTTTACTAAGTGAACCCCAAGGCCAGAAGAAGAATGAATGCCATGATTTTGGTGGTGACTGTACAGATCTTGAGCAGCCTGACAGAATAAGGTTCTCAAGAGATCTCAACTTACAAATGCTACTTGGAAGACTTCTAAGTTTACTGCAGTCTTTCAGATTCAAGTAAATCAATCTGTCAAGAGCTCCAATGGAATCATGGACCTCAACTAAATTTAAACAATCTTCAAGAATCAATCTCTCAAGGTTGGGAATTCCTGAGAAGTTAGGAGTTCTGATCAAGTCATGTGAATGACTGAGGTTAAGAACTTTCAACTTTTCAAGCAACTGTCAAAAAGAAAAAGGAGAAAGAGGATATCATTTCTTCTGAAATATACAACCCACTGAAAAATAAACATAAAATTTATGCCATACCTTGGTTTCTGTCCAAACTTTTTTTATTCTGCTATATTGCATGTCAAGGACAACAAGGTTTTGTAGATTGAACTCCATTGGTATAGATCTCAAAGGGAATCCAAACCAGTATAGCCATCTCAACTCCTTGGGAAGATATTCAAATCCTCCTTCAATGTTTACATAATTGACCTTCAACAGCCTTAGGTTGTGCATCTTTGCAAATGCTTTAGCACCTACATGTGTCTCTTCCCATTTTGGGAAGTTCAAGGCAAGACCTTCAACTTTTCTTGTTCCCTGATAGAACAAGGACGTTAAATAGGTTATAAGCATATACATGTATTTCACAGTAATTTGCCACATGTCAAATTAGATGATCAGGATACACCATTGAATAAGCTCCATGTATAACAACAGAAAGGATCATCTTAAACGGGTGAATATTTTTTCATATTCAATTCAAACGTTCTAGCCAATTAGTATAAACAGGGACTTTTTTTGGTAAAAGTATAAACAGGGGCTTAGGCTCATGACTCTTTTGCAAGTTTAGACTATGAAAATAATCCAATCCTAGTTGTATCCTAACATCGTTGCAAGGGCAGATTGAAACATCTATTAGTTTATTAGCATCTATCAACATCTCTTGCAGGTCAAGACATCCTGGATTAACATTGTTGTTATCTGTTGCGAGTGTGAAGAATAAGCTTATTTGAATCAGGGGTATTTTTGTCTCTTTATGTGAGTTTCTAATTTCTCCACTAATTAAAGGTACTTTTGTAATTTTATCTATTATTATATAAGCTAATTCATGGGGTGTTCGTCACTTTTTCTGCCCTTAACACTCATTTCTTCTCTTTTTTTTCCCTACTTCTCACTTCCTCTTTTCTTCCTTTCGTCTCTTCATTTTATTCATTTTTAGTTAAATCCTTTTTCACTACTTGATATTAGAGTAGGGGGAGCACATTTTTCTGACCTTTTGGAGGATCTTGACTAGGGATGATGTCATCATGTCCATGCAATGACTTCAGCAAACTCTATGGAGGCCTTAGATGTGAATTTAGGGTTTTGAATAATCTAGATTTTATAAATGTTTTAGTGGTGGTCTCACTTCAATCCGAGTTCATTTGATATTTTTTATTGATTCTATTCAAAGAAAATCGTGGAAAATGCAGATATGATATTCTAATTCGTTGAGGCTGATGTGGAAACATTCTAGTTGCGCTGACTGGAATCATTAAATTGGTATCACTTTTCAAAATCATTACAAATTGTTACAGTCCTAAATGGTTAAAGTGTTTAGCTGCGCACAGTTCTATCAGTCTTAAGGCTTTAGGCATATTGGTCAAGCACACAACATTTAGTATTAGAACCTATGACAATGTCTTAATTTCGAATCACAGAAAGGGCTATTTAAAGTAGAGTGAAAGCAATCATGAAAAGGGCTATCCAGAATAGAGTGAAAGCTGTCATGGAAAGGACTACTTGGAACAGAGTGAAAGTCGTTTGCTATCAATGGCTCATAACATTCCCTTCCCATTAGCTGCAGCTTTGTTCTCAAGGTTGACGTTATGAATCTTACGGTATTTGGCTTCCCACCTCTCCCAAGCACATTTGCTGTTGGGACATGCAATCATAATATTTAGAGAGACGTGTGCAACGATGATAGATCAAACTCCATTCTGGTTTTTGTTAACCCTTTCCCCTGTAAATATCTGGAAGAGACGTGTCCCTGAATTCTACAAACAGCTGCATCTCCACCCTTACCATAAGTTCAATTATCACCAACCTTGGTCCATAGTAATGTCCATATACACATTGCTCAGTGAAAGCCATGGCATGATATACCCCCACAGTTAAAATCTCTCCAGAGCCCTTTCGGATTGTTGGAATAAGGTATGGTGGTATTGCTTGGCCAATAATTATATTCAGGAAATTCAGCCATCTTGCAAGACTCATGATCCTACCCACAAAGTTGTTGTACAACCCTTTTAGTTCGACATAGAGTCCAATTGCAGCAGCATAGAAAGAAACCTCGTGGTAGTAATTAATACCAATTCCAAGAAATAAATCTTTTTGGCTATCTCTACATATAATAGGCTCAGTTTGGAAAGAGTATAAATACAAATATGTAGAGTGCAAAACCTTATATTTTATATTAATTTGCATGTATTTTTACTATACATATTTGTATTTGTACTCTTTCCAAAATTGAGTCATAGTACCAAATCCTGTTTATCTCAAAAGGGTCTTTTCTCTGACTTTGATTGCCACCAATTTGGGATCATTTGGATCAAGGTGAACATATTCTTCCCATGGAACCTCCACCTGTTTGGACTCACAACTAGGGTTGTAATCGGATTGAATTTGGATTGGATGCAGCAAAATCTACATTTGATCTGATTACTAAGAGCCTACATCTAAATTTGATCCAAAATCCGATTGGGTTTAAAGACTTGGATTCAAATTCGAATCCTAACAGACTCGGATCGGATTCAGATTTAATCCAACTCCACTTTAAATTCTCTAAAATATCAGAAAAATAAAAAAAATTATTTATTTATTTAACTTTTATATATAATAAATTAATATAAATATAACATACTAAAATTGTATATATAAGTTCATATATAATATAATATATAAAACATGTTTTTATAATTGTAAATATATTTATATAAAACTTATATATTAAAACTAATAAATATTATAATATAATCAGATCAGATGTCGGATCGGGCCTCAGATTTTCAGGGATCATTGATAATCCTACTTACAACGGGATGTAAGTCATCAAAGTGAAGGATACTTGACAATTCAACAACCAACCACTTCGACCTTAAAAGCTTATAACCTTTCTTCTCTAGCCGATCTAGATTACAAAATTGATGAAAAACCCAATTCCATGTTACTAAACCTCTAGTAAGCAATTCATCAAACAACCATAGAATCACCGGTGCAGGCCCGACAAATAGGTTTGAGTTGCACTCAAGTAAAATCACTTCATAGTGAAGGCCTACCCTGCTGAATTTGAGTTGCACTCAAGTAAAATCACTTCGTAGTGAAGTCCACTATATAAGAACATGTGGACTGGTTTTCTCTAGGGCTTCGAGAAACCACTTCTTGAAAGGGATCAAGGGTTTTGCTTTCTTTTGCTGGAGAAAATAAGTAACAACTGAAGTACCATGGCGAGTGATGGCTTCAACCTTGTAGTTCATCAAACAAATAGTAGATCTATCTCTAAACTTAAACATGTGATCCCACATGATGTAATTCAAACCCATACAACCATCAAACTTATGTCTAGTGTCACAGATGGGAAGAGGGCTCTTCTGCATTTGGTATCAGTGGTATGATGACCCCTTGATGTCATAGAGGGAAGTGGGTTATGGTTGTTGTTTTGTCACCACCAGCTGTCCTTTTGTCACATTGTTGGTAGTTGTTTAAGGTGAAGCCTAAAAACAAAGGAAGAAGAAGAGAAAGGAGGAGAAGAAGGGAAAAGATGAGAAAAAGAAATGTTAGGAATGTGTGTCTCGAGTTACTGTTCACACTAGAGACCAAAAATTTATAATGTTGCTGAAAGTACAAGTTTGTCCTTATTTAGGCGCCCAAAACAAAGAGGAAATAAAAAACCCAAAAAACCCTTTCATCATATTACATATTCTCAACACTCCCCCTTAAGCCGAGCTTAGATATCTATCTTGCCCAACTTGCCTAGGTTACTATTGAACTTTGGCTTGTGAACTCCTTTACTAAAGCAGTCAACAAGTTGATCATCGAATCTTACAAAGGGCAAATAAATT
This sequence comes from Nelumbo nucifera, assembly GCF_055504915.1. Taxonomy (NCBI): domain Eukaryota; kingdom Viridiplantae; phylum Streptophyta; class Magnoliopsida; order Proteales; family Nelumbonaceae; genus Nelumbo; species Nelumbo nucifera. The sequence goes on from NC_142653.1 coordinate 57,326,351, forward strand.
TCTCCACTATCAATTTTCTCTCGGATGAAATGCTATCCACTTTAATATGTTTTTGTACGATCATACCGAATAGGATTATGAGCAATGTTTATATATATATATATATATATATATATATATATATATATATATATATATATTTATCAATAACACTTTCATTACTTCATCAGTAGAAAATTTACAAGTGGAAGACAAACACACTCATTTTCCAAGAATCACAAAGAATTTCAAAAAGGAAAAAAGGAAAAGACAAAGACACTAAAGTTACAGCTTAGCCCAAAACAATGAATCCCTTTCTGCCCCTTGGTTAGCTAAACCGTCAGCTAGGGAATTAGCCAATCTTTTAATCCAACATGTCTTAACTTCCATCTCCCGCACCAGCCACTTGAATTACCTCTTCTCATTATTGTACTTCCATAAATCATTTTGATCTTTACTCACCACCCTATCACCACCTCTGAATCCCCTTCAATTATGAGTTTCTTGATGTTCAATTCCTTAGCTTTCCGGACTCCTTCCATAATTGCAAAGATCGCAGCTCTAAGGGAACCACCCACTCCAATTGGGCCTGAGAACATAATAGAGATGACCCCATTTTCATCCCTAAAAACACCCCCGATCCCCGATTGTCCCGGGTTTCCCCTACTACACCCATCAAAGTTTAATTTTAAGAATCCACTAGGTGGGGGGTTCCAAGCCACTCTCATTACTGACTTGGTCTGCATGCAATTTGCAATTTCACCCCACTTCCTCAACATGTCATCCACAGTGTAATCTGTGAATAATTCCAAAGATTTCAGCCACTGTACCGCCCTAATATGTATGATAGCCCTCAGATATGCTGCTCCTCTCTGAGTTTCTAAGAATATCCTAGAGTTTCTTTCTTCCCACAGTGTCCAACATACTGCTGCCCTTATTCCTCTCCACATTGTCCTTCCCCTTTTTAATCGTCACCTGAAAAAGGAAGGGGAGAAAAGGCCCTGCATGTCTGATGGGGGATTCCAACTGCATCCAAATAAGGAGAATGCCCAATCCCAAATTGACCTTGCAAAGTGGCAAGACACCAGTAGGTGAAAACTAGTCTCCCCATCTGTTTTACACAGAACACACCACTGAGGTGACAAGAAAGTATTGGGTCTCTTCTTTAGGAGTAGATCACTAGTGTTGATTCTTTCCAGATAGGCTTCCCAACAAAAACTACTAACCCTACGGGGTATAGCTCTGCACCAAACCTCACCAACAGGGAAGGGGGAAAGGGTAGGACTGGTGGAATGACTTAAGACTTTGAAGAACGAAGCACAAGAGAAAATAACATTGGGGGTAGGTGTCAAAATTCTAGAATCCGCCCTAGTGGGGTCTAAGACAACGTTATCAAGAATTGCAATAAGGCTCAAAATACTGTTGAAGTCTGAGTCTCTCAAATCCCTTCTTAGACCCAAAATCCACCCAATCCTAGAAGTGGAAGAGGACTGGGTGGTGAAAGACGAGATCAACTCATTTTTCAAAACAGAAAGAGCATACAAAGACGGAAACCGATCCTTTAGAGGGGCGTTCCCCACCCAGGTTTGTTCCCAAAATTTTATAGAGTTTCTGGAATTCAGGTCATACCTGATATTAGGGAAGAAAACTGGTAGCATTTCCTAAATGGCTTTCCAAGGAGAATTGCTTGTGGTCCTAACTCTGATTCCAGCGTCCCATCCATTGTGCTCCAACCCAAGTATCCTTGCCACTATTCTATCCCATAGCTTCTCCTTCTCCAAAGGAAACCTCCACAACCACTTCCCCAACAGAGTCATATTCCTTCTCCTAATACTCCCAAGCCCCAAACCACCACACGACTTACTCCTACATACTATTTCCTAGCTAACTCTACGGTCCCTATTCTCCTCTCCCGGCTCCCACAGGAAATCTCTCATTATCTTCTTTAATCTGTTAGCAATCTTCACTGGGATTTTAAACACCGACATGAAAAAGATGGGTAAGTTAGAAAGTGTGGCCTTAATTAGTATAATTCTCCCACCAAGATAGAGGTAGTTCTTTTTCCAGGATATCAGTCTCTTTTCAAACATTTCCATCACTGGGTTCCAAAAACTCTCTCTCTTGGGATAATCACCTAATGGTAACCCTAAGTAGTTCAAAGGCCACCCCGAAATTTCACACCCCAGCACTTCAGCAATCTCCATAATCTCTCCCTCCTCCAAATTCACCCCCACTACACAACTTTTTCCAAGGTTAACCTTCAAATTGGACATTTGCTTAAACAGTTGTATCACCGATTTTAAGTTCCTGATAAGCCTCACATTACCTCATTCACAAAACAGAATCGTGTCATCAGTAAACTGTAAGTGAGTGAGGGGGGTTTCCACCCTCCCAACTCTCTAGCCTCTAATGAGCCCCCTAGAATCTGCTCTGTGAATCAGTTTCCCCAAAACCTCCGCAATTAGAATGAACAAGAAAGGAGAAAGGGGGTCACCTTGTCTTATACCCCTATTGGCAAGAAAGAAATCTACCACTGTCCCATTCACTAGCACGGAATAATAACAACTCTGGACACAGCCCATGGTCCAGTTACACCATCTAGCCCCAAACCCGAATTTAGTTAAAACTTTCCACAAGAAATCCCAGTCCACCAAATCATAAGCCTTTTCCAAGTCCAGCTTACAGACCACTCCCTTCTTCTTATCCTTCAAAAAGTTCTCTAATATCAATTTTCTCTCGAATGAAATGCTATCCACTTTAATATTTTTTTGTATGATCATATTGAATAGGATTATGAGCAATGTTTATAGTTTTTTTTTTTTTTTTTTTTTTTTTTTTTTTTTTATCAATAACACTTTCATTACTTCATCAGTAGAAAATTTACAAGTGGAAGACTAACACACTTATCTTCCAAGAATCACAAAGAGCTTCAAAAAGGAAAAATGGAAAAGGCAAAGACACTAAAGTTACAGCTTAGCCCAAAACAATGAATCCCCTTCTGCCCCTTGTTTAGCTAAATTGCCAGTTAAGCAATTAGCTGATCTTTTAATCCAACATGTCTTAACTTCCATCTCCCGCACCAGCCACTTGAATTTCCTCTTCTCAATATTGTACTTCCATAAATCATTTTGATCTTTAGTCAGTCATCCTATCACCACCTCTGAATCCCCTTCAATTATGAGTTTCTTGATGTTCAATTCCTTAGTTTTCCGGACTCCTACCATAACTGCAAAGATCTCAACTCTAGGGAGTCACCCACTCCAATTGGGCTTGAGAACATAGCAGAGATGACCCATTTTCATCCCTAAAAACACCCCCGATCCCCGATTGTCCCGGGTTTCCCGTACTACACCCATCAATGTTTAATTTTAAGAATCACTATGTGGGGGGGTCCAAGCCACTCTCATTACTGACATGGTCTGTGTGCAATTTGCAATTTCACCCCACTTCCTCAACATGTCATCCACAGTGTAATCTATGAATAATTCCAATGATTTTAGCCATTGTACCGCCCTAATTTGTATGATAGCCCTCAGATCTGCTGCTCCTCTCTGAGTTTCTAAGAATATCCTGGAGTTTCTTTCTTCCCACAGTGTCCAACATACTGTTGCCCTTAGTCCTCTCCACATTGTCCTTCCCCTTTTTAACCACCACCTGAAAAAAGAAGGGGAGAAAAGGCCATGCATGTCAGATGGGAGATTCCAACTGCATCCCAATAAAGATAAGGCCCAATCCCAAATTGACCTTGCGAAATGGCAAGACACCAGTAGGTGAAAACTAGTCTCCCCATTTGCTTTACAGAGAACACACCACTGAGGTGACAAGCAAGTATTGGGTCTCTTCTTTTGGGGTAGATCACTAGTGTTGATTCTTTCCAGATAGGCTTCCCAACAAAAACAATTAACCCTAAGGGGTATAGCTCTGCACCAAACCTCACCAACAGGGAAAGGGGAAAGGGTAGGACAAGTGGACTGACTTAAGACTTTGAAGAACGAAGCACAAGAGAAAATGCCATTGGGGGTAGGTGTCCAAATTCTAGAATCCGCCCTAGTGGAGTCTAAGACAACATTATCAAAAATTGCAATAAGGCTCGAAATACTGTTGAAGTCCGAGTCCCTCAAATCCCTTCTTAGACCCAAGTTCCACCCAATCCCAAAAGTGGAAGAGGACTGGGTGGTGAAAGACGAGATCGACTCATTTTTCAAAACAGAAAGAGCATACAAAGATAGAATCTGATCCTTTAGAGGGGCGTTCCCCACCCAGGTTTGTTCCCAAATTCTATGGAGTTACCGGAATTCAAGTCATACCTGATATTAGGGAAGAAAACTGGTAGCATGTCATGAATGGTTTCCAAGGAGAATTGCTTGTGATCCCAGCTCTAGTTCCAGCGTCCCATCCATTGTGCTCAAGCCCATGTATGCTTGCCACTATTCTATCCCATAGCTTCTCCTTCTCTAAAGGAAACCTCCACAACCACTTCCCCAATAGAGTCATATTCCTTCTCCTAATACTCCCAAGCCTCAAACCACCACACGACTTACTCCTACACACTATTTCCCAGCTAACTCTATGGTCCCTCTTCTCCTCTCCCGGCTCCCGCAAGAAATCTCTCATTATCTTTTCTAATCTGTTAGCAATCTTCACTGGGATTTTAAACAACGACATGAAAAAGATGGGTAAGTTAGCAAGCGTGGCCTTAATTGGTGTAATTCTCCCACCAAGAGAGGGGTAGTTCTTTTTCCAGGATATCAGTCTTTTTTCAAACATTTCCATCTTTGGATTCCAAAAACTCTCTCTCTTGGGATTATCACCTAATGGTAACCCTAAGAAGTTCAAAGGCCACCCGAAATTTCACACCTCAGCACTTCAGCACTCTCCCTAATCTCTCCCTCCTCCAAATTCACCCCCACCACATAGCTTTTCCCAAGGTTAACCTTCAAATTGGACATTTGCTCAAACAATTGTATCACCGACTTTAAGTTCCTAATAAGCCTCACATTACCTCCTCCACAAAACACAATCGTGTCTTCAACAAACTGTAAGTGAGTGAGGGGGTTTCCACCCTTCCAACTCTCTAGCCTCTAATGAGCCCCTTAGAATATGCTCTGTGAATCAGTTTCCTCAAAACCCCACAATTAGAATGAACAAGAAAGGAGAAAGGGGGTCTCCTTGTCTTATACCCCTACTGGCTGGAAAGAAATCTACCACTGTCCCATTCACTAACATTGAATAATGACAATTCCGAACACAGCCCATGGTCCATTTACACCATTTAGCCCCAAACCCGAATTTAGTTAAAACATTCCTCAAGAAATCCTAGTTCACCAAGTCATAAGCCTTTTCCAAGTCCAGCTTACAGAACACTCCCTTCTTCTTATCCCTCTTAAAGTTCTCAACTATCAATTTTCTCTCAGATGAAATGCTCTCCACTTTAATATGTTTTTGTACGATCATACTGAATAGGATTATGAGCAATGTTTATAGTTTTATTTTATTTTTTATCAATAACACTTTCATTACTTCATCAGTAGAAAATTTACAAGTGGAAGACAAATACACTTATCTTCCAAGAATCACATAGAACATCAAAAAGGAAAAAAGGAAAAAAGGAAAAGACAAAGACACTAAAGTTACAGCTTAGCCCAAAACAATGAATCCCCTTCTGCCCCTTGTTTAGCTAAACACTCAGTTAGGGAATTAGCCGATATTTTAATCCAACTGCATCCAAATAATGAAGGGGAGAAAAGGCCCTGCATGTCTGATGGGGGATTCCAACTTCATCCAAATAAGGAGAAGGCTCAATCCCAAATTGACCTTGCGAAGTGGCAAGACAGCAGTAGGTGAATACCAGTCTCGCCATATGCTTTACACAGAACACACCATTGAGGTGACAAGCAAGTATTGGGTCTCTTCTTTTGGAGTAGATCACCAGTGTTGATTCTTTCCTGATAGGCTTCCCAACAAAAACTATTAACCCTAGGGGGTATAATTCTACACCAAACCTCGCCAACAAGGAAAGGGCAAAGGGTAGGACTGGTGGACTGACTTAATACTTTGAAGAACGAAGCACAAGAGAAAATGCCATTGGGGGTAGGTGTCCAAATTCCAGAATCCGCCCTACTCGGGTCGAAGACAACGTTATCAAGAATTGCAATAAGGCTCGAAATACTATTGAAGTCTGAGTCCCTCAAATCCTTTCTTAGACCAAAATTCCACCCAATCCCAGAAGTGGAAGATGAGGGTGGTGAAAGACAAAATCGACTCATTTTTCAAAACAGAAAGAGCATACAAAGACGGAAACTGATCCTTTAGAGGGGCATTCCCCACCCAGGTTTGTTCCCAAATTTTTATGGAGTTATCGGAATTCAAGTCGTACATGATATTAGGGAAGAAAACTGGTAGCATGTCATGAATGACTTTCCAAAGAGAATTGCTTGTGGTCCTAGCTCTGATTCCAGCGTCCCTTCCATTGTGCTCCAGCCCATGTTTGCTTGCCACTATTCTATCCCATAGTTTCTCCTTCTCCAAAGGAAACCTCCACAACCACTTCCCCAACGGAGTCATATTCCTTCTCCTAATACTCCCAAGCCCCAAACCACCACACGACTTACTCCTACCCACTATTTCCCAACTAATTCTATTGTCCCTATTCTCCTCTCCCGGCTCCCATAGAAAATCTCTCATTATCTTCTCTAATCTGTTAGCAATTTTCACTAGGATTTTAAACAGCGACATGAAAAAGATGGGTAAATTAGCAAGCATGGCCTTAATTAGTGTAATTCTCCCACCAAGAGAAAGATGGTTCTTTTTCCAGGATATCAGTCTTTGTTCAAACATTTCCATCACAGGTTTCCAAAAACTCTCTCTCTTGGGATTATCACCTAATGGTAACCCTAAGAAGTTCAAAGGCCACCCCGAAATTTCACACCCCAGCATTTCAGCACTCTCCCTAATCTCTCCCTCTTCCAAATTCACCTCCACCACACAGCTTTTCCCAAGGTTAACTTTCGAATTGGACATTTGCTCAAACAGTTGTATCACCGACTTTAAGTTCCTGATAAACCTTACATTACCTCATTCACAAAACAGAATCGTGTCATCAGCAAATTGTAAGTGAGTGAGGGGGGTTTCCACCCTCCCAACTCTCTAGCCTCTAATGAGCCCCTAGAATATGTCGTATGAATCAGTTTCCCCAAAACCTCCGCAATTAGAATGAACAAGAAAGGAGAAAGGGGGTCTCCTTGTCATATACCCCTACTGGTTGGAAAGAAATCTACCACTGTCCCATTCACTAGCACTGAAAAATGACAATTCTGGACACAGCCCATTGTCCACTTACACCATCTAGCACCAAACTCAAATTTAGTTAAAACTTTCCTCAAGAAATCCCAGTCCACCTAGTCATAAGCCTTTTCCTAGTCCAGCTTACAGACCACCCCCTTCTTCTTATCCCTCTTAAAGTTCTCCACTATCAATTTTCTCTCGGATGAAATGCTATCCACTTTAATATGTTTTTGTACGATCATACTGAATAGGATTATGAGCAATGTTTATAGTTTTTTTTTTTTTTATCAATAACACTTTCATTACTTCATCAGTAGAAAATTTACAAGTGGAAGACAAACACACTCATCTTCCAAGAATCACAAAGAACTTCAAAAAGGAAAAAAGGAAAAGACAAAGACACTAAAGTTACAGCTTAGCCCAAAACAATGAATCCCTTTCTGCCCCTTGTTTAGCTAAACCGTCAGCTAGGGAATTAGCCGATCTTTTAATCCAACATGTCTTAACTTCCATCTCCCGCACCAGCCACTTGAATTACCTCTTCTCATTATTGTACTTCCATAAATCATTTTGATCTTTAGTCACCACCCTATCACCACCTCTGAATCCCCTTCAATTATGAGTTTCTTGATGTTTAATTCCTTAGCTTTCCGGACTGCAAAGATCTCAGCTCTAAGGGAACCATCCACTCCAATTGGGCCTGAGAACATAGCAGAGATGACCCCATTTTCATCCCTAAAAACACCCCCGATCCCCGATTGTCCCGGGTTTCCCCTATTACACCCATCAAAGTTTAATTTTAAGAATCCACTAGGTGGGGGGTCCAAGCCACTCTCATTACTAACTTGGTCTGCGTGCAATTTGCAATTTCACCCCACTTCCTCAACATGTCATCCACAATGTAATCTGTGAATAATTCCAAAGATTTCAGCCACTGTACCGCCCTAATATGTAAGATAGCCTCAAATCTGCTGCTCCTCTCTGAGTTTCTAAGAATATCTTGGAGTTTCTTTCTTCCCACAGTGTCCAACATACTGCTATCCTTATTCCTCTCCACATTGTCCTTCCCCTTTTTAACCGCCACCTGAAAAAGGAAGGGGAGAAAAGGCCCTGCATGTCTGATGGGGGATTCCAACTGCATCCAAATAAGGAGAAGGCCCAATCCCAAATTGACCTTGCGAAGTGGCAAGACACCAGTAGGTGAAAACCAGTCTCCCCATCTGCTTTACATAGAACACACCATTGAGGTGACAAACAAGTATTGGGTCTCTTCTTTTGGAGTAGATCACCAGTGTTGATTCTTTCCAGATAGGCTTCCCAACAAAAACAATTAACCCTAGGGGGATAGCTCTGCACCAAACCTCACCAATAGGGAAAGGGGAAAGGGTAGGACTGGTGGAATGACTTAAGACTTTGAAGAACGAAGCACAAGAGAAATTGCCATTGGGGGTAGGTGTCCAAATTCTAAATCCTTCCTAGTGGAGTCTAAGACAACGTTATCAAGAATTGCAATAAGGCTCGAAATACTGTTGAAGTCTGAGTCCCTCAAATCCCTTCTTAGACCCAAGTTCCACCCAATCCCAAAAGTGGAAGAGGACTGGGTGGTGAAAGGCGAGATCGAGTCATTTTTCAAAACAGAAAGAGCATACAAAGACAGAAACTGATCCTTTAGAGGGGCGTTCCCCACCTAGGTTTGTTCTCAAAATTTATGGAGTTACCAGAATTCAAGTCATACCTGATATTAGGGAAGAAAACTGGTAGCATGTCATGAATGTCTTTGTAAGGAGAATTGCTTGTGGTCCTAGCTCTGATTCCAGCGTCCCATCCATTGTGCTCCAACCCATGTATGTTTGCCACTATTCTATCCCATAGCTTCTCCTTCTCCAAAGGAAACCTCCACAACCACTTCCCCAACATAGTGATATTCTTTCTCCTAATACTCCCAAGCCCCAAACCACCACACAACTTACTCCAACACATTATTTCTTAGCTACTCTATTGTCCCTCTTCTCCTCTCCCGGCTCCCACAAGAAATCTCTCATTATCTTCTCTAATCTGTTAGCCATATTCACTGGGATTTTAAACACCGACATGAAAAATATGTGTAAGTTAGCGAGCGTGGACTTAATTAGTGTAATTTTCCCACCAAGAGAGAGGTAGTTATTTTTCCAGGATATCAGTCTTTTTTCAAACATTTCCATCACTGGGTTCCAAAAACTCTCTCTCTCTTAGGATTATCACCTAATGGTAACCCTAAGTAGTTCAAAGGCCACCCTGAAATTTCACACCCCAGCACTTCAACACTCTCCCTAATCTCTCCCACCTCCAAATTCAGCCCCACTGCACAGCTTTTCCCAAGCTTAACCTTCAAATTGGACATTTGATCAAACAGTTGTATCACCGACTTTAAGTTCCTGATAAGCCTCACATTACCACCTTCACAAAACAGAATCGTGTCATCAGCAAACTGTAAGTGAGTGAGGGGGGTTTCCACCCTCCCAACTCTCTAGCCTCTAATGAGCCCCCTAGAATCTGCTCTGTGAATCAGTTTCCCCAAAACCTCCGCAATTAGAATGAACAAGAAAGGAGAAAGGGGGTCACCTTGTCTTATACCCCTATTGGCAAGAAAGAAATATACCATTGTCCCATTCACTAGCACGGAATAATGACAATTCCGGACACAGCCCATGGTCCAGTTACAACATCTAGCCCCAAACCCGAATTTAGTTAAAACTTTCCTCAAGAAATCCCAGTCCACCAAGTAATAAGCCTTTTCCTAGTCCAGCTGACAGACCACTCCTTTCTTCTTATCCCTCTTAAAGTTCTCCACTATCAATTTTCTCTCGGATGAAATGCTATCCACTTTAATATGTTTTGGTACGATCATACTGAATAGGATTATGAGCAATGTTTATAGTTTTATTTATTTTTTATCAATAACACTTTCATTACTTCATCAATAGAAAATTTACAAGTGGAAGACAAACACACTTATCTTCCAAGAATCACAAAGAGCTTCAAAAAGGAAAAAAGGAAAAGACAAAGACACTAATGTTATAGCTTAGCCCGAAACAATGAATCCCCTTCTACCCCTTGTTTAGCTAAACCGTCAGTTAGGGAATTAGCCGATCTTTTAATCCAACATGTCTTAACTTCCATCTCCCGCACTAGCCACTTGAATTTCCTCTTCTCTTTATTGTACTTCCATAAATCATTTTGATCTTTAGTCAGCCATCCTATCACCACCTCTGAATCCCTTCATTTATGAGTTTCTTAATGTTCAATTCCTTAGCTTTATGGACTCCTTCCATAACTACAAAGTTCTTTGCTCTAAGGGAGTCACCCACTCCAATTGGGCCTGGGAACATAGTAGAGATGACCCCATTTTCATCCCTAAAAACACCCCCGATCTCCGATTGTCCGGGTTTCCCCTACTACACCCATCAAAGTTTAATTTTAAGAATCCACTAAGTGGGGGGGGGGGGTCCAAACCACTCTCATTACTGACTTGGTCTACGTGCAATTTGCAATTTCACCCCACTTCCTCAACATGTCATCCATAGTGTAATCTGTGAATAATTCCAAAGATTTCAGCCACTGAACCGCCCTAATATGTATGATAGCCCTCAGATCTGCTGCTCCTCTCTGAATTTCTAAGAATATCCTGGAGTTTCTTTCTTCCCACAGTGTCCAACATACTGCTGCCCTTAGTCCTCTCCACATTGTCCTTCCCCTTTTTAACTGCCACCTGAAAAAGGAAGGGGAGAAAAGGCCCTGCATGTCTGATGGGGGATTCCAACTGCATCCAAATAAGGAGAAGGCCCAATCCCAAATTGACCTTGCGAAGTGGCAAGACACCAGTAGGTGAAAACCAGTCTCCCCATCTGTTTTACACAGAACACACCACTGAGGTGACAAGCAAGTATTGGGTTTCTTCTTTTGGAGTAGATCACTAGTGTTGATTCTTTCCAGATAGACTTCTCAACAAAAACTACTAACCTTAGGGGAAAGGGTAGGACTGGTGGACTGACTTAAGACTTTGAAAAACGAAGCACAAGAGAAAATGCCTTTGGGGGTAGGTGTCCAAATTTTAGAATCCGCCCTAGTGGGGTCTATGACAACGTTATCAAGAATTGCAATAAGGCTCGAAATACTGTTGAAGTCTTAGTCCCTCAAATCCCTTCTTAGACCCATGTTCCACCCAAACCCAGAAGTGGAAGAGGACTGGGTGGTGAAAGACGAGATCGACTGATTTTTCAAAACAGAAAGGGCATACAAAGACAGAAAATGATCCTTTAGAGGGGCGTTCCCCACCCAGGTTTGTTCCCAAAATTTTTTGGAGTTATCGGAATTCAAGTCATACCTGATATTAGGGAAGAAAACTGGTAGCATGTCATGAATGGCTTTTTAAGGAGAATTGCTTGTGGTCCTAGCTCTGATTCCAGCGTCCCATCCATTGTGCTCTAGCCCATGTATGCTTGCCATTATTCTATCCTATAGCTTCTCATTCTCCAAAGGAAACCTCCACAACCACTTCCCCAACAAAGTCATATTCTTCTCCTAATACTCCCAAGCCCCAAACCACTACACGACTTACTTCTACACACTATTTCCCAGCTAACTCTATGGTCCCTCTTCTCCTCTCCCGGCTCCCACCTAAAATCTCTCATTATTTTCTCTAATCTGTTAGCAATCTTCACTGGGATTTTAAACACCGATATGAAAAAGATGTGTAAGTTAGCGAGCGTGGCCTTAATTAGTGTAATTCTCCCACCAAGAGAGAGGTAGTTATTTTTCCAGGATATCAGTCTTTTTTCAAACATTTCCATCACTGGGTTCCAAAAACTCTCTCTCTCTTAGGATTATCACCTAATGGTAACCCTAAGTAGTTCAAAGGCCACCCCGAAATTTCACACCCCAGCACTTCAACACTCTCCCTAATCTCTCCCTCCTCCAAATTCACCCCCACTGCACAGTTTTTCCCAAGCTTAACCTTCAAATTGGACATTTGCTCAAACAGTTGTATCACCGATTTTATGTTCCTGATAAGCCTCACATTACCACCTTCACAAAACAGAATCGTGTCATCAGCAAACTGTAAGTGAGTGAGGGGGGTTTCCACCCTCCCAACTCTCTAGCCTCTAATGAGCCCCCTAGAATTTGCTCTGTGAATCAGTTTCCCCAAAATCCCCGCCATTAGAATGAACAAGAAAGGAGAAAGGGGGTCTCCTTGTCTTATACCTCTACTGGCTGGAAAGAAATCTACCACTGTTCAATTCACTAGCACGGAATAATGACAAATCGGGACACAACCCATGATCCACTTACACCATCTAGCCCCTAACCCGAATTTAGTTAAAACTTTCCTCAAGAAATCCCAGTCCACCAAGTCATAAGCCTTTTCCAAGTCCAGCTTACAGACCATTCCCTTCTTCTTATCCCTCTTAAAGTTCTCCACACTCTCATTAGCAATTAAAATCTGATCTGTAATTTGTCTTCCACTCACAAAAGCTCATTGATAGTGTGAAATGATGTCTAGCAATACCTCTTCAACCTCAAAGACAACACTTTTGCAATGATTTTATACTAGCTGTTAACCAAGCTTGTTGGCCTAAAATCCTTCGGGTGGGATGCATCTTTCTTTTTTGGAATTAAGGCTATAAATGTAGAGTTTACACCCAGATTGACAATTCCTCTCTTGAAAAACTCCTCAAACACCCGCAAGAGATCATCTTTCAAGATATACCAACAATCCTGATTAAAAGCCATTGTGAACCCATCCGGCCCTGGAGCTTTTGTTCTATCCATAGAAAACACAGCCTCCTTGATCTCGTCTAGATTAAAACTTCTTTCCAACCTTCTCCTGTTCTCCACCCCTACATCTGGCTAGTCCAGACCTTCTACCCACACCCTTCTACTCACAGGCCTTCTTTGAATAGATTTGAAGTGCTCCACACAAGCCCTGACAATCTCCTCTTGCTGTACTAACTCAACTCCATCTACTACCAATTTAGAAATAAAGTTCTTCTCCTGCCATCTACTAGAGAGTGGAAATACCTAGTGTTTCTGTCTCCCTCTTGCAACCATTTACACTGAGATTTTTGCCTCCAGCTAATTTCCTCATTGTGCAGGCAGTCCTCTAACTATTTTCTCAATTCTCTCCTGAGATCATTGTCTTCCTCTCCAAATTCTCTCCTTTCCTCTTTAGAGTCAAGGCTTTCAATCTTATACATCAAGTCTCCCTTTCTTTCTTCTAACCTCCCGAACTCCATAAAATTCCACTCCTTGATTATTGCTTTCAAGAATTGTAGTTTCTTATGGAATCTCATCCCCTCCCACTCCACCAGCAGGTTACACTCATGCCACCTCTCCCTCACTTTGTTAGGAAACCCTGGATGAAGTAACCACATATTTTCAAATCTAAAGGGGGGTAGGACCTCCACACCTTCTTTCCTCCTTACATAACACTATGGGCTAGTGATCCGAGATCACCCTTGGGAGAGCTCTAGAAGCCAAGGGTCTCCAATGTTCTTCCCAATCCAAAGAGAACAGGAATCTACCCAGCTTAGAGCACATGGGTCTAGATTGGAGATTTGACCATGTAAAAGCCTTATGTGCTAGGGGAATCTCTTTAAGCTCAAATGCATCAACAAAACTATTAAACTTCCTCATGCTTTTTGTCACCCTCTAGTTAACCTTATTGGACTCCTCCGAGAATGTAATCACATTGAAATCCCCACCCATGCACCAAGGCCCATCCCACAACCCTCTAACATCAGCCAGTTCCTCCCATAGCTCCTTTTTCTCTCTGTAGTCATTCGGTCCGTAAACATTTGTGAGCACCCACATATAATCATCCTCTTGCTGCTTAAACTTCATGGAAACTGAGTACTTTCCGATCAACTCCTCCTGACCTTCAACCACATCTCTCTTTCACATTGTTACAATCCCCCCGAAAGCACTCCACGATGGAGCCGCCACCCAACTAATCCCCCTGGCTTTCCATACACTCCTTGCCCACTTGTCATTAAACTCCATTCTCTTAGACTCTTGCAACAGCACAATGTCTAGGTCATACCGTCTTCTTACCTCTTTTATTGTTGCTCTCTTCTTTGCACTCCCAATTCCCCTCACATTCCAACTAAGAATCTTCATTCTGCTTCTTTTTTAAAACCCCTTGCCACCTACCCACTACTTTCCCCCTTTCCTTCTATCTCCTTTTACCCCGAGCTTCTTGTCTCCTTCTATATCTCTCTTTAATCTCTCTATGTTTATAGTTGCCTAATTGTCACAATAATATCTCATAGGACTTTTTGTTGGAATTCCCATTTTTGTTAACAAGATCTTCAATCATAGCAAATCTAGAATCCCATGAGTCATTGCCATGTATTCTGCCTTTGCACTAGAGTGAGCAACAATAGATTACTTCTTGCTCCTCCGAGATATCACATTGCCCCCAACTAACAGCCTACCAATCTTTGATAGACCTCTCTATGTAGAAGAACATCTCCATCTGTGGCATTCAACTTGTGGTTAGGGTTAATTGGGGTTCCAACTAGTTTTCACCCTAATTTTCCAACATCTTATAGCAAGTTAACAACATATTTTCTTTGAGAAATGAAAATACCCTTCATTAATCTTGTTACCTCAATTCTTAAAAAGTATTTAAGATCACCAAGGTCCTTAATTTCAAATTCAAAGGCAAGAAAAGATTTCAACTGAGAGATTCCAAAGATGACATATCCAATCAAAACAATATCATTTACATATACTATCAGCATAGTCACCCGATTATCATGCCTTCATATGAACAAAGTATGGTTAGCCTAAGATTGAGATAACCCAACTGTCAGGATTGTTTTTCTGAATCCATCTACCCAAGCTCTAGGAGATTGTTTGAGTCCATACAGGGTTTTTTTTAAGCAACAAATCTTTCCCTCACTATTAGGAAGGCTCATTCCTGGTGGTAGGTCCATATAAACTTCCTCCCGTAGATCTCTATTAATAAAGACATTTTTCACATCTATTTGATATAAAGGCCAAGAGAAGTGTGCTGCAAGAGACAAAATCACGTGAATATAACTCATTGAGCAAACATTTCCTGATAATCAATGCCATAAGTCTGAGTATACCCTTTAGCTACCAAGCGTGCCTTATACACCCAGTTACGTCCAACTATAGATTTATCCTTAAGAAGAGATACAAGCTTCCAACTTGCTATTCATTATTGATGACCTCTATATCAAATGGATGTAGAGAAAATATTTCTAATGGGGACCTCCACATGGAAGTATAAATAGAGTTACCTTCAGGTGTTGATATTCCAAACAGTAATGAGAAAGTGTGCAAATTGAAAAAGTTGTTTTATGGTTTTAAATAATTCCCTAGAGTTAGTTTTATAGGCTTAAAGGATCTATTATGAAGATTGGCTCGAACAATCTCAAATTGATCACACTTACTTCGTTAAGAGGATAGAAGATTCTGTAATTATGTTGATTGTGTATGTTGGTAATATTATTATCATAAGGAGTGACTCTAAATTAATTACCAACTTAAAGCCAACAACCTATTGAATAAATGAGCATGGTCAAAATTTGAATGTTGAGATGCATGAATGGAAAAATAAGTTAGACCAAGATTAGAAATTTACTCATTGGAATGAACCTAGGAGTAGCTCTTATAGGTAATAAAATGACAAAAAGTTTACTAAAAGATAGTTTGGTCATGTATAGAGAATACCATCTACAACACCTATATGTAAAATGATCTATTACAAGTTAAAGGGATTTGAAGATCTAGGAGTAGATAAAAAAGTTAAAAAAAACAAAACAAAACAAAACATGTTGAAGTAATAGGATTTATGTAGACGATCCCATAAAATTGGAACAAAGCTTAGAAGATTATGAAGATAATTTTATTATCCATATCTAGAAAAGAAAGCATCATTAACAAAAGAAAGGAAAGGCAAACTAGGTTATAATTTACAGCAAGTTAACTAAAGCCTCATAACATAGTAGTATTTGCATTTTATTAGGCTCAAGGGGCCAAGCCGGGTTTAACACCAATGATAAGGGCTTTAAGGTAGGCCTGGCCCTACACGGGCCCAAGTTGGGTTTACAGGATTTTTAGGCCTAATGAGTAATGACATGGGGATTTGACATCAAATAATAAAAATTTAATTATCTAAATGAAATAACGTATAATACATACAAAAATTTACATAATCCAAAGTTAAGTTGGGTTTGGCTAGGCTTTAGGCCAATGGCACAAAAAAATAAGGCATGGACCAGCCTCATTTAATTATTAAGCTTGATTTGGCTCGGCTTACCTAATAAAGGCAATGCTTTCATTCCCATTCTTCAACAATGTTAGATTTGAAACAACACGAAATAGTTATTGCAACCATTGAGTGTTTTCCCAAGTTCCACATTGCTTAGGGAATGAAAATGAAGACCTTGCCTTCATCCCATACAAGGCCTATGGACAATTTTCATACTGGAATTGACTTAAGTATTGACACATGCCAATTCATAAATATTTATTTATATGGTAAAATTAAAGTTAAAACTTTTAAATTTTATATAAAATAATAAACATTTAATATAAAATAAAATATACTTATGTATATATACTATATAAATTATAATACATATTATAATATATGAAAATATGTATATCATATATTATATTTAAAAGTATATATTATATTATATTGTGAACTGGGTTTGAAGTATTGGGCCCAAGCCCAGCCTAGAATTTTCTAGGCTTGATGTAGGCCCGGACTAGGCCTGCACACAAAAACCTAGGCCCAGGCTCATAAATTGGTGGGTTGGGTCGGGCCAGGCCAAGAATGATCATCCCTATACATACATGTACGTATATACATATATGCATACATACATATATATATACATGCATGATACATACATATATACATGTGTGTGTGTTTAATATTTGTTTTAACTGTATTGGTCACATTAGATAATAATTAATTATGTCCGGTGCATACCTAATTAACCAGAATTTGCATTCTTTTCCTTTGCACTCTCATGCATTTGTACTAGTGCAAATAAAATTGCACTGCAACCAAACAAAGCCTTAATATTCAAGAATGCTATTAATTTTGATTTGTACTTCAAGTTCATATTTTCCATGCTAAATCATGCTAAATTCTTTTTTACCTTTCAGTAACCATGCATGAATAGCTTTATCCCAATACTAAATTACAATAGCAACAAAATCAAAATTGTTCAACAATGGAAAAAGAGAAAAATTAAAGAAATACTGAAGTTCATACCGTGTGCTTTGTTAATACTTGGAAGGCATCCTCGTGATACCACAATCTACTACGTTCTTCAGGCTCCTTTGGTGCTTCTTCACGAACAATTTCCCTCCCCATGTCTCGAACTAGATCATGCATTCTCAGTTCATTTTTTTCATCAATTATTAGGAGAGACCTACGGGCCAGAACACTAATTCCAATCTCTGAGAAGAATCCACAACTGTCAAGTACTGTAACTACATCTTCTTTCTCAATTCTAATAAAGAAACAAGCAATATCAAGAAATATGTCCTTCTCATTTTCATCTAATGCATCAAAGCTTAGTCTAAGTTGCTTCTGAATGTCTTTATTAGGTATTCTCTTTAACTTCTCCAATGCACTTCTCCACTCAGGTATGCTTCTATATTCACCCAAGAAAGAGCCTAAAACCTGAAGAGCTAATGGAAGGCCCCCAAGGCAAGACACTATGTTTCTGGCGAGCTCCTCATATTCACTTATAGGGTGATCTTTTCTAAAGGTATGCCAGCTAAAAAGTTCAAGAGATTCCTCCTTGTCCAACTTTCTAACCTTATATACAGTGTCCACTCGAAGCTCATTTAATAAATGCTCGTCTCTAGTTGTTATAATGACTCTACTTCCCATACCAAACCAATCGCGTGCTCTTGCTAGTGCATCCAATTGGTTTAATTGATCCACATTATCAAGAACAACGAGAACCCTTTTACAGCTGAGCTTTTCTTTGATCAAATTGACTCCTCTATCGAGAGTACTTATCCTTATATTTTCCTTTGAAACCATTAGGATATCAGAAAGAAGTTGCTCCTGCAGTCGAACTAAACCGTTGGGCTCTTCTGAAATGTCTCTGATATCATGAAGGAAACTGCAACCTTCAAACCTGTGAAAGATTAGGCTGTAGATGGCTTTTGCTATTGTTGTCTTACCTATTCCACCCATACCCCAGATCCCCACAAAACGAACATCGTGTGATCCAACACTTAACAAAGAAGTCATTTTTTCTACACGGGAATCCAATCCAACTAAGTGGGTGGCAACCTTCATTTGCATTTGAATCAGTTTAGTGAAAACCTCTTCAACAATTTTATGGACAAACTTGGCTTCGTGCCTGCCAATTGTGATCCAAATAATAGAGTAAAAATATTGATAATGCAAAAAAAATCAAGTAAATATATCAGTCAAGAAGCAGAACCAAGAAGTGAATTTCTTGCTGATAGCTAGATTCTGGACATTGCTAATTATGTGCATGCATGAGCAACCAAGGCAACCAAGGCCATCTATATCTATAACATTTTCAAAAATGCAGTCCATATCAGCTTAATCTCTTTTGCTTTCAAAAACGCAGTTGTCCATATCAACATAATCTCTTTTGCTTTCAAACTCCTTAGAATTTTGTGGTTTTTATTAAAAGATGAAAGAAAAATCAATTAGGGGCTCCTTACAACGGAGTCAATTTTCTTTTATTATGAAATTGAATGTAATGATTCCCCATTAATAGGGGCATCTCTTAACACTACTCTGAATCTTAACGCTGTATTTGGTTGCATTGCAAATTTATTTGCACTAGTACAAATGCATGGGAGTGCAAACGGTTTGAGTGTAAATTCTTACCTATTTTTGTTTCAAATTTTAGTTTATTTTGTTTGTTGCAATTCAAATGAAGTAAATTAAGGCATGAAGCAGAATAAAGTAAAATTCCAAAATAAAATTAAACAAGAATTTGCTTTTTTTTATATTTGCACTTCTTAGTATATCTCTCTTGAAACTCCTCCTAATCTATTTCACGATTCTAAATAATACTCTCCAGAATTTTCTCCTAAGGCTGCGTTTGGTTGTAAAGCAAACAAATTTGTACTGATGCAAAACTATGACAATGCAATTTCTGACCTTTTTTCTTTTAAATTTTAGCTTATTTTATTTGATTGCAATGCAAATAAAGTAAATTAAGACATAAAGCAGAATAAATAAAACCCAAAACAAAGTTGTACCAAATTTTACATTATTTCATTTGTACTCTCAGCATTTGTACTAGTGCAAAATAAAATTGCACTGCAACCAAACGCGGCCTAAAACTCATTATATCTCTCGCATGTGTTTATTTCTCCATTAGGGGAACGACATTGGAGCACCTTAGCAAGAACTCAAGCCCTATGTGATTTGTTGTGTATGAGATTTTCACAGGATCGGTGCTCTACAGTCTACACGGGCTGCGTGATACACAATGCCCGTTTCTTTCAACTTTGACCCACATTGCACACAGGTACCATGATTTATGTTGCTTTTTTGTCAAGCACTTAGATAGATTTGTATTATACGCAGGCCTATACAATCTGTACTGTACATGGTATTATGCATGCCTTTACTTGTTATTTACACAAATCCTAGAGTAAGGTTAGAATGTTAATCTAATTTAACTCTGTGTGCACATGTGTAAATAAAGGTCAAGTTAATATTATATAATATATCAAGTTTAACTTAATGACCTACACCAAAACTAAGATAAGTATCTAATTTATATAATATAGATATTAATTATTAATTACAATTAAAATTAATTGAAACTAAGAAAAACTAATGATAATCAATAAATTAATTAAATGAATAAAAAGATCAATAAAAATTGTTTTATTCATGGAAATTTATTAATTTTACATTTAATTTTTTAATTTAAATTTAACTTTAAAATAATACATAATTTCGTCACTCTCATGAAGAGTGCACTTCAATTGTATTTTGATCTCATAAACATATTCAAAAAATACTGTTAGGGTTAGACTTGGACTGGCTTTGCTTAATTAAGAATATCAAAGGGATCCTTTGTCCTTTTTCAGTAGAATTCTTTTCCTTCAATTTCGTTTAGCAAACTTGTGAACTGGAAGTCCCAACTAGAATATACTAAAACAAGGATGCCAATGTAAGCACTTAGCAACACTCTATTTCCTTCCCATTTCATTGTTCAAAAATTGAACACAATAATTCAAGTAGCTAATTACTTGTAAGACTTTTCCATAATCTCTCCTGATTAACTTGCTACTTACTCTCTCTCTCTCCTCTTTCTCATTAGCTACTCTCATTGTCTCTCCTCATTAAACACGCCATTAATCCTCTCTCCTTCAATAACTCATGCCATTAAGTATCTTTCCTCACAATCAACGTTTTTGAATCGCCATTGACCTAGACGGTTGGACCGTTCAGCTTGGAAACCGTCCAGACAATTGGTTCCGTTTTATCCAAAACCCGGAATCTACTCAAAAACTGTTGAAAAAGTCAACAAACCATTGACCCAGGTGGTCGAACCGTCGATCCATCAACCCATTCAATGATTTTTGACTGCTTTTTTATTTTTAATTATTTTTAAAATTTTTTATTTTGTTGTCAGAACGGACCGTCTGTTCGAACCGGATGATCGGACCATTGACCCCAAAACCGGTGCCCAGAACAGTTCCATTTCCAGGTCATTTTTTAAAACGTTGCTCACAACTGCTCCATTCCTATGACCACACCATTTGGGGTGATCATTTCTTAGCGTGGCCTAAAAATCCAGCCTGGCCCAACCAGCAAATTTCTGGGCCAAGGTCCATTATGTGTTAATGTCATATGATATAAAATATATTGTATATCCCATCAAGTTTAATCAGTGATTTAGGCACAAAGCCTGGCCTAGCCTGCCTGACCCTGGCTATGCTCGAGCTTACATTTCACGAACCCAACTTGTCCCATGATCACCCCATGCGTAATGGTGCAACTCAGGTTGGCAAGTTAGCATTTTATATTGCTTTAGGCTCAGGCCTTTGGTTCAGGTACATTCAAAGTTTGATAAAAGCCCAAACCAAGCCCACCCAAATTACTCTCCTACCCACACATCATGCTTCAACCACCTATTATATTTATCCAAGTCCTACATTTTACCTTAGATTTTTTTTCTATACATGCCAATCAACAAATATTAAACAATTAATAATTAAAATTTATAAATTTTAAGCATTAACAATAATTATATTGTCTTTCTAAGAGATCAAGCATAATACTTTAGATATATCTAGAAGGATCAATGTTCCACCGCTGGGTGATGAGAATAACCAAAATTTGTATTAATTTTTAGTATTCTAAATTGAACTGAAATTAATACAATTAATTATTTTTATTATTTTTAAAAGAAATTTTAATTGACTTTAATTATTTTTTAATAATTTTTGTTGATAAAAATTTACAATTAGTATTAGAAGTTTTATTCATGTAATTATTTGTAAGTAGAAAATAAGTGGATTTTAAGTGAGCAAATATTAAATTTAAAATCAATTAATTTCATTAATAAAACTAAGTTAGTACTTTTGTTCATTTTGATTAATTTATTAATTTTTATTATTTCTTTTTTAGTTTAATTACTTAGAATGGAATTTAAATGGGAATTTTGAATTATAATTTTTATTAGTGAAACAATTATTATTTATTATAAAATTTATAATTAATTATATTTAAAAGATTTTGTAATTACTATTAATTTTATTAGTTATTATAATTTTACAGTTATTATTATCTTTATTTATCTTTCTAGATATCAGTTTTTACTCTTCTTATTTTAATATTCTTAAATATTAATGTTTTATATTTTAATTTGTTTTTAATTATAATTTATTAATATCAAATTAAACTGAAATTCTAACTTAAATAATACAAGATTTGTATATAATTAGGTTGTCACCAAATGAAGCGTAGGCACTAAAAAGAATATGGATCTCATGTATAGTATTAGATTGTACAAAGCCTATGTACAATATAAACCTAACAAAATCCTTGACACTAGCACTATAAATCATATGGTACCTGCGTATATTATGGGTTGAAGTCAAGATAAACGTGCATCTTAGGTAAGATTGTTTAAGAGAGGTTTTATGAAAAGATATCTTAGTGAAGAAACTATTTCTTAGGGGTGCAAATTGGATCCGATCCTATTTGGTCAAATTCGGATCACCTCTGGTCAGATTTTTGGATCGGACTCAGATCCCCTCATCTGATCTGAGAAGATTAGATGGATCCGATGTGTTATATATTTATAAATATAAATATATAATACATTTATTTATTTATTATTTACATTGTATTTTTATAAATTTATTATATTATTTACTTTTATAAAAAAACATGTATGTATGATGAAAATAATTAAAAAATACTCGTATTTTTTGTTTTTTCTTTATTTAAATTAGTATATTTTATTTTTTCTTAATAATTTATTAATTAAAAAAACAAGTCAGATCAAATCAGATCCGAAGATTCGATAGGATTTGAATTCAGATAAAGTCCTATCAGATCTGATCGAATTGGATCTAGCATGAACAGTGTCAGATCGGATTCGAATATACCCTGATTCGAATCCGATCCAATCTGTTTGCATTCCAAATATTTCTTATGTTTGGTTCTTGAAAAAAATCTAAAAATTCTCATTTTAGACAAATGAATTAAATGATAGAGAGTATGTTTGTTTTTTTCTTTTTTGTAAATAGGTATAATCAAATTTAGGGTAAATTGTTGAAACTTGAAACCTCCCCTAATGTGTTCCACAATTGCTGAAACCTCTATGAAGTTTGGTAATTGCAAGCATCTCCCCTAAACTTTATGACACAATTGCAAGTAGACCTCCTTTGTTAAAATCCTTTAGCAAGAGGCACGAAAATGTCAAAATTTTGGTTGGATTGGGGAATTGGTCAATTGAAACAACCGACCATTAGCAAAAACCAGAGTTGTATTAGTTTGCAACAATTCTCAATTTGGTCAATCAGTTCAAAAGATTTAAATTTAAAAAATTGCAATAATATTTTAAAAAAATACATTGACAATGTAAAATATTTTAGGAGATATGGAAAATTTTCCACTTTCCTATATTAAAAAAATAAATTTAGAATATAAAATATTAATATGTATCAATTGGTTAACTTGAATTGATTTTGGTTAGTTTACACAGACAAACCAAAGCCAACCCAACCACTTATGTTAACATAATTGTTTAATTCAAACTAAATGAAAATATTAAAAGAAAACCAACTAACTCGGATCGAATTGGTTGGATTGGTTAATATGGTAAATTTCATCAATTATAAACAACTCTCTAGTTGCTAGTTATTATGCTTGTATTTATGTAACGAGTTAGGCAAGAAAAATATATTTACGAAGCAAGTTAAATTAATTGTTTGATTAAAAATATTTTGTGATTGTATACATTTGAGTGTCTTATCTGTTTATTAATCTACTCCATTTTATTATAGAAAATAACAAATTAAGCAATGAGAAGAAAAACTGAAATGTCACCTTACAAAATAACCCGTGGTTGGTGGTTCTATGTGACACCCAATAAAATAAGAAAACGCCAGTATTTTATCTGACACCCGTTGATGTGATGCACTGATCTTTTGTTTTTGTTTAGGGAGAATGACTAATCAGCCCATATCAGAATTTTATAGCCCCAAACGAATTGATGCCAAATTCATGTGCTTTATAGTGGAGAGAGGGGGGCAATGCAAACTGGTCATAGTATACGAAGGTGGAAGGCTAACAGAAGAAGACAGCCAAAGACTCCGACTTCAATAATTCAATGACAAAACGTGACAGGCACGGCTAAATTTAAAAGTGCTTATTTAAAAAATAAGTGTTTATGAGTATGTGGGGTGAAAAATACTTATTTTAAATAGGGTATAGTATAGGTATTTCAAAAATGATATAACCGATTAAAATAGGAGATAAAGAAAATAAATATATAAAAATAAGCTTAAAATTTGAGATTTTCAAATAGATAGTAAATATTTATTTTAGTCTTATTTTCCAAATGCAAATAATTACTTATTACTGTGGTCCGGTCCAAAATAAGTGATTATTGGAATAAACTCCCCCATTTTCACCTTTAAGACTGCAGAATTAAAAAAGGAAAGGATTTCAGTAAAGCTGAGAAGATTAGGTTACCCTTTAGCAAGATATCGGAGATCCCAACCGGACAAGTTGGCCGCTTCAGTGAGAGCCGATCTCCACCTCTTCACCTTCTCCATCATCTCTGTATTGAACTCAAAACGCTTTTCGTGGCTCGCAAATGCCTCGGCGAAGCTCCCAGTCTGTTTTCGAACATCCGACGGATCGATGTCATAGAAAACGGGCATGACAATTGTCCGGCCAATCTTTCTCTTCTTGCCGCGGCACTCGAGAATTTTGCAGAGTTCATCGAGACACCATCTGGAAGAAGCATAGTTCTTGGAGAAAATGATGATACAAATCCTTGACTCTTCGATTGCTTTCAGCAGCGCTGGGGAGATCTCCTCGCCTCTCTGGAGCTCTTTGTCGTCTCTGAATGTGTGAATGCCTTTCTTGACCAAAGCCGTGTAGAGATATTCGGTGAAGTTCTTACGCGTATCCTCACCTCTGAAACTCAAGAAGACATCATAATTCCATTCATCTGATGAAGAGGAAGTAGAAGAAGAAGAAGAAGAAGAAGAAGAGTCTTCTTCGGTCCCCATGGAAGTAGCGATCTCAAGGCAGCTGGTTAGGACTCAAGTCTATATAGTTGGCCGAGTGGCGTGGGGACGACGCAGGTGGCAGGATATCTGATGAAGAATAGCATAACATGGTTTATCAATGGCCGCGGAAAAACAGATCCTCCGAAATTCCTCCATAAAACAACAAATATTAAGTATGAAAAGGAAAGAGAAAAAAAAAAAGGAATTCATGCTTACTCGTAGGTTGAATCTGAAATCCATTAAACACAATATTAGCTCAGAACTGAAATCCATCGATAAATTGTTCTGGTCTCTGAGTGTAGAAGCATGTCTAACAAGGAAACACAAAATTATATAAATGACGATCGATCAGAGGCAATCACGGTGGTTATACCAGTTTGGGCTTGGTCTTGGAGCTAAAACAATACTAAAAACAAAAATACTAGAAACAACTAAAAAATGCCATGAGAACTTTTAGATCTGGTGTTAGCTTCACCATAAATGACGAGAAGAAGCTTGAATGTACTGACCTTTTGAGCTGCATATGGGTGGTAGTGGAAGTGGCGGAGAAGGCAACCCTCTCTTCACAAACAATTCAGTCAATTCTGATATTTTCTAAGGGCAACTTTACGGCCCTAATATCAATAAAAATAATACTTTTAAAAAAATAAAAAAATAATAATTTTTCAAAAATAATATCAATTAAGGTAGAATTTCTGTTCATCTTTTCCCTCTTACAATCTATTCACCGGTGCCGCCGCCTGCCGCCGTTCGCCGCCGCCTCTGGCGGAATCATCCTCTTTGGAGCCTTGCATTCTCTGTCTCTCTCTCTCTAATTTTTGGGGTCCTAATTAGCTAGCTTCAGAGTTGGACGAAGTGAAGATCTGGAAAGAAAATGCACGCAAGACAGATTCAAAGGTGACGAGTCTCGCCCCATCTTCTCCGACGAGATCCCCTCAGAGGCCCGTCTACTACGTGCAGAGCCCATCACGAGACTCCCACGATGGCGAGAAGACAACAACATATTTCCATTCGACGTCGGTACTCAGCCCCATGGGCTCACCCCCCCACTCCCACTCCTCCGTCGGTCGCCATTCTCGTGAGTCCTCCAGCAGCCAGTTCTCCGGATCCCTCAAGCCTGGTTCACGCAAGATCACGCCCAACGATAGATCTCGAGGGGGTCCCCACCGCAAGGGACAGAAGTCATGGAAGGAATGCTCCGTGATTGAAGAGGAGGGGCTTCTGGAAGATGAGACAGCCGAAAGGAGTCTACCTCGTCGCTGTTATTACCTCGCTTTCGTTCTTGGCTTCATCTTACTTTTCTCTCTCTTTTCCTTAATCTTGTGGGGAGCCAGTCAACCTCAGAAGCCTACAATCACCATGAAGGTATAATTGAATTTTTGTTTGTTACTCAAAAACCCATCCTTCCCTTTTCTCTTCTCTGAAATGAATTTTTAATTTGCAGAGCATTACATTTGAGCAAATCATGATTCAATCAGGTACTGATGCTACCGGAGTGGCGACTGACATAGTCTCCCTCAATTCCACTGTAAAGCTAGTTTTTCGTAACACTGCTACGTTTTTCGGAGTACATGTAACGTCAACATCTGTTGATCTCTCCTAGTCTCAACTAAGTGTGGCCAGTGGCACCGTAAGCAACAAAACCCATCTCATGTTATGTTTCTCTGAGAAAATAAAGATGATTCAATCAAACTCCTTCTCTGTGGTGGTTTTAACCTTTTATTTCCTTCCCTCCTTGGGATGACATTGCAGATAAAGAAGTTCTATCAGTCGAGGAAGAGCCAAAGAACGATGACGGTAGTAATGATGGGGAATAAAATCCTTCTAGGAAGTGGGGAGGGTTTGAGCAGTTCAACAGGCACCTTAACGGTGCCGGTGCCTCTGAAACTGAGTTTCATGGTTCGATCGAGGGCATACGTCCTGGGAAAACTGGTCAAACCAAAAGACGATTGAGTGCTCCATGGTTCATGATCCTAAGAAACTCAACGTCCCCATTTCTCTGAAGAATTCATGCTAAGTAAAATCAGATTCATGGTCGGACGCCGCGGCGAACAGCGGCGGGCGGCAGCAATGGTGAATAGATTGAAGAGGGAAAATATGAAAGTAATTCTATCTTAATTGATATTATTTTAAAAAAGTTAACTTTTTTTTGAAATTTTTTAAAAATGCCGCTTTTATTGATATTAAGGCCCTAAAATTGACCTTATCTATTATAACCCCTATTTTCTTCCCTCAACTTTCGGTCGACACGCTGCTTTTAGGCAACACCACATCCCAACTTTTTTACTTGTTTATTCCGCTATAAAACGAGTGCCCATCTGCGCCCCACAATGTCCTATAGTACATGCCCACCTTCTTTTGGAACATCTCTCATCTCACAAGGTGAGGATGTGATGTGTGGCATTGTGGGATGCAGATGTGAACTCTTATAAAACATAAAAAAGTGATAGGAATAATCGTATCCGATAATTGCAGTCACACATCTCTCATAAGAATAATTTACCTTTCTGATACTTTTCCATCAAAACAAATGGAGACTGAATCTACTCTTTACACCGGGCGCCTCACAGGCAGTTCACACGCATATCCTATCGTGCATTGGGAATATCTGCCGTATTTATTAGTTATTATTCATGAAAGATGTTCTCAATGTATGATGGATGTGCCTGTGAGGCGCCCATTTGTGAGAAACAGATCCCGTCACAATCAAATGAAATGTACAATTTGGATTTTGTTCCCACAAAACCTCGTACAGATTCCAATCCACACCTGCAATGGAGATCAAATCAGGGCCTCACAACGCATCCCTGCCGTGTATTGGAAACATCTCCAGATGATGATACCAGAAATGATGATGTCATCATCTGGAGATATTGACAATGCACAGCGGGGATGTGTTGTGAGACGTTGTGGGGGCAATTTGGTAGGGGCTGATTTGAACTTCCTGCAATGGGCTATGTAACCAAAAATCTTGGTTCCTTCCATTACCTGAGATCAAATCAGCCCCCCACAATGTCCCACAGCACATCCCTGCCGTATATTGGGAATATTTTCCAATGATAATACCAGAAATGATGATATCATCATTTTATTGGGAGATGTTCCCAATACACTGGGGATGTGCTATGAGACGTTGTGGGGGGCAACCTTGTGGGAGGCTGATTTGAACTCCCATTACCCATACTTTTATCTTGTCATTCATGGAATCATGGGAGACATTTCTGATGGAGATCAAATCAGGACCCCACAACGCATCCCCGTCATGTATTGGGAACATCTCCCGATGATGATACCAGAAATGATGATGTCATCATCAGGAGATATTAACAATACACAGCGGGGATGTGTTGTGAGACGTGGGGGCAATTTAGTAGGGGCTGATTTGAACTTCCTGCAATGGGCTATGTAACCAAAAATCTTGGTTCCCTCCATTACCTGAGATCAAATCAGCCCCCCACAACGTCTCACAACACATCCCTGTGTATATTAGGAATATCTCCCAATGATAATACCAGAAATGATGATATCATCATTATATCGGGAGATGTTCCCAATACACAGTGGGGATGTGCTATGAGACGTTGTGAGGGGCAATTACCCATACTTTTATGTTGTCATTCATGGAATAATGGGAGACATTTCTGATGGATCATAATTTTAAAACGCATTCACATGTTTCAGCTCATACGTATCATATCAATGAGCCACCAATACATGAAATACAAGGAGTTTCAGGGTAAGACTTCTTACCCTCTTTCAAGGGGTAGTTAGGACTTATACAGATCCCCTAAACCTAAAAGCTAAATAAATAAATAAATGCATGTGATGTTGTTTGGTTTGAAGGAAAAGGTAGGGAAGCACATATAACGTTTGTATAGGTGTTCCTACTTTTCCCTTCCTTTTTTACCTTTTGCTTCAAATCAAGCACAGCCTTATAGTCCAATATGCCATGTCTGATGTATCAAACTATATCAATACTTCAAACCTTGTTCTTAGATATGGAAATTTGACCCATCCTTGCTCCCACCCCAGTCAATGCAGATTTTTTTACCATTAATCAGGATTCAGGGCAGGTTACAGGGAAACCCAAAACCCTAGGGACCAGGGACAGGGCAGGGCAAATTCGAGGATCTCCATTCCCCACAAGGATGGAGATGGGGTTAGGATTTTAGCCCCAGTGGGGTTCAAGGGCGAGGACAGGGTGGGGTATTTGAGTTTAAAGTCAAGGACGAGGCATATAAAACCCATCCCCACCCCACTCCATTGCTATTCCTACTTGTTTTGACAATGAGCTTTAGTTCCCAATTAATAGCATGTTAGCAAGGTTTTGCAAACCATAGACCTAAACTCTTCACTACCACACAAATCCATTTATTTTGGTGCCTTCTCCTCCAATGCCACTACCTCTATTTGCACCACAATGTGTCTTTCTCTTCCAAAGGAGATGTAAATGAGATCAATAATTTCCTTATTGTCTCCACATGAATCCCATTATTTTTTGCCACCATTACTTGGCTGATCAATATGTCAAAAGCCTTAATACTATTACAACGCATTAGGCCAATAACATAATCTCTACAACTGTAACAACCACAAATCTATTTAACGAGCAAGAGGTGAGTGAAGCAAAAAGTAAACATTTGAATAAATGGTGTGTCTGAGTGTGTAGCATCTTTAATAAGTTCTATTGTGCTTTATTAGGATAAAAGCTAGATTGCTACATATAATCAAGTGGAAGCTCTGTTGAGTGGCTGTCTGTGCTTCAATGTAAAACTACACTATCATTATCATCTCTAGATAAAGAAGATCTAAGAAAATCAAGCATTAGGGTTGTTCATGAATTTAAAGGCTTTGGAGCTATTGAAGTTTGACATGCTTCTATGTGAAACTACACTGTCATCATCCTCTCTAGATAAAGAAGATCCAAGAAAATCAAGACTTAGGGTTGTTCATGAATCTAAAGGCTTTGGAACTGTTGATGTTTGACCGGCTTCTACAACTCAACAAGGAGTCAAAAAGTCTACATTAAGTTGTATTTATTTGTTTTTATGTACAATTTTAGAATCTTGATGTAAATCGGTTGTATGATACACCTTATAAATGCTCAATAAGGCTGAACTTCGTCATCCTTAGAAACCATAATCCTATTGAAGTTCAATTTGCTACTAGCCTACTAGAATTCAATAAGACTGAATTTAAGTCATCCTTAAAAATCATAATCCAAGACAATCAAGCATCAAGGCTGTTCATGAACTTAAAGGCTTTGGAGTTGTTGAGGTTTGATATGCTACTACAACTCAATAAGGAGTCAACAAGTCTACATCAATTTATATTTATTTATTTTTATCTTTTCAGAATCTTGATCTAAATCAGTTGTATGATGCACCTGATAGATGCCTAATAAGACTAAACATGGCTTTCTTGAGCTTAATCATATCATAAAAGTCAAGAAAATACGTAATGAAAGCCAATGGAAATGTTTCCAAACCTCTAGGCAAAATGTGCCATAGTTTCTAAGTGTTTGGGTTATCTATCAGGCAAATTAGACCTGACTATCAAAAATAATCGACTATCTAGATTCATGTGTCGACTAATTTTTATAGCCAATGTATGCAAAATGTAGAGTCTAAAATGATGTTTCCACTACTCAATAAACATGTGTTGACTACTTAGGTTGACTAAGTTCACAACCTTACTAGTCGATTGATAAAGAGAAACCAATCGAACCAATCGACTGAGGGAGAAAAAGATTCTTCCCTTCATGTTGCAATCAACTATCAGAATAGTGCAATCATTTACCATGAAGAAACTTAATTGTTTCAAGGCTCCAACGATTGCTACTAAATTTGAAAAGACTTCTCACAAGTTGAAAGAAATTTGAATCATTTCATAAAAGAGTAAAATCTTTCAAATGGTTAGAAAATAGTCACTTACTCTTAAAACCTCTATAATTAGAAAGCTTTAGCTTGATTCAAAATATAAGAGAGCAAGAGCAAATTTTAAATCAAGCTTATGAAAAATAACTTATGCATTTCTTGTACATATTCTATGTAGATGTTTTTTAGAGAAAGCAAGCTAGAGCTAAAGCCTTCTTGGAAGAGAACCTTGAGCTTCATCAATATTAGATGTGAGCTTTGTTAAGCTTTGAGCTCGTTTCTCACCCATCTGTTGGGACCCTCCTCCTTTAAGCATCTGTAAATACTTTAGCAATTGTTCAATTTGAGTTGTAATTGTTTATAGCTACATAGTAAGAGGCTATTCTTGTATGTAAACCTACTCTTGTATTGTAATAGTGAAGGGTATTTGAGTAGGCAGGTGTTTAGATTGCTGAATACTATTTAAAGTATTGTTGACACTTGTGTTAAGTCCAACTACAAGATATTGCAGGCACCCAGTATAGGTATGGCAATGTAAAGATGGTCCAAATTCTAGAGGTAGAGTGTAGGATATTGGGAAGAATAATGAACGG
Source organism: Nelumbo nucifera (assembly GCF_055504915.1). Lineage (NCBI taxonomy): Eukaryota > Viridiplantae > Streptophyta > Magnoliopsida > Proteales > Nelumbonaceae > Nelumbo > Nelumbo nucifera. Next base: position 57,357,879 of record NC_142653.1, read on the forward strand.
AACTTTTCATAAAGAAAGAACAGAATGATGCTAGTGTGAGAATGCTCAATTACTCAGATTAATAGAACAATTAGAGTTGAGAGAACAAGAAATATTGAATGTCTAGGGTATGATCTAAATGGCAAATAATCCCTTTTCACATACATCATGAACCCTTCTATTTATAGACGAAGGGAGGGCTCTCTTTGTACATAGGCATGAATTCTAGAATATTCCCTATTTGGTTAAGGGCTCTCTTCATGCATGGGCAGCAAGGATCAAGAATTACAGAGTATTCTTTGGGTGGTTAAGGGCTCTAGTCTCTAGGTTGCTCTGATGAGGACACATGTCAAGCTATTGTGTAGGGAATACATTTGCTTTGATTCCCATGCCCGTAGGTTCTTATTACGTGTCATCTCAAGTGAGACAAGATATGTTCGTATAAATAGTTTCTTTTTAGTTATTTGCTCTCTAGATTGCAATTCACTTTATTTGCTTTGTATTACATCCCACAAAAAGTATTTGTGATTTAGGTTTAAGTGTGAAGAGTATCTGCAACTAGCCTCTACAGGGAGAGTCCACAGTCCTCCTTAGACAAATATTACTAATCAAATGACCATGGAACTTGCAGTCCTACTATTGTTGTTATTCTATAGTGATATTTCAGTATTATATAAGTTTATCCCTTTACACCCATAAGTCCTTCTAGTTTAAGCCTTGTTGGCATCTAGTGTAAAGTTAACCGGTACATGTACTATAGGCACCTATAAAGTCTTACTAGTTGTAAAGACTTAACTGGTGCCATGAAGTCCAATCAGTTAGCAGAAATCCTCAGTGGTGGTCTAAGGTAGAGGATATGGGTAGGGTTGGTCAAGCCTCTATAAAAATCTATATGTACCTCTATTTTGTTTCTTTTTCTTTCAAGTTTTGTAGTTTGTTTTTCTTGTTAACTTATATAACTGCATTAACTTGAATACTTGGCATTAGGGGTGGCCACGAGTCGAGCTTCTCATGAGCTATTCAAGCTAAGCTCGTAAAAAGCTCAGCTCGGCTCAGTTTAAATCGAGCTTCGAGCTTAGCTCGAGCATGATATATAAGCTTAAGTTTCTAGCTCGAATATGCATTAACTTGCATATTCTTTTCTTCATTTTGTTTCTTATTATTTATCTGCAAGATGCAAGTTTTATCAGTACAGCTATAAGAGCTACTAACTCTACTAACATTATCAACTAAACTAACTTACTAACTACCTCACTTCTACTACTCTAACATTTACATTTATTGTTCATTTACATTTCCAGCAATGTTTACATTTCAGCAGTTAGTTTTGTGAGTTTGGTAGCTAGTTCATATCTTATCTATCTCTATATAGCAGATCCTATTCTTTGCTATGGTTGATCCTCTCTCTCTAACTACCAAGGCACACACCACTAGATGCAATTAACATTTACTTTGTGATTATTTATATTCAACTACTCCTTACTTTTCTATAATTGTTCATTTTCATTGGTATTATTATCTTATTAATTATAGTTCCACTGACCTAATAACAAGTTGCAGTTCTATATTATTCATTTTATTTATCAATTGCTATCTATCTGTTAGCAATCTTATTACTATTGTGCTTAACTATTGATTGCTAACCCCTACAACTCCTGCTATTATATCTATCTATTTATTTTATAGTTGTAAGTTATCTTCTTCAACAATTTGTTTAATCAAAGAGTATATACTTGATTAACTATTGAACCTAACTAAGCTTTCAGTCTCCCACTGCATGTTGAACAGGATCCTATTACCTATTAGATAGCTTTCTCATTGGAATTCTTATTTGAAGATGGAAGTTGCTCATTTTCACTAGTTTTTGATACAAAACTCCCTAATAGTAAAATTTGATGGATTCGTAATTGCTTTTCATGTGACAATCACACATCCAATAATTATCCCCATTCTTTCTAGATGGCAACAACTAGGGGTGTTCATGGGTTGGTTAGGTTTGGCTCCAAGCTGTTTGGCCAATAACTGACCTAGTTAGGTTGGGAAGTTGGTCACCTGAAACCAACTAACCAATGGTGAAATCGGGCAACTCAAATTGTATTGGTTTGGGTTGGTTTTCAGTTTTATTGTATGGTTCAAAAGATTCAAATTTAAAAATTAAATTTAAATTTAAAGAATTGCAATGGTATTTTTAAAAAACCTAAGTTAAAAAATAAAATAAAATTTATAAATATGAAATATTTTAAACTAGGATATATGAAAGATTTCCCACTTTCCAATATTAAAAATATAAATTTCAAATATAAAATATTAATATGTATCTATGGTCGAGTTGGGTCTTTTTTGGTTGATTTACAAATAGCCAAACCAAAACACCTAGCATAAAAACTAAACCAAAACCCAAGGATTAAAGTATTGATATCGGGTATTGCATCAAACAATTTGGATATGGATACTCTTTGGAAATGCATGGATACATACGAAAATATATGGAAACACATGGATATGCTAGATAAATACATATAAAATTCATAAATACATTAATAACACTAAGTTTAAGATCAAGATAACCACAAATAGTATATAAATACATAGAAAATGTAAATTTTAATGATATATATGAAGAAATATATTACAATTAATATACCGAGATGCATAGACATCAAAAAAATTTATTTACAATGCATCAATCAATAGTCCAAGAACTAAACATATGTACCTATTATATGTTAATTATTATATCAATTATTTTTATTTTACTATTTTAATTTTTTAACGTTAACAAAAATTAACTAAATATTAAATTTTCAAGTGCAAATTAAAATATTGATTAATAATTTATAAAAATATTATCTTAACTTAAAGTATATCAAATTTGTTAACATTTCTAAGGTACATATCGGTGGTGCTCAAATCGCCCATGTTCTTGTTGGATGACAGCTCAAACAAAGTGATGTTGAGGTTGGCAAACCAATTTGAAAGATAAATGAAGTCAAAGTACACGGGTGTTTGGACCTAGGCTGGGTACTTTGATGCTTAAGTTAGTTGAGCTGATTACAAGAAGGTAGAGAATCTGATAGCAAGAAAGTAATCTCTGTTTGCACTTAATCGTGAGCACCTTGTGAAGGAATAGAGGAATCTTTATATAGGTTTCGAGGTCCAAGAGCCATGTCCAAGATATTCAGCATTGCACCATTGTTGGCGACAATCGTCATCTAGTTTCCCCAAAGCGTGTGAGGACCGGGGTCATCCTTTCCAAGTGGGCAACATGTCACTGTTGGTTTTGGAACCGATAGGTATGCTAACCAGATAAGGACAAATCTCCATGTAAGTCGGTACCCCAGAGGTCGATTGGATACTCAAGTCATTGGTTACCTAGGTTGGGAATGTCAAGCCAGCACTTGAAGTCATCAGCTTGTTCTCCTGAGGTGATGTGCTTCGTTTAGCTAAGGGTTGACCAGTTGTTCTTTCTTAGGTCAAGATGCAGGTCGGGTTAGTTGGTTTAAGCTGACTTGTCCCCATGTGGTGCTGAGATGTCAATAAATGGTTTGGATTAGCAAGGTGTCCCATCGTGATTGGTTGTCCAAATCACCCCTCATCAATTTCACCCACTCCCAAGACCGATGTGCCAAGCACGGCAAAGGGAGTAGCCCATTTCAGCGTGATTACGGCCTAATTCTTGACATCGGGTTGCGGTTCAAGATTAAACCAAATTTCCTAGTTTGGGCCATCTAACAAGTCATGTCTCGGGCACACATGGATGCCACACAAAGATTAGGTTCCATAGACATAAAAAATGTGCTAAACTCATTTCTCCTCGGAATACGAATTGTCATGCCCCTTTGAGTCATTGGATCAGATCGATCTCAGGCTTTCTTAAGTTGGGTTCCTTGTTTATAAATAGGGGCCCTTGAGAGGTCCCATTTGCACTTGTCTTGGAGTCTAAGTGAATATAGAGAACCATGAGGTCGAGGTGGTCGGTTAGTAGCCTCTTCTTGGTGAGTCTTCATTCCTTTCCTTTTTATTTTCTTTCTGTCTTTTGAATTATGTTTGGTAGTGAGTTCAAGGGGGAGGAGGATCATGTCATCCATGCCAAGGAGGGGTCCTAAGTTCAAGAATGATGAGGTTTCCATAAAGGGGCCTCAACCTCTCGATATCCACCCAAAACCAGGTCAGAGTTCGGTCCAACGGATTTAACAGTCTAGGATGTCCTCAAGCTCATAGCCCCGAATAGGATACCCAACCAATTTGGCTACTTCCTCTTGGTCAGTACCCATAGGAACATGAAAAGGAGGAGGTCTATGTATTTGAGGAGGCTTTAAAGGCCAGACTCATATTCATCCTTCACTCCCAAGGTCTTAAGCTATTAGGATATCTCATTGACTCAGCTTCACCCAAACTCCATCAAGACCCTGATTGGTACCATCTCATTTTTTAATGAGGTTAACTTCCCCTTAACCATCTAGAACTTTTTCGGCCTCTACCAGTTAAATAGTAAACCCACAAAAAATATAGTTTTTACTTGTCCTACTACTCTGGCTGTAAGCTGTTAGGCGGCTTTCCTTCCAAGGTGCCAGCCTGGAAGAGGAAATACTTCTTCCTAGAAGCTGCTGGCGGGTGGCCTTCACCTCGAAGTGGAGGACGGGCCTTAGGAACGTTGGTGAGGAGACTTTGAGTGAGTGTGTGCGGTTGAGGGTACAGGTCCTAGTTAGTAGGAGGTCGAATGTCGGTGCGTTTCTATCTAAAGAAAAGCTTATCCAAGTCAGGTTGAGTCCTTCGGGTAGGTCATCATGCCAAACTTAGGTACTTTTTCTATTAATTTTTCATTTTGGTAGTTTGGCTCACTTCAATTCACTCGTGTAGAAGACATGTTGGCAGTATCAACTTCGGGGCTCTTCTAGGCCATGAAAAGGAAGAAGAGGAAGGTAGCCCCCAGTGAGGCTCCTCAAGTTGCGACCGACAAGTAGGTCGGACAAGTTTCTATTGAGGTCATTAACCTCATTGAGGATGAGCAACAAGGGGTCCTAGCAAGGCTCCTTAGGTCTGAGCTCCCAAGGAGAGTTACCCACCTCCCAAAGCCGAGGAGATCAACACTTCTGAGGCCAGCTCTAGAGTGAAGTGCTTGAACTTGGACCCAGTGATAGTGTTGGAAATGAGTAAGGCCAACATCATCCCAGAAGAGGTGGAAGCATAGGCTATGTGGAGGCTTGCTTAGGTCAGTGACAAGATACTTTGCCACTTCATGGCGGTAAGTACTCTTAATACCCTAATGTTCATCGCATGACTTTCGCCTTCTTCTAATCCTCGTGGGATTTTCTTTGTAAGCAAACTCATTGGCACATGCATTAATGGGTTGGCCAAGTCGAGTTGCCAGTAGTGAGAAGGTTTCAAGAAGGACCTGGAAAACTCATGAGGTCATCTTAGAGTAGGGTTCCAAACTCATTCTGGAGCTAAATAATGACATGGTGGAGGAGAAAGCGAAGGTGGCTGAGCTGGCGAAGAAGGTTGATAAGAAGGCCACCGAGCTGGAGTAGATGGAAACCAAGCTCGTAGAGCAAAGGTCAAAGTTCTCCAAGGAGATCTGTTCCGCAAAGGCCGAAGGCGTCATTGATTATCGTGCCTATCGACAATTTCATAAGGAGAAGGAGGACTTCAGCATTGCTTCCTTCTGCCAAGGCTTCAAGTTGTTCCATATGCTTATAGCATCTCTGAGCCTAGAGTTTGACTTGGAGAACTTGAGGAGCTTGACTTGCACTACCGAGAAGATGGATCGGGTCAACTAAGAGCTTGATTCCAAGGAGGAAGAAGGAGAAGGTGGCGGAAATTAGAAAGTTGTTGACGTCAAGGAGATGGAGACTAGGGTGACGACATTCCCTGAAATGATGAATGAAAATTTCCTCTTTTCTTGGAATGGGTCGTCATTCACTTTTGATTTTGTGGGTTGATGATCAGGGGAAATGACATGCCTACATAAAGTCGGCTTTTGAATTTATGAACCAAGACGCTTGGAGTGTGTCGGCATTCACTTCTAATGAACCGAAGTGCTTAAAGCGGGTCGGTCAGACCTAATAGCATGAGTGGCTGGTCGCGTAAGGCAGCTCGATAAGTCGAGTTGCTAGCTACAAACACTTAGAAAAGTTGTGAGCCTTAGGAGCTCGGAACCATTTCAAATGTAGTATTTCCTTAGGTTGCCGACATTCCATGTCCGATGGACCTACCTCTCCTTAAGGGTTTCAAGCTCATAAGTCCTTGGCTAGATCACCTTAGTTACCTTAAAGGGACCTTTCCAGTTTGGGCCAAGCTTATTGGAGCCCGTCTCGGGTACCATGACTTTTCTTAACATAGGGTCCCTAGCTTGAAAGCAATGCTTCTTCACCTTAACGTTGTGGTGTCAGCACCCGGCTTTTTCTCGGGCCTCTCTCTAACCCGCTTCTCACATTCCAAATGCCCAATTGAACCTTACCAACATATTTAGAATATGATAAAATCCTAGGAAACCAAATTTCAACTTAAATACCCTCAAATCCACCGTTAAATATATAAGATTCCTTTTTGATGGCCATGATTGCACCACATCACCACACCCAGCATACGATCATACTCCATCACATGAAACAAAACCTTTTAGCATCCAATCACACCAAATTTCCACCCTAAATTCCTTGATTTCACCGCTCATCCATCAGAGATTCCATGTAATGCATCCGACCCTATGACACTTCTCGAGCCAAAAACTTGCGATCCATATGACCTTGACACGATCAAATCCTTCCAACAGCCTTGTAATTCAAATACATGTAATTTCACTAAAGTCCAACATAAAATCCCCTCATTTAACCATTCATCAAGCCAAGATTCCATTTTGAACCCCCTCATTATCCAAGATACCCGCTACCCAAATTCCTACGATTTCAACACCTATAAAGATATCAAACATACCCATTAGACTCCAAATATCTCGATAAACCACCCATCGAATTTCAGATCCAAAAATACCCATTTTGCCCTTCATTGAAAATAATTTCAAATAAACTACTCTCATTGTTCGTTACTCTCAAAATTTTAAATCTCGATATAGGCTGATAAGCATCCATAGCGGTCTATTTATGGTGTATCCCATGTCATCATTAACCAATACAAATACCATAAACCCCGTATTGGACATATCATATCGATTTGAAATCATTTGATGAACAACCTTAGCAACATAACTCTAAATATCCTACCCATAAACTCTTTCATCATCCCTACCTACTAGACACTACCACCGTCTATTAGAAAGATCTCCCACGAATGATAAGGGAGATATTCCTAATGTACAATTGTAATGTCTTATGGGTAGGGGTGTGAGAAGAGTTTGTGGGTAAGAGATCCAAGGTCTCACAAACAAGTACCTATCATTATGTTATAATGTTTAACAAACATGAACTAGTGAAAACTTCAATATTTCTTAATAAAGTTAATTTTTACTATAAACTAGCAGAAGAGCACGTGCTGCGCACATGTATCTAATGTAAAAATATATATAATATTAAAAATGATGTAATATGAAAAATAATTTCTTAAAATAGAATCAAGAAGAAAATAAAACTATGAAAAATTAGAATTTTTTTGTAACCATAATACAATATATACAAGGAGAAAATAGAAATGTTGTTTCTCTAGGAAATTAACAATATAGCAAAGATTATTTGGGAAGGCAACTTTCCTTGGGGCCCCTGATCCTCACCCCTTGGAGATCCCTACTTTTTGTATGTATATATGTATGCATGCATCTACATATGTATGTATATTAATATTATCAAAAATATGGTTGAATATGTTTGAATATATTTGGATATTTTTTATTAAGAGATTATAAATTTTAATTATTTTAATTTAATATTTTATAAATTTTAACTATTTTATTTTTATTTTTATGAAATAAAAAATGAAATCCAAAATGATTGACAGCATAGAAAAAGCATGAGAGTGGGGATCCTCATGGGGACAAGGATGGGGATAACCTTGTCCCCACTAGCCAGGATGGGGATAGAGTAATAATTTGTTAGTAAATTATTTCTAAACAAATAAATAATTTAGTAAGTTAAATAAATAAAATCTTATAGATAATGATTTATTTAATATAATAAAATAAATAAATTAATAAATAAAAGTTTATTAGGATAGGACTCATACATGCTATCTTGAACCAGACCTAATCCATTGATAGCCCTAAACATTAGGCTAAGAATAATTTGTAAATAAATTATTTCTAAATAAACAAATAATTTAGTAATTAAATAAATAAATTTTTATAAATAATAATTTATTTGATTTAAGAAAATAAATAAAGTTTATTGGGACAGGATTGGTACAAGCTATCCCAAACCAAGCCTGACCCATTAACAATCCTAAATATTAGGCTGAGGGGAATAGAGAGAGAATTCAGAGGAAAAAAAGTAAGGGGAAAGATGACTTTCATTGTTTTTGTTTTATCTAGTGGCATGACCTTAAATAGTATTATTTCTAAATACATAAATAATTTAGTAAATTAAATAAATAATAATTTATTTAATTTAATAAAATAAATAAATGAATAAATAAAAGTTTATTGGGACATAACTCGCACAAGTTATTCCAAACTAAACTTGACCCGATGATTAGAGTTGTCAATGGTTTGGGTTCGACCCAATGGACCTAGTGGGCAAATTAGTTGAATTAATTTTGGTTCTAGGAACTAGAGCCAATGGGTTAGTTCTAGTTCTTGATATATTGTCTTGATTCTTATCGAGTCATAACTAGTTCCACCCAATCTTGAACTGATATATTAAATGTATAATATTATATATAATATTTTCAATAGGTTTATTATAATTGGGTCCATCAGGTCAGACCTGATTGTTTCGAGAACCAATCAATTCAGTTCTAGGTCTAAAATTATAGACCCTATCGGATCTGGTTCAGTTCTAGGTCCATGATAATTCTTGTTGGGTCATTCCAGTTCTACGTGGACCCAAACTACACCTGACTCATTGATAGCCCTACCAATGATAGCCATAAATATTGGACTAATAATAATTTGTTAGTAAATTATGTCTAAATAAATAAATAATAAGTTAATAAATAAATTTTTCTAAATAATAATTTATTTAATTAAATAAAATAAATAAATAAATAGTTTATTGGGATGGGACTGTTATATACTATCCTAAACCAAAACCAACCCATGGACAATCTTAAATATTAGGCAAGAGAGTGAGAGAGGAAGAGAGGTAAAAGGCTAAACAAGTACAAACTATCCCAAACTAGACTCGACCCATTGACAACCCAAAGTATTGGGTTAATAATAACTTTCTAGTAAATTATTTCTAAATAAATAAATTTTTATAGATAATTTATATAACTTAGTCAAATAAATAAGTGAATAAATAAAGTTTATTGAAATGAAACTAGTACAGGCTAGGGGAACCGAACCGTGGGTTATTTTGAACCGAACCAACCTTATCGTTTTTTTTAAATCCGAAACAAAACCGAACCGATCAACCGGTTAACTACGGTTCAGTTTTTCGGTTTTCTATGCACTAAAAATTAAAAAAAAGGAAAAAACCTTCCCTCTATCAAAATCAATTTAAAAATTAAAATAAATAAACAAAAGTGTATGGCTATATCAATATAAATCATAAATTGATTTAAATTTATACTCTTTTTTTTCACTTTTCTTTTATTGAATGTTCCAATAGGTAATTTTCAATGGTGAAAATATTTTCCTTGTCTTTCTAGTTACCCAATTCTAGGGATTATTAATAATAGGTTTTTTGAGTCATATATTTGAAGTGATTCCTATAAGTGTTACTAATCCATTTACATAACAATTAATCCATGGGAATTTCAAGTTGGCCGTTTGAGGACCAATACATTCTTCAGACTAAATTAAGATTCATTTACTATGGAGAGGATTAAGAATCAAACATAACCCTAACAATGAATTAGACTCAGTCACACTAAGAAGATCATGTTATGTAAATCATTTGACAACAGAATGAATGAAGGAATAAACAAAGAGAGTAACTAACCATGTTATGAAAATAATCCTCGCAAATAACATTCTTCCCTCCTTTCAAGAACTGTAAGGTCAAACAACTTCGGGTAAACAATCGTACCAAACAACTTTATTTGACCCTAAAATAGTAAAATTCACAAGGTCAACATATAAAACCAAAATCCACCCTTCAGAAACCCCATAATTCAAAAGTAACAAGAATAAAATTGTATTAAATCAAAACAAACAATGTACAAAGGACAGTTATCCCTAAGATTGAGATGGCCTTATCAGTGTATTTTTACATCATGGAGTTGATGTTGTCCGATCTGAGGTGTCTCGAATCAAGATCGTAGTCAGATAGTCCTGCCAACTGGTAAAGCCAATGTGGAAGGACGATGCCGCGCACCAAGATCTGAAATCAAGAAAAAGGATCACAAGCCCGAGGAGTTGTTCCCCGAGTAAACACTCCAATGCTCAAGTCAGTGGTGTGAAAGTTAGGTGGTCGGGCCGAGTAGTTTAGAATAATGCTAGTCTGAGTAGAAGAGGCAAAGTAGCAGTATTAAGAGTCAAAAAGTTCCTTACCCTGAGCGAAGGTTACCTATTTAGCCAAAGATCTGTGTCCAACTTGGATGAGGTATCCGGATTGTCGGGATGAAGTTACCCGTCGAGATCTTCGGGATAAGTCCACATCCCTGGTGGAGTAGCCTCTCGTGTCTGTGCATGACTCTCCTTGGTCGTGCTTATCTGTCCCATATGGTGCTAATGTGGCTGAAGAGATAAGGCAACCACGGAGGCTACAACGTGGCGCCCACAACTAACTCAACCACAACCCAAACACCACCCCCTAGTTCCAAAGTTGTGGAGTGCAGTGCTTGACCGCAGTGTGGCGTGGAAGAACTCTATGGTTCTTGGTTAAGGAACTTTAACTTCGGTTGAGCATGTTTTTCCAAGTTGAGCGACTTAGGATGAAACTGGTCTATTGAGTGGACCGGCCGATTCGATGCCCATACCATTTTCGAGACGGGTCAACAGGTGAGTCATTTTGCTTCCCTAAGGCTACGCATGTCTGGATAGCAGAGGCATCGCTTCGTCTTCCGAGATGTTAGAGGGCGCAGTTGAATCGACGACGTTGATTTGTCTTGATCTGGGTCATTGGGAGTCCTATAAAAGGGGAGTGAAGAGCATTTTCACTTTGTCATTTGCGAAGAGTGTTCTTTGGACCTCGGCGAGAAGTAGTCCTTGGATGGTGCTTCGGTTTTCTGTGATATAGTCTTCATTTCGGTAAAATATCTTCTTCCTTGTCCTCTGATTCTTCTTGTTTGTCTTCTTCTTTTGGATCAAGTAACGAGTCCAAGCAGGGGTCTCTTGTCGAGGTTACCATGTTCATGATTCGTGAGGCCAATGGCCAGGGGGCCGAGGTTGACGGATTCGAGGGTGAGGCCGTGGAGCTGGAAGAGGTCATGATCTGGGGGCCGAGGACGATGAAGTTGAGGTCAAGGTAATGTTTGGGGAGGGGCCCAACGTCCCTCCGCAGCATAGCAATCGCTTTGGGTCTACTCCTTGCTACTTGACCCCCGGGGAGCTCTATGTTTGGTGAGCGAGCCACCTCGGCTCAGCCTGGTGAGCTCTATGTCTACGAGCACAACCTGATGGCCGAGCTAAGGTTTCTATTGAGTGAGGGTATAGCTGCGGTATTAAGGTGGTACCACATCCAGCTGATCCAATTGATGCCCAACTCCTTTATGTACTTAGTCAGCCTTCTCTACTACTGTTCGGTCCACAACCTAGAAGTTACCCTGCCAATGTTTGTCCATTTTCTACAACTGAACAAGCACCAGCAAGGCTACTATTATTTCTCGGCTTGGCATCATAACAAGGTGCTTGTTGGGGCTCCGTCTTCAATAAAGCACTGGAAGGAGGGATTCTTCTTCATGCGTTGCTCTGGAGGCTGGTCATTTCCTGCCAAGCTTCCTAAGATGAAGATTAAGGCAGAAATAGGGCGCCAACTGAGGTTGAGCTTTCCGAGGAGAAGTTGGCATCTATAAGGTGGATAGAGAGGATAAATATGCTCGAGTACACATGATTCTCTATGTTGATCCATGTCGGGCTGATGAGCGGTACAACTGAGCAATACCAGTTTGGTTTGTGGGCCATGCTAGGTCTTCTTCTTTGCTTTTAGAGATCTTTTCCTTATTCTGATTTCAGGTTGGCCTGTGTAGGTACTAAGATGGTTGGTTTTGAGGAGATGGCCTGGTGCATGAGGGTCGCTACGGAGAGGAGGGCGCAGTCAACTAGGACTCTAGGGATGCAACCCCGGACCACTAAGCAGCACGGGCGGTCGGTAGAGCATATGCCTCGATAGGCAAAGGGGTTGAGGCTTCTAGAGGAGGTAGTGGTTGTTGATCCGGAGGAGACCTCACCTTAGTTCGGTGGTCCGTTGCCGCCAAGGGAGAGCATGCCGGAGCGCTCTGTGACAAAGAGCATGGTGGACGTATACGTGTTGCAGTGGAGTGTTCGACCAAAGGATGGGCTGGAAATGGAGGGAGTCCCCGAGTAGATCGTTCGAGGTCTGATGACACCCATCATTAGGTAGGAGATCAACAATACGACCAGCAATTCTCTAGAGATCGTGGCCCTGCTCTAGATAGTGGCAGTAAGTCCTTTCCCCTTCTCTTCAGTTGTTTATTACTTCTTTCATCGTACTAATGGTCGATTGTTTTGTAGTTTGCCTGCTCGGTCATCAGCCTTGTTGAATGTCTTCGCATGCTACGACACCTTTGTGAGACGCGGGAGGTGGAATTTGAGCAGGTGAAAGCGGAGAACGTCAAGCTGTCCGAGATAAAGCACGATGTCGAAGAAAGAGGTGACATTGTTCATAAACAGAAGGGCCACGTCCACGAGTTGAAGGAGGCGTGGGACGCACTGAAGAAGGATGCTGAGGTGAGGATTGCTCGGGCGGAGGAAGAGGGGGTCTCCAAGTGCAAGGCTTCGGAGGCCTACCAAAATGAGTTGGATGACTTTGCCACTAAGTCTTGGCAGCAGGGATTTGCCCTTTGTCAGCAGAGGATAGTGCGTTGTTTTCTAGAAATGGCTATGGTCGTTCAAGGGTTCAGCCCATTCGATCCTCTTATGCCTAGTGGGGAAGACACCACTACAAAAATCCAAGAGCAAGTTGGGGGGAGCCACCTGCTGAAGACTGAAGTGCTTTTCCTTTTACTACTTTCTTTTTTTTTTCCATGTATGTAGCTCGGTATGCCGAGCCTTAAGCCTTGTAATTATTTTGGTAATTAATGAAAGTTCAGTTTTTCTGCCCCGAGCATTGTGTTAGTCTTTTCCATACTATTGTGCTTAGTAAATGGGTCGATCATAGGCCTTGGTCTTGCCTTGGCTAAGGTGTTAGGTAGCCAAGGTCTTGGAATTCACTTATTGGCCAAGGTACTTCTGAGCTCTTGACGTCTTGGGGATGCTCAGTGGCACTTGGTCTTGGGGAGCCTTATGCTCTCTTTGGGCTAGCCGTGTTCCTCGGTTGGCTCTGCTCTAAAGTTTTGTCAGTTAGGTGCATGGAGTTCAGTGGTCACCCTCTCTCCCTTGGAGGCAAAAGCGTCATTCCCGCTTCGTGCTTCAGCCGTTCAAGGTCGACTGAGTCTGTTGGTCACTTTTAAATCGGCTTTGCGTTGCCGAGGTGTGAAGGTGTGTGTAGTGACGCATGCATGCTGTGTGTGGACACCGCAACCATTAGAGTTCGGCTGGGTGGTGTGTGCCTGTGTGGTGTTCTTAGGCACCTCAGCCATTAGACTTCGACTAAGCGGTGTGTTCGGTGTGCGCTGGCTAGTTGGACGAAAAAATAGAGCAATTTATTAACATCGCTATTGATAGTACATCCTTAGGTTCCCTTTGTTCTAGCTCCTTTGGATGGGCCTTCCGTCAAGGTATTCTAGCCTGTAAGTCCTCGGGCCGAGGACCTTGGTTACTCAGTATGACCCCTCCCAATTTGGTCTGAGCTTCCCTTCTCTTGGCATAGGTACTATGACTTTGTGAAGGATGAGGTCACCAGTCTTGAACTCCCTTCTCCGAACTTTAGAGTTGTAGTACTTGGCCATTCAGTGCTGCTGCATTGCCATTCTGAGTTATGCTCAGTTGCAGGTTTCTTACACTAGGTCAATCTCTGCACGAAGATCTTCACTGATCTACTCGTCATCATAGAGCTCGATTCGAAGAGTAGGAGAGCTGATTTCTACGGGAATCATTGCTTCGACCTCGTATGCTAGGCTGAACGGTGTCTCTCTGGTAGTTGTCCGTGGTGTGTTCCTGTATGCCCAGAGGATGCTCGGCAGCTCTTTGACCCACCTTCCCTTGGCCTTGTCAAGTCTTGTCTTCAGGCCGTGGAGTAGGGTTCGGTTGATCACTTTGGTCTGTCCATTGCTCTGTGGTCGGTGAACAACCGTAGTCTGGTGGTTTATCTTTAGCTCGACACAAAAGGCTTCAAATTTCCGATCGATGAACTAGGGTTGTTGTCAGTGATGAGGACCTGAGGAATACTGAAACAAAAAATGGTGCTCTTCCATAAGAAATTTCTGGCATTTTGCATGGTGATGAGTGCCAAGGGCTCAGCCTCCACCCACTTGGTAAAATACTCTACCATGACGAGGAGGAACTTCTTGTACCCGATCATAGTAGGGAAGGGCTTGAGGATGTCCATTCCCCATTGGGCAAAGGGCCATAAATTGGTAATGGGCGTCAGGGGATCTACTGGCTAGTGGTGGTGATTCGAGTGTCTCTGACAGCGGTTACACTTACTAACGAGCAGAGTTGTATCCTGCTTCATGGTGGGCCAAAATTACCCCTGCCGAAGTGCCTTGTGAGCTAAGGTTCGGGTGCCGGGATGGTCTTCGCGAATACCCTCGTGTATCTCCCTGAGGACGTAGTAGGCCTCGGCTGGAGGGAGACACCTTAGGTAGGGGAGAGTATGTAACCGACAATAGAGCTATCCTTAGATGAGGCAATATTGGGCTAACCTATGTACGAGCCTCTTTGCTTCGGTTCAATCGGCTGGTAGGGTGTCATCCTGTAGGTATTGAGCTTTGGGGTCCATCCTTGAGGGCTCTTGCTACCTCTGAAATGCTTGGTTGTGCTAAGGTATCCATCAGATGTCGGGTCGAGGTCTATATGTGGCGAGCTAGCGAGCTTTGATACTGCATCAGCTCGTATGTTCTCGGCTTGAGGGATTTGCTGTGTAGTGAAGTGTTCGAGCTGTTTGATGTGCTCTTGCACCCTTTGCAGGTAGCTCGCCATGGTTGGTGCTCTTGCTTCAAATTGGTCGAGGATTTGGTTAACTACCAGTTGAGAGTTATTGAACACCTCGACTCGCCTAGCATCGAGGTCTAGGGCGAGCCAAAGTCTAGTGATCAGAGCTTTGTACTCAGCTTCGTTATTGGACGCTTTGAATTTGAACCTGAGGGTGTGCTCTAGTACGGTGTCATCCGGGCTGAGGAGGATGAGTCCAACTCCGCTATCCTGCTGGTTAAACGAGCAATCCACATGGAGGGTCCAAACTAGTGGGGTCTCGACTAGATCTTTCCCTGAGAAGGTGCACTTGGATAGGAAGTTGGCCAATGCTTGGGCTTTGATGGCGGGCTGAGGTACGTAGTTGATGTCGAACTCACTCAGCTCCACACTCCATTTGACTAGGCGGCCAGATGCCTCTGGCCTTTGTAGGACTTGCTTAAGAGGTTGGTCGGTGAGCACTCAGACGATGTGTGCTTGGAAGTATGGCCTGAGCTTTCTTGCCAAGATGACTAGAGCCAGGGCGACCTTCTCCAGGTTTGAGTATCGAGTCTCTACACCTGTGAGGACCTTCCGAAACTGATTTGTTGGGGAGGAAAAAGAAATATTTCTTATTGGATAGAAGCAAAGCTCAAAGATTGGTGAATCCTCAATCCTTAATACTTGTTTGGTCTCAATGTATTAAACTCAACATCATTCTCAATATGGTTACATATTACATACTTGTGCATATGCCAAAAGCTGTAACATTGTTGGAAACTTAGAACATGTAGATATCTTAAGGGATTTCTGCTTAAAGCAAAATATCAAGTACTTCTGTGACATCAAGGATGTCAGTAACTTCAAGGTGAATCCAGATTATAAAGGGGTATAAGCATAAGGCGCTTTTTGGATAGACTTATATACTTTTACACTTTTAAAATACCAAAGTATAAAGTATATAAAATACTTTTACTTTGGTATTTTTGCTTAGAAAATCGTTTGGATAAAAAGTTTTGAAAAGTATGTTTTCCAGAAAAGAAGTATGTTTTCCAAAAAAGAAGTACAATTTTTTGTTAGACAAAAACACATTCGTTCGTGCTTCTATGATGATTTCCGGTGGTTTTGTGGTCTAAGACCGACGACGGTGGTCCGATTCTAGTAGTGGTGAGCAGAAATAGGGTCAAGAATTTTATCGAAGGGTGGTCACACATGGCCCACCATTCGCACAAAACAAAGGTATTATTTCCCCAAAAACATAAAGTATGAAAAACCATTTTGATATTTTTCATACTTTCAAAAAGCATGAAAGTGAAAATATAAAATATATGAAACAAATGCTATATCATATTTTTTGTACTTTCAATAGTATGAAAGAACTTTATAAAAATCTAGCAGTTTGCTACGGAATTGGCGGCATGACTTAAACCATTGGTAATGTATGTCATAATGACTGCACTACCAAGGGAGTGTTTGTTTTGGTATAGTGGAATTGTATTACTATTGTGATCAATACAAATTTATGAAAAATATGTACTACATGTCATATATGATTGTGTTTTGACAATTATAAAAACCTCCCCTATAGTTTCATCTTAACAAAAACCTCCCCTGAATTTTTGAGAAACTCGGCAAAAACCTCCCTTTTGTCACCTTCCTAGATGGAAAATGTTATGACTGATGCACCGATTTTTTCCAAATACCCATTTTACTCTTTTATAAATTATTTTACATACAAAATTACTGAAATACTCTGTTTTAACTTGACAAAAACCTCCTTTAACAGCCATCTTCTAACATTTTTGTTGAGTTAAAACAGGATTATTTCAGTAATTTTGTATGTAAAATAATTTATAAAAGAATAGAATGGGTATTTGAAAAAAAAAAAAACTGATTCATCAATCTAACGTTTTCCATCTAGGAAGGTGACGAAAGAAAGATTCTTGTCGAGTTTCTTAGAAATTTAGGAGAGATATTTGTTGAAATGAAACTATAGGGGAGATTCTTATGATTGCCAAAAACTTTAGGGGAAATTTTTGCATTTCACCCTTCATTTTAATTAGAAAATTGCAAATACATAAGAAACATCAAACTCAACGTTTTAGCTAAATAGAAATAGGAATTCGTATTAATCAATTCAAAATGTTTTCAATTCAAACATTTAAATCTCTTTCACACAAATTTGTATTTATCAAACCAAAATACCCCAACGACCCAACATGTACACCACTGTATCAAATACCTCCTAAAATTATGTTGGGCCTTAAAAAACAAATACAAACAAAAATTTTGTTTGGAAACCGGGGACAAGGGGATTAATGCGAAGTCTTCAGTTATTTTTAGTGGTTCTGTTTCTGTTGGAACTTCTACATGGTAGTTTCTTTATTTGTTGAATTTCTAGCTAGGGGTAATGTATTTGGGGTATATTAGACATTTTCTTCTTGAGATAACGGTTTCTATAATGTTTGTTACTACGAATCCGAATTCACACTAGTCTCCACTATTGAAACGTCATTTCCTGAAAGGCGTCCCACCGTTTTTAATTTTCAAAGCCATAAAACAAACAACGCCCTAAAAACCACTTAGATGGCAAAGGAACAAACCATAGAATGGAAGAGAGAAATAAAAAGGAAATAGAAGAATGCTAAGATTACGAGTTCGAACTTAGGAACCCCATTAGATTTAAGTAATTCTTGATCTTGGGTGCAATCAATAAGTAGATTCAATCAATGTTTTAAAGAATTGAAACCACTTTAGCCATCGAATTCTAGGTCAGAAGTTCAACCATTTAGTTTGAATGGACGTTCATTTCAATTTAAAAAATAAAATATTTAATTAAAATAAAAATGGCCAAAACCAAAACTATTGTTCAGGTCGATGGTTCAATCAAGGTTTGTAAAATTGAACTGGACAATGAATCGGTTAGGGGTTCGGTTCCCAGGTCAAATGGTCTGATTAATCGAACCAAATGAATAGCCCGTTCTGACAAAAAATAAAAAATTAAAAAATAATAAGAAACGGCCAAACTGTTGGACAGTTCAAACGGTTTGATTGCCCGGGTCAACGGTTTACTGAGACCAAGTTAATGATTTTTGGTGAAATAACGGTTCTGGGGAAAAACGAAACTGATCACCTGACCGATTCCTGATTTTCCAGTACCCATTTGAATCAATGATTGTTAACCAAGTCAACAGTTTTAGCCAAAAAATGAAAATGTAAAAGAGAATCCATTGCCTGAATGGTTCTCAGACCAAACGGTTCAATCATGTGGGTCAAAGACGGTTCAAAAAACCAATCGAGCAATTCATTCAAAAAATCTAGAACTACTTTTTTTTTATGTTTTCCATCTGAAGATTCCAATTATAATCTATAAAACAAGTGGCATGTGGAGGTCACTATAAGTTTAAATAGTGGGGTGCAAAGAATATTCCTTAGTCTTAAAGTAATATTCCATCCTCTCTTTATTTGTTGGATTAGTTTATGATTTCTTCATTTTATGGTAAAAGTTCCTCATTAGTCTATTTTCAATGCATGAATCAAGAAACCAAGCTATAAATGGGTTGTCAGAGAGAGTGTGTGTGTAGAGATGGAGAAGAAAGAAGATCGAATTAATGGAGGGATCGACACAGATATCTTTGCTTCCTTCCCTTCTTGAATCAATTTATCTTCTCGAAGATGGAAACTGATTCATGAAGTGAAGGAAATAAAGGTGTCTGCGTCTTGCCACAACAGAAGAGAAGCATGAAGCATGGCTTATTTGTTTCTGCAGAAAGAATCCAATCTGTATGGTTTCTGCACAAGATCCACAGCCATGGATGCAGATTGCCAGGTCTATTCCCTCCCATTTAGTTCTGTATTTAGGATGTTTAGGACTGTAACGTACAAGGGCTAACCTTACTCATTTGAAGATTCGTTCTTTTGGGTTGTTGGTCTCGCACTGCATTCATTATCAGTTGTCACTGGACCTTTTCTTGTTCTTTTTGTTCTTCTTCGTTTCTGTTAACAGATCGTTCTAGTTCATAAACTACTTGTATAGAAGGGAGAGTAGTGGATTCTATGTACTGTATTATTCTTTTGCTTACAAACTAATGCTCTGAAGACAAACTGTTCTTGTTTCTGCAAGAATGCTGGTTCAATGAGATCCCCACGTACTACACTCTCCAAGAAGGCCCAAACTAGAAGACTGAATCTAGCTGGTACTATGTTTCTTTCAGAATTGAAGAAAGCTATCCATATCTGACGGTTACAAATCACCTCTTGATTTGTGTACGGTGTAACAGTGGTGGGTCATGATCCTATAGAGAGAGAGAGATATCCATAGTCTTCAATCCACCACTCCAACCCTAAACTTTATGTTTTTATTTAAGGCAAAAGGCCATCCAGCAAGGTAATGGAGGCAATTCATTAACGAATCTGCTCAGAATTACAATCAGATAACAAGGTCTCAAGCAGAAAATCAGGAAGAGTTGTTTGGCCAAACTGTGGTGTACAGATAGATTTATTGCAATTACGAGAGACCATTGTGTGAGCTGATGAGTTTGCAATCAGCAATAATTGTTCTGAATTCTGATACGCCAAGGAGAAAAGGAATTAGAGTCCAACAAACTCTTAGGCTGCGTTTGGAAATGATGCAAATAAGTGTGAATGCAAATATGTAGAGTGTAAAACAGTTCATATAAATTATAAAATTGGGTTAGTTTTGTACTGGCAAATTTACCTTCTTACCAAATAGATTTTTAGCTGCAAGGATGCAAACATGAATTCCAATAAAACATATGCTTATTTTTATCAAAAGCCCACTTGAATGCAAATTTACTTTTTTTTTATTGATGTATTTTTATATCTTGTTATCAATGCAAATATGCATTGATCTGTCATTTGTCAATGTATAAATGTAATGTTGTCAAAACATAGGCAAAAGTGAACCAGAGTGCAAATTTACCCTGAATCGGGATTTACACTCCATTTGCATCGTTTCCAAACACAGCATTAATGACAGTGTAAGAATCGCCCTCTAATATAAGAGAAGAAACTCCAATATCCATAGCAAATTTGAGAGCCTCCCGGGCTGCCCTTGCTTCAACTTCCAACGGAGTGCCCAAAAAATATTTCAAAGCTCTCCCAAAATTTAGATCATCTATAAAAAAAGGGATCGAATGGTTATTGGACCTAATCTAATGCTCACATCCTGTGGGACAAGTTATTGCATGAGAGTATCTGAATAACCACACAATAACCTTAATTAAGGGGCTGAATTTAAGGCTTTGCATATAACCATGATACTCTTACCTGATTCAAAATTTGCATATTGTCCAATTGTATGGCTGTGCAAAATTTGCATGTCAAAAATTGATGCAAAATTTGCACCACCTTCCTCCAAACTTAATTCTATTAGAAAAATGGGGATTTACTTCTTATTTTAATCTTTTCATACAAAAGACTTTGATCTTGCCTTCATTCTCTTTAAAACATTTAAATAAAGTAAAAAAAAAAAGTAAGAATCATATATTTTACTTTTCATTTTACTCCTAACAAACAAACAAATAAGACAAAATCAAACTTGAAAAAAAAATTTGCACTCCCATGAATTAATACCAATGCAAATTTCATATGCTGTAAACAAACTAAGCCTAAGAGATTGAGATTGAACTTTCTATGTATATATGCTAAAAATGTCATTTCGATGGAAAAGATGGACATTGACATAACAACTAAAGTGTAGAATTCTAGACAGGAATGTTGGATATTTATGATTTTGATGGTAAATTGGTTGACAAAGAACCCACCAACAGCAATATTGCAATATCACGCCGAGGATTGCAATTGCTATCCTTTATTATTGTGAAGAAAAGAAAATTAAGGCCCTTTTAGTTTGCAGGAATAAGGGTTTGGAATCGTAATCGGAATGGATTATTCCGATTCCAACTGTTTGATTGGTTTGGATTGGAATTCCATTCCCTTTCCTGCTAGAATTGCATTTTCCATTTGAGGAAATAGTCATTCCCTGCCCCTCTCTCTTATTCTTGTTAATTTCAATTCTTATTCTTATTTTTATCTGAACCAAACAACCTATGGAAATAGACTATTCAGATTCCGACTCCAAAGGATTTCAATTCCAACTGTAATGCAAACACACCCTAAGATGTCCTCAACATTCTTGTTAATGTGAGGTATTAGTTTTGTGAACGAATCCGTTTAAGTAATGAGCCTATGTCAGGCCACAATTAGGGCTGTTCATAAGAAGACCCAACCCGACCAAACCGACCAACCCGGACCGATCCAACCCGAGTCGGCCGGGTTTTCATCAGCAGGGGTCGGTTTTGGGTTGTGCAAATTCCTAAACCGATGATTCGGGCCGGTTTCAGTTTTCATACAAGAAAACCGAAACCAACCCGACCCGAACCGACTTAGTTCTTAATTCAAACATGAAGTTCCAAAGCCCATTAGCCCACCTAGTTTTTGAATGGTTGCAAGAAACTTTGGATTAGTGAATAGTGATTAATGAGCAACTTTTGTGATTAACTTTTCATTTAAATTTTATCATAGGAGATGGCTGAAATGATGTTCAATTTATGATTGTTTTTAAAATTAGCAAGATTTTATCACAGGGATGAACATAGAATCGAAACCGACTCAAACCGACCCAACCCGACTCAAACCGACCAGGTTGGTTTTGCTTAACACTGGGTCGGTTTTGGTTTCTATGTCAGGTAACCCGACCAGGTTGGACCGGTTGGAAAAACCGCATTAAACCGACCCAACCCGACCTGTGAACAGCCCTAGCCACAATCAAAGAACATCAAGTCTTAAATAGTCAGCTAGACTCAAATCATCAGTGAACACTAGAAACTCTTCTTCTTGGGCTGGAGAGGTGGCCCTAAAACTGCCCCACCATACAAAATAAGTATTTCCAGTTCTCTCTTAAAAGTCTCCTGAGGAAGCACAGGGCCCAAAATTGACACTTTGTCTGAGACAAATAGTAGAAAAATTAAATTTTTTTTGGCTCAGTCTGGAAGGAGTACGAATACGTACAATGCAAATGCATACAAAATAGTATAAAATACAAGGTTTTGCACTACATATTTGTATTTGTACTCCTTCCAAAATGAGCCTTTGGAACGATTGGTTTTCACATTGTGCCATCAAACGGCCTAACGGGAGATGTTTGGAATGGCTGGGAGAAGAGACTCCAGATCTCCTACCCACGAGAACCCTGCCCATGTTTATGGCAGACTGAATATTGACATTTTGCACTTGCCAATTAATCTTGTTATTAACAGAGAGTAACAAATTAAATTGGCCTGCCCACATGCACTAGAACCTTCTATGTGTTTTTTTTCACCCTAGTAAGACCTGTGAAACTGATTTTTGGAATACTATATATTATTATCGTCCCATTTGGTTCATGGGAATAAGGGTCTAGAATTGGAATCGGAATTAATGGGCTATTTTAATTCCAAATGTTCGGTTGGACAGAATCAGAATCCCATTTCTATTTATGGCATTCTCCATTTAATTCCAATTCCCATTTCCATTCCTACATGTTTGAACCAAACAGATTATGGGAGTACCATTTTGAAAAGAACTGGTTCAATGTATATGATGGATTCTATGATGAGTATGCCCATGTGAAAAGCAGCACTAATTCAGTATTTAGAAAGATTTCTAACGAAGTTCAAATGGTTCTTATCTTCTTATCACTAAAATAAATGTGCTTGAGGAGAGAAGAATCATTAGAACTTGAGTTAGAAGAACTTTTAAGAAAGCCAGAGGTTCAATTGTATTCAAACTCAAATTGTGAACTCCACTAGATTTACAAGACTAGAAACTTTATATAGACTTGCTTGGAATCACTGTTTTTAAAATCAGACCGGACCGGACGGTCAGACCGAAAAAACTGGGAACTGGTCATCTGACTGGTTCCGTTTTCCTCCAAAACCGTTTTTCCCCCAAAATTATTGATTTTGATCAGTAAACCGCTGAACCGGCTGGTTAACCGTTTGAATGATTTTGACCGTTTTCCAATTTTTTAAATTTTTTATTTTTTTTGTCAGACGGGCCAGCTGTTCAAATCAAATAATTGAACCATTCGAACCGATAACCGGACCCCTGACCGGTTTGTCACTGGTTCGTTTTTAAAAACCATGCTTGGAATAACCCTGCAATGAATCACAATTAATACGATTCATGAACTATTTTAGAAAACTCGGACTTAGGAAGTGGAGAAGGCATAGAAACATTCAAAAGACTCGAAATTAATGCACATTAAGAATTATTAGAGCAACCAAGAAAGCTCCAAATTCAGTTCCATTTGAAGCCTTGAAAAGCAGACCTTTAGATCTTTTTGTCTAGATATGCAAAATGTTTATCTTCAATGCAATACACCTGCAAAATTGACTGTGAAATGTAACCCAAGTCTGTGACCACTTCTTCCAAATGAGATTTGAATTCAAACACAATTTTGGCTAAGTTTTATTCTTCCCAATGTGAGCGCTCCTGTGTCAAGTTTGGGATCTGATTGTTTAAAGAGGGAAAATGCATCACCGATTTTTCTCATGTGATGTTTCAAATAGAAAATGCTACTACACTTTTGTACATGCTTTTCGAATCACTGTTGATCTAGATGGTCGGACCGTTCGGCCCAGGAACTGTCTAGGCAATTGGTTCCGCTTTACCTCAAATCCGATTATTGACTAAAAATCGTTAAATCAGTCAATGATCCATTGATCCGGGTGACTGAATCATTGACCCATTCAACAATTTTTAGCTTTTTTATTTTTAATTTTTTTTATTTATTTATTTTTTTGTCAGAATGGACCATCCATTCAAACCGGACGATTAAGCCATCAACTCAGAAACGAGTGGCCAAAACGGTCCCACTTCCCGAGTCGTTTTTTAAAACCAAGCGTTTGTGTCAAGTTTGGGACTTGATTGCCTAAAGACAGAAAACGCAACATGCAGTTTTTCCCATTATGCTTCAAACAGAAAATTCCACAGCAATGTCCACTTACTCCACTAGTTGGGGGGAAAATAGGTGGTGCTTGAACCTCTTCTATACTAAAATGACTAAATGAGTATCATTGATAATCAAGGTTTGGCGTATCGGCCTGTATATTTCGCCTTTTACTTATTTTTTATTTTTATTTTTCTTTTTCAGATTTTCTTTGAAACTAGTTGAGAGGGGTCGGTTTAAGTCCGGTTTACCCCTGAACTAGGCCAAACCCCGAAACACCCCCTATAGGAGCATATCAGGAAGCCTCCAATATGATACACTCTGATATGTAGTGATATTTTAATCCTTGTTGACAACTACTTTGAAGATTTGTTTACTAATACCCAAACACATCTTTCGGATTTTCAGATGATGGGCTGAATCCCCCTGCTGTTTCTAATGAATATAATGCCTCCCTTTATTGCATTCAAGATGAAGAAACAGGCAATGGCTCTGATGGTGTTCAGGCTATGATGTAACAAAAGTGTTTGGTATATCATTAAAGAGGAATTACCTAACTAATGCAATCAATATATACAAGATATGTTCTAAGAAACACTGAGAATCAAAGAAGTAAACCTAACTTTGCTTTACCCATAGAGCTAATCGCATTGAGGAGGCCATAGATTTCTAACCTTTGGCCCTCTGCAATGAATGTGATTTATAAGATAATTGCAAAGATTTTTTTTTTATCTTTTATACTATTGGTCTATAGAAAAATGCTTTCACCCCAAGCCAATACATCTATGATAGTAGTATAGTACTACTATTGCTCAAGAGGTTATCTACATGATAAATTGCCACAAAGGCCGACATGGATATTTCATGCTATGATAAAGGCGGTGTTTGGCATTGATGCTGTTTTCTTAGCAAACGGCGCCATATTGGTGTCATGTCAGAAAAAGCGGTGTTTTAGAAAATGGTTTTTTATTTGGCATTTTTTCCAGGAAAAAAAATATTACTCTAGACCATGCCTTAGAAATCAGGAAAGTGTGGTCTGAGGAAATGTCAAATTCAATATTTTCTCAAAAAACGGCCTATTGCTGCTAATGGTGAAATGACATGGCATCACCTTCGGCGTTGGATAATGTAAACCAATGCTGAAAACAGTTACACAGCACTGGTTAGCCTATGTGGAAGCATCGATGCCAAACAAAAAAAGTCATCTTCTGAGAAAACGATGCAACAGACCCTCATGCATACAGCACCATTTTCTCAGAAAGCATCTCTGAAACAACCGGCATCGATGCCAGACACTTACAAAGTTAGCTGGTGAGTCCTCAAAACTTTGAAAATTCTAGGACTCTCTAGCTCAATTTGTGACTTTAAAGATGCATCTCAACAACTCAAATTTCTTTCTTTTGAATGGGAATGCATGTAATGCTTTCTACCCTAGTAAGACTCCAACAAGGATGTCCACTATAACCTTATCTTTTCTTATTTTGCACTGAAGTCTTATCTTCTCTTCTATCATCCAAACTAGATTCTAGTGATTTCTTGGGCATTAAGTTTGGTCGGTCGAGCTTAATGCTGAATACCTTTTTTTGTCGATGACTTATTAATCTTTGACAAATGCCCTGCCATTGCGGCTTCTTGTATTAAAGATCAACCGAACCTATTTTGCCAAAGGTCCGAACGGGAGATGTTCGTTGACAAGTGCTGGCCAATCTTCTTCAAGCTCAAATTGTTAATAATGATTGGAAAGAGCACAATTGTGCAAATATAGATAATAATGTACAGTATAGAATCACAGGTTTTCGGGTTGACAGTTTGACTGTTCGATTTAAATAAATAACCCATTCTAATAAAATAATTTAAAATAAAAAGAGGCCAAAAACTGTTAAACGGGTTAATGGGTGGACCACCCAGGTCAATGAATCACTAACTGATTCAAAAGCTTTTGGTCAAAGACCAGGTTTGAAAAAAACAGAATCACTTGCATGGACGATTCCTGGGTCAAACGATCCAACCAACAAAGTCAACGGTGGTTCAAAAACCATGACATAAATATGCTCACTCACATATAGGCAACTGAGAATGGACATTAATAATTAAAACCATATAAAATTATAAATGCCCAAACTCTCACTATGTATCATACCCAGGTGCCTTGATACTGCTGATATTGAAAACTCACGATTCAAGTATTGATAATTTAAACCTCGCTAAGATGGGAGAAGTCAAATACTTAACATGTCAAGGAACACTTACAATGTGGGTAGACAGACCGAGTGTCTCAATAACATGCTTACGAATATGCTTTGCAATACTGATATTTTGAAACCTTGCTGAATCGATTTTTTACAAACATTTAAGACATTTTTGTGTGATTTGGAAAAGAGATGGAACTCAAGAAAGTTTAGGTCAAAATTTATATAGAAAATTTTCTAAAAATGCACGAATTACAATTGAACTTCCAAAACCTTGTTCTGGAAATGTTAAACACTGGATAAACGTTTCTTTTTCCTTGCCTTGGAATGATCACCTTGCGTTTTCCTCTTTTGCTTCTTATATTCTTCATACAGCTTTAAGGATGACACTGTACGATTCAACTCTTTCCTCAATCTCTCATTCTCAGCAATACCCTTGAGCACTATGAAATGATTGGACAGTTTTTGTTTGATTTCATCATCCGTTTCCAGTTTCGTATTATATTCGATGCACGTATCACAGCTTGATTTAGAGGACCTCCTTAAACTTTTCATCTTCCGGCTCAATGTACCGAGGTTTTTCTTGATGTCGAATGATTCCTTTTCAATTAATAAATCTGCAAAAGCTTGTTGAGGGTAAACAGTGGAGAGATAAGCCTGACTGTGACCAGTCCCCATGTTTGAAATGCTTGAAGCCAACGTGGAAACTGAAGGATGATAATGCTTAGACAGTAGGCTCAGTTCCCAAAGTACCGAAGCTAGTGCACCACTTAGGTTTGGATCCATGGCGTAAGGCTGGTATTTCTGCAGAGAAAACATTACACAAGACATGGTAGCAAGTGGTTCAGTGGTCAATCATCAGAATAAAAAAAATATTAAAAACATAGTTATCTTAATCCTAGGTCTTGGCAGCAAAAAAAAAGCCTCTATATTCCCTACTCTTCATCTCAGAACACTTTACCAATTGACAAGGCATCTGCATGGTACAAGAGATTGAAGGCACTTTAATGGAAGTAATAGTCTCCCCAATTGGGTCAATTAGGGAGCTTCTTTGCTAGTACCAAAAAAGGGAGCTTTCCTGCCAATGTGACCAATGCAAGCCACCCACCAAGGGGACCCTGTATTTGGCCACTTGTGCATTCTCCAAGTCCTATCCATCCTGCGCCCCACCTTTTATTAGTTCTTTGGACAAGCAATTTTTGCTGTCAAGAGTTTCAATGATCTAATATAGAACTTTCCTAAAAAGAGAGGATTATCCTGATGTGGCAAGGATTTTGGGGGTCAACTTTGCCACGTTAAAGGGATACACCATTGTGGGCCCAAAACCAATTTCCCATGTGGAAGATTCTTTGGTCATTCAACCTTGTTCACTAAACAACCTCACTAGGCAGACTTGCCATCCCTGTACACACAGTTGGATGCAGTATTCTTTCACACAGAGGGAAGGCACCAGGGCTCCATATAATATGCTACTACAGTATCTAGATTATGAAGCTAAGCATTATTACTCAATAGTTATATTGATGAAGATATGGAAGGAAAGAAATCATGGAGAAATTACTAGTGATTGGTGTCTTGAGAACATGGTTTGGTTGTTTAGATTTTAATAATTGTTTCAAATTACTTTTTATGGTAACTTCCAGATTTACTAATTATAGCAATTCTCTTATCATTATTTTTAGTAAATTCTGATGTCATTAAAGGAGAGTTGTTGCCAGAAATTTTTCTCCCCCCCCCCCCCCTCTCTCTCAAGTTGGAAACTGCCTCACCCAAGACTACAACAATTCCCACGAAGACCTAGGCCCACTCCCACCCTGGACGGGGAGCCCTGTACACAGGCTACAACAAAGACAAAAGACCTAAGCCCTCTTTCTCTTATTTCTTTTTCTAGGCAATCTATCTCTTGTCTGTTTATCCCAACAGTAAGCACCCTACTTGCTTTTACATCCATACTCTTCTTCTCTAATCATCCACAGCCTTTCGTTCACCTCACAAAGCCCACCACCAGATACTAAGTTAGTAGGACCCCTACCCCATCCTGCATCATATATATTGTCAAATTTAATTAAATTCTAAAATATACAAATACTATATCTGGTCTGCATCATAGATGTTTCTGTTTACCCATGGGGCAACTTGTTTCTGTTTATTCTCAAAGAAATGCTTAGACACCTGACTGAAGCATTTGGAGTAGCAACCAACTGCTCCAAAAGTGTTATGTGAATGTCTTAACAGACATTTTTTGAGATAAATATCAACAGACATACTTTTGACTTGGTGAAATTGTTATACGTTATACAGAAAAATTACCTTAATCAGAAGCCTAATATCTAGAAGATTGATGACATCAGTCATTTCTATCACATGAACCATGTAGCTAATCCAAACCATCTATCACAAAATTTTTACTTTTGAAGGAAAAACCAGCAACACTGAAGAAGGAAACTATAAGGGCATCAAGTGCACAATCCGATCCTGGCTAAGCATCATAGCTACAGGGATGTAGTCTCATCTTTCTTTTGATATTCTTTGCACATAAATATATACTTTCTTTTGTATATCCCTCTGTAGAGCTCCCTAATGTCCTGGGGGTCTCTATATTAGTACACTTGCTTATTTATGTTTTTTCATTTTTTTTTTTTTTTTTTGGGGGGGGGGTGGGGGAGCCAGTGGTGTTAATCTGGATGCCTTCCAAGGGTTGTTGGGCCGAAACCTTCCCTTGACAGAATGGAGAAGAAAGGAATACAAAGCACTCATTTGGACTACAAACACATAGGGCTGTCAAATGGTCGGGTTTGAGTCAGGACAGGGTGTCCCAATCCCAAACCAAATATTAATCAGGACAAAATTGTAGACCCAGACTATATATATATATATAAATTTTACATAATTTAACCTATAACTGTAATAAAAATGACAGTAAAATAGTATTTTATTTATATCTTAGTAATTCAAGTGTTTGGTCCAGAACAAGCAAGAACCAGAATCGACCCAATTATTCAGGACAAAATCCCAGAACCAGAACAAACATAACCAGTCCGGTTGGTTTGGTTATGTCAGGTAGACTCAACCCATTGACAGCCCTACAAACACATTGCCACTTGAAAGATTCCCCAGGTCATTCAGACTTTTCTAGATAAACTTACGAGAAGATACCTGGAAATTGATAAAAGACTTTCTGTAGATTGGGAGTTCTGCCTGGGAATGTCACAAGAAGCTTTACCTCATCCTCTCTTCAGTCACATTCAGATTCAAGAATTTGTGACTGGAGGAAGAAATTTTTCTCAAGTAACTTCGGAACAGGTCTTTGTTTCAAGTCAAAAGAAAAGCTGGCCATATCATAGTTCTGAAGCTGAAATGCTTTAATGTAGTAAAGAATGAAAAAAGGAACACCTTTGAAAGAGTAAAACAGAGGAAAGTGGAGTTGCTCTCTTTATTTCAAAAATCAATTGCAAGGAAAAGGGAAGAGCACACCAAACAAGATAGCCCAATGACAAGAAGCTAAATAGCAATTTCACAGGTGTGACACCAGGAGGAAGTTAATAGAGGCAGAGAGAACACAGGTAATTTAGATTCATAAGGGCTACAATAACATGAAATACTTCTACCAGCAGGCAACTGCCAGGAAGAAAGAAAGCTCCTCTTACAAGCTCATGGTAGAATGAACCAGGGACTGACCAACTGCATATTCAGCAGATCATCAAAACCTTCAACTCCCAAGGGGTACAATAACACGAAATACTTCTACCAGCAGGCAACTGCCAGGATGAAAGAAAGTTCCTCTTACAAGCTCATGGTAGAATGAACCTGTGATTGACCAACTGCATATTCAACAGACCATCAAAACCTTCAACTCCCAATTACTGAATAAGCAATTGAAAAGAAGAGCCAAGGTGGAGGGCTTGCCTTTTAATATCATCGATGACATTCAAATAGCTGAAAAGCCATTCGATGAGGAGGTGAGGAAGACAATAAATAAAATAGGAGACAAGGTGCTAGACCATGATAAATTCACCATCACCTTCACTGAAAAGACTTGTGAATTTATCAAGAATGATTTAATGAATGTCTTAAATGTAGTTTTCAAAGAACCAAGGCAAGGCTAGGTTCTTGTCACCTAGGAGACGGATTATTTTTTAAATAAAAAACATGAATCCTAGGGTAATTTCTTAGATTCCATAGCAACCAGCAACCATCTTCCACTAGTAATTATCTACAATCTTCATAAAAAAAGTATACAATTCATAATTAAAACATAGAAGATCAACATATGTATGACAAGATCAAGAAGAAAAGAAAATTCAGAAAATATAGGTGCAGAGCCATGTTTGCCTTAGAAAAATAAGAAAAGAAAGGGTTAAAGAAAAAGAAGAATGTGTTGATTGGACAAAATTTTAAATTCATGCTAGCTTGTTGGTCAGGTTTTAAATTCTTCAAGGGTTGAAGACAGCATACACCAATATGTGAGTTAAACCTGTTGATTGAACCCTAACAAATAAGAAAATAATAAAAAGAACTTCGTTTATAAACCCAAAAAATGAATAATTCAGTTTATTTATTATTGTAATCTCAAAAACTAAAGAATACGACAATATTTCATAGTGCCATGTACAAAACAACTAGGCACTAAGTGAGCTAACCCTCCATGGGTGCCTTGTCACCTAGACATCACCTTGACAACTATGGTCTTGAATAATTTCCATTCAAACCATCATTGGAAAAAAAAAAAAATCTTGGTGCCACTTTCATCACTCTAGTTTCAATTAAACATGGTACCTCGGAGTTCAAAGACTATGGTCAATTAGTCCCTTTGAGAGTGGACACAAAATCATTGCTAGGATTTTTCTTTTCTTTTGATAGGTAAAATTGTTTCTAGGATTCTTGACAAGGATGCAGGAAAGTCTATGCAGTATGATGATCTCACCTTCACAAGGACCTTTTCTCCCTGATCACCAAATTTTAAATGGAGTTCTCGTAGCAAGCAAGTTGATTGACTCCACGATTAGAACTGGGAAGACAGGAGTTACATGCAAAATCAAGCTCGAGAAGGCATATGATCATGTAAGTTGGAACTATCTCAATTATATCCTGAGGATGAACTTCAGTAACAGATGGAGATGATGGATTAATACTGTGTATATCTTCTATGCTTTCTATCTTCATTAATGTAAATGGAGAGTATACAGGATTCTTTGACAGCTCTAGAGAGCTGGGACAAGTATGTCTTCTCCTCTATTGTTCTTATGTGTTATGGAGACCCTTAACAGGCTTTTTTTTTTGGATTAGTGAGACCCTGAACAGGTTCACAAACCAAGGCTTCTGAGGGCGGTTTTCTAGAGGCTTTTCGTTTCTTGAAGGCTCCCCTACCATCTCCCCCTAATTTTCTGATAATAATATAATACTTCTTTGCGACTGTTGAGGAACAACTCCAATATCTGAGATGTTAATCTATTTTGGATATTGGACCTTTGGATCAATATCCAGGAAAGTGAAGTAATGGCTGTTGTTAATGTCAATAATTTTGATGTTTAGGCTGTATACCTTGGTTGTAGGACTGGCCATCCCCATCCAAAATATATTGCCATGCCTTTGGGTGGATACTGCAACTCTAATTCTATTTGGAAACCCATTATTGAAAGAATTTATAAGAAGTTGACCTCTAAAGGGGATGATCACTCTCATTAGTAATGCTTTAATTAACCTTCCTACATCAAAACCAAGAATGCCCTTTTTCACTATTGCCATGCCTTTGGGTGGATACTGCAACTCTAATTCTATTTGGAAACCCATTATTGAAAGAATTTATAAGAAGTTGACCTCTAAAGGGGATGATCACTCTCATTAGTAATGCTTTAATTAACCTTCCTACATCAAAACCAAGAATGCCCTTTTTCACTTTCCTTGCTCAATACATATTTCTCTTCCAGTTCCCAGAAGGCTTTTCTTGCTAACCCTCCTATAAAATATAGACCCAAAATCTTCCTTACCCGGACTTCAGTTTCCTCTATTTTTTTTCAAATCCATATCCTTCTACTTATCTCGATCAATAATCAACTTGTTGTCATCCTCCTCTTCTTTCTCTTAGCATCGTCTCCGAACTCTTCCCCTTTTAGTGTTGCATCTTCTAATTGAACATCTAATGCAGATCCTAAACTTCCCTCCACCCCTTACTTCAAAGAATCCAATCCAGAACTGATTTTAATACTGTTATGTGTTCTATTTTTATTCTTCAACCCCTTCATCTTGTA
This sequence comes from Nelumbo nucifera, assembly GCF_055504915.1. Taxonomy (NCBI): domain Eukaryota; kingdom Viridiplantae; phylum Streptophyta; class Magnoliopsida; order Proteales; family Nelumbonaceae; genus Nelumbo; species Nelumbo nucifera. Next base: position 57,390,531 of record NC_142653.1, read on the forward strand.
GTACATCTTGTACCTACTACTAGGATGCACACCAAAAAGCCCAGCCTTCAATCTTTTGTGGCATGAATTAGGTGGCCAGCATTTGAGTCCTTGTAATTTTTTCTGATTAACCACTGACCCATCACCGTTCTTGATCTCTTCAATCATGACAGCAACTTTTTTCCTCCGTAAATCCACCCCCAATTTTCCAATGAACACATGGGATAACAAAACATTGTCTACTTTACTTTCTCCACTTCCTTACATGACTTTTCTGGATTCTTAGACATTTCCAATCCTTTTTCCCCAAACAGAACAATCCTCCAATCTTCTACTGATGTTTAGACTTGAGACCAGCTTACCAACAGTTTGATAACTGATTTCTTTTTTGGATAGGATTGACCTCCCTTTCGCTACTTTTTCTCTCTCCTCCCTAGCCATAATGCCCCCCATCAAGTTGATTTCTTGAAACTGAATCGTCACAGTAAGCCCAGACTCTCTAGCTAGATTTGTTGAACAGAGGGCACTTTCCATCTCTGTCTGGATTACTGGTTTAATTGAAGCCCCCCATGGGACCAATTATGCTTCCAAAACAAAGTCCACAAGGGGATGAACTTGAGTAGCATTCCCTTCTTCTGAGCATGAAACCTATTTGTCAAAACCTGCTATCAACCTCTCGGCCGCTAGTACTCTGCTAACCTGACGCTGGTTATTGTCTGAAGATACCTTGTTCAAAATTCAAATCGCCATTAGCTTGAGTGAAACTAGTTATCTCCCACTCCCACTTTTCAAGCTCTTCCTTTCCCGAACCACTGAGCTTCCTGGAGTACTTCAAGAGAGGAGAAAAAGACCTTGTTCAAAATTCCTGGAGTACTTCAAGCTCTTCCTCTCAGCTAGTGTTATGCATCTTCATTTTTCTTGGTACAAGACATCTTTTATAAGAAGAAAAAGAGAAACAAAAAAAAGATGGGATCCTCCATCCTCCTTCCTCTTCCTCATCCTCCCTCCTCTTGATCCCCCCACAAAGTAAAGGAGGCTTACGCCTCTTATGTTCTGAACTACTATGCCTCATGCCTCCAGGCAGTGAAACGCCTTGCGTCACGCCTCCACATTTTAAAACATTGGTTTCGATAGCTTTACCACATCACACTTGAGTGTCTCACATTTTTAAAGTAGATGATGATGGATCCGATAGATAATTTACCATCATGGTTTAAAGTATCAGTACACCCAAATGTATCAGCAGGACTGTATCGACAATATGCCTAATATGGGGTTTCCTGAAAACATCTTTAAACAAGTGTATTGGAACCCTCATGAAACAACACAATATGCCCAATATGGGGCGTATCATATCGATACTTCAGACCTTGTCTACCATCCCCCAACCTTGCCCCCCTCTCATGTGATCAAGTACAAAACCCTTTTCTTGCCCCCTCTTCTGTAAATGGCCCATTTAATATATTTCCTGGCCCACCTTAACAACCCCCACATGATAACTTAAGCTCACGCATGCCTCACGCCAATTTGCTCAACCCACCGAAATAAAGGATGGGTCCTTCTTCCTGTTACAACCTCATGTTGGTTCAACTCGCCCTGCATAGTTTGAAATTTTGAAAAGCTTTGTTCAACATTCCCACCTGTCACCATCTGACCACAGGGTCTAACACGCACCTCCCCAACTGCCTTTTCCATACAGCTCTGTCCTTCCATTTTGCTGCACATTTCTTTGTGCCTAAAGAAGGTTCTACCAAATTCACCTACAGAAACTTCCATACAGCCCTGACCTTCCATTGAAGCTCACTTGCTATGAGACAAGTGAGCAGGGGACTGTTTGCCAGCCAAGCTTCCATAGAAATTTGAATGGTTGGGACAACAGAAAAGTTTGATCTGATGACCATTCTGGATCTTTCATATGATCCAACATTCTGTCCTTAATGAATTCCCCTACAAAGCCATCTGGAAATCTGCAGCCCCTTCCACATGTCTTCTTTGCTTGGATTGCCATTGGGAGAAATGCCTCACTTTGGATAGCCTAGCTAGAACTAGAAGAGGCATGTCACAGAACTCCATCACATGCATCTTTTGCAGTAATCATGAAGAATCAACAAATCACCTTTTGTTGCATTGCAGTCTGCTACTAACCTATGGTCACATTTCCCAACCATTTATAGAATCTGGTCTGAGGAACTCAGCAGCCTGGAGGTCTTGTTCCTGGACTATTATATGGACATATGACAAGAAAGGAACAATAGGATTTTCATGAGCAGAAGTCAATCCTTAGAGGAAGTCCTAAGAAACAGAACTGGGATGATCATTACCAATCCCAGAAAACAAAATAAATAAAAATTGGGATGATTGTATCTTGAATGTAGATTCACAAGGATATCAGGGGTGTGGGTGCTAATTCTGTTTTTGAGTTCAATTCCCTCTTTGTTCATTGATGACTTCTTTTCATAAATGGTGCTAACTGATACATTTATCTTGATGTACATGGAGGATTTCTCCCACTACGACCCTCCCCCCCCCCCTTTCTGATTAATACAAATTCATTATCTTCCTTAAAAAATAAAAAAAAAATGTTTAGATTCGCTAATGATTTCTGAATTTATTTATTTTTTCTTTGTCACATTAATGGCCTCTATTATTATTTTTATCTCATGGGTGAGAATGTCCAATAATGGTAAAAACTACAAACCTATTAACTAGAATCCAGGGGACAATTGGCTTATCCACTCATTAATCAATATAGTAGAATTGATGGGCCACATGTTTCCTAAAAGTTCATTTATATTATCCATCATCTTCTAGACGCTGGAATGAGACTTTACCGCAACCAATCCTGAAAGCGAGCCACCACCAACATCATTTTCTAACAGATTCCGGCACTTGACATTCTTTTGAAGTAGATGCCTCAACGTGACTAAGGCTGCAGAAAAATTGAAAACAAAATAATCAGACATTTGCTGCCCAACTTTTGCAACTAACAAGATTGCTACTGCACAAGAAAAATGTTACTCATGAATATACGGTTGTCTACAATAAAATTAGACATACCAGCCATGGCCTCTGCAGATCCAAAGCATAAGGAGAAAGTACATAAGCGCTTTATGAAGGCAGCTGCTCTTTGCATGTCATGTTGTCTTCCTTCACACAACAATGTCTTTAGAGCTTCAGCCAACACTTCACCCTGATCAGCTCTGCTTAGAAGACATGAAAATTTCAGAAAAGGTGAACTACTTTGGTCCATTCACACAGCTTAAACCCCAATTAATCAAAAAGAGGGAAAAAAAAGGAAAAGAAAAACAAGCTTAACTATTGTCATTAACTTAGAAAAAATATTATAGGGTGGATATTTAGGATCATCTGAATATTCAAAATGTTTTGCCTGAATATTCTAAATCAAACCCATCATAACTGTTAAATGCTTGCGTGAAAGGATGGTTTACTAGAAGATAATAGGAAATCAATAACATAGAGTTGTAACAAGATTCCGGTCACTAGGGCTGCAAATCATATCATTTGTCCAAATTTTAATTTGAATCCAGTCTGATTAACATTATCCAAATTTGATTGCTTTATAATTGGATCAAATATGGGCAAACTCTAGTTCAACCCAATATGATCCACTCTTTTTTTTCAGTAAATATGTACATTTATTTATCATAAAAATTATCTTTGTACTTACGTCTACAGAAAACTAATGTGTATCTCTATTAGTAAAATTGGTGTGAATGTTGTAAGAGTCATAGGTTAAAGTCTCATAAAAGTTATTTTCAAGTCTTTTTACTAAGGGTAAAAATATCAAATTCATTTTTTATGTTATTAATAGCATATGATATTTTGATCATCTATAGTTTATTTTTTAAACTGGTATTCAATAACCAAATCTGGCTCAATTTTAATCTAAATCCAATGGATAAGATTCAATTCAAATTCAAATTTTAACGAATCGATTTAGGATCTAGGCATATCCAACTTAACCTCGCATCTGTTTGCATCCCTATCCCTACTGGTGGGGTAAGAATATATTTGATGGGTAAAATGTCAGTTTTTGTCTGTCCTTCTATCAGAAATTTGTTGCCCAATACAAACAGTAGAATGAAACACACTTGGAAAAAGTATAATGCTGGTGTATACTTGCTACTGATAAAAGAAATGCCTAGCCATTTTACTGCATTAAACAATAAGTAACAAACTTGCACAAACAATATAAGTACATTGAAAACAGCTACCCTTTTTTACCAAGCTTGAAATAGGTAAAAATTGATTAAGTCAATTAGGTAATTGAGGGAAAAAAAGGACTGAATTTTGTATCTTGTTCAGTTTGGCAATGCAAGTATAACTTAGTATTTAGAAATTCAAAGCTTCAAGCAAAAGATGGACATGAGGAACAAAGGGAGCACAGCTTTATGTGGTAATCTACTGACATGCTCAACCAACACAAAGTGACAAAAGTCACATAATGAAGAATTTGCAGCCAAAAACTCATTTATAAAAAAAAAAAAAGATTTTGCAGCCAAAAAAAATCATTTATCAAAAAAAAAAGATTTTGCAGCCAAAAATCTAATAGGTGGATAGTTGCTCAAATTTACATCCTGCACATGTCAGTAGTGCAAGCGGTACAAACCTGTTGGGTCTGTACTCAAGTAGCAGATTGTAGAGCTGGACATAGAACTCATTTAAATCAACATTCAAAGCATCAAGGTTACTCCTCATTACTTTGAATGCAACAATGCAGCATCTAAGGCGTTCAGAAACAGTCAAACAGTTTTCTGGGGAATCATCAGAGCTGCTACCACCACAGGCAAGCTTTTTGAGGCAATTCATAAGATCACCCATAAAATCTAAGTCAATCAGATGAGAGAACTTCCCCAATCCATCCAGACAAGGAGCAAGTAATGGGTGTGCCCCAAATCCACCAGGTACAGAACTGGCATTCACTTTAGACCTAAAAACAACAAAATCAGGAAAAAAATGATCTCAGATACTTGAGGTAGAAGTCAACAAATACAACCAGTTTCATTGGGGCAATAGCAACAAAGACAGTTTTGGGACACAGTCTTTTGTTCATAAAAATGATTGGGAAAAGAAACCAAATCTCAATGAATACTAATTTTCTGAAATGGAAAGAGAGAGAATGTTGCCACATGATCTTTATCAAACAGAAAACGAAGTAAGTTCATATCTCAAACCGATATTCTAGTGTCTAGTTAAAATCCCCAAGTCTCTTTAAACCAAGTTTTAATTACAATGGACTAAAAAAGTTCAGGCATTCATATCACCAGTGCATCTATTTTCCTTCATAACAAATTAATAACACAAGCATGCAATGACACAAATAGATATAATGATGCATATACAACAGAATAGAAACTATAGTATTCAAACAAAGTAATCCAAATAGAAGATTTTCCAATGATAACACTGGTAGACGATCATAAAGTATGGAGAAATAATGATAAATCATGAGTCAACGTTTTTCCAAAATAATGAATATTAAACCAGATAAGAGGATAAAACCATTAGATAAGAAAAAAGCACTGCTTTTAACCAATGAGACTATAGAGGAAATAGCAGGTATAAGTATTGTATCACTATGTGGAGTACTGGCAATAACCAAATGATGCACACTCACCAATGCTATCGTTGGACAATGTTTGCCCTCATGATCCAATAGGATATGTAAACTACTTTTATTTTGAATAAAAGATTTGTTTCATGTACAATCACATATGCCACTGGGTGTTCATTTCTATGAATAGCCCTTGATCAACATTTTAGGTTTATGTTAATTATGAATAAAATAGAGACAAATATGATCAGTATGCAGACCGAAACTATTCCCAAACAGTAGATGAACTTGGGTTGTTCACCCTGACAAGGTTGACATTCTTATGCCACCTTATGGGAGGAAGCAGTTTTCTCAACTGCTAGGGTGAGACCCAAGGCACATGTATGGGTGTCTATTTCATGAGAAACATTGAATTGGACCACTTTCAGAACTTTTTCACTGGTGGAACACCTGGATTTTTGCATGTAATCCCAAACATGACAATTGTACTCTACCAGGTATCAAACTTGTCTGCTTTTGATAATGCCAACTAGTGAGGTCCTTCTGAGGCCAATACCCGGGTATGTTGGAGCAGGTAAGAATGACATCTAGGTAAGTATGGGAGTGGCTCTTCTTGTTGTTTGGGTGCAGGTTGCTTAGGCCAGCTGATGTAAGTTTGATTTTTTATCCTTCTTTCTTCCCTTGGCGTCATAGAAGAAGAAGAATTATGTGGAGGTGTGCAAGAGCAGCGCTGATTTGGACAGTGTGGGAAGAGAGAAATGCCATAATCTTCCAAGAGGAGAGAAGCCTAGAAGAGCTAAGGGAGTGCATTCTAAATAGAGTGATCATGTGGCTAAAATCACTGGACTTATTCCACCAAATCTCATTTAATGAGATATCGAGGAATTGGTTATCAGTGGCAACTGTTCATCTTTAAAGGCTAGAATAAGTATGGGTTGGGAACCCCCTCCAGCCCTCCTAAAAGATTCGTGAAGTTGAATTTTGATGGCAGAAGCCTTGGTAATCCAGGCCCCTCAGGGGTGGGAGGGGTAACGAGGAATGAGAGTGGTAATGTGGTTCTCATTTATTCGGGTCCCCTAGGTGTTGGAAACTCTACTAGGGCAGAAATTCTAGCTGCTATCCAGGGTGTACAACTAGCAGTTCAGATAAGTGATAGTGGGCTGGCTACAAAACCCAGACTCTTAAGTATGGTGCTTTAAGAATGAAATTAAAAAGTTCAAGTGGCTGACAAGGAATTTGGTTGTGAGAATATAATGGGTGGGGAGATCAGCACATGCTATGGCGGATTGTCTTGCAAAGCAAGGGCAAACAAGGAACGATTTTATTGGGTCCAACTGTAGTTTAAATCTGTTTTCTATCTTTTGAATTCTTCTTCTTGTTAGGAGAGGATGCAGCTCGTGCTTCTCCATGGGAAGCTTGTAACTGAATTATTCTTTCTATTAATGAAATATTGCTTATTTATCAAAAGAAATGATATCTGGGTAAGTAATCATTGTGATGGGATCTGCCATTTTGTCTGAAGTAGGTTTTGCAAATATTAAATTAAGTAAATACTTTCAAAATGGTTTGAAAAATGTGTTTTCCTAGGGTTCCATCATGCAAAGGATGTGACACTAGATTTCTTGGTTAGGGAACAATCCCCAATTAAGAGTGTTGGACATTGATGGCAGTGATATTGCATTGCAAGAGTCAATTTGGGCCCAAAATCCTAATGGACACGTTTCAGTTAGAACCAATGGGTTTGGGCATTAAGGGTGGCAAAGTCCAAATATTAAATGTAAGACATTATTGGGCCCATTTGTAGGCCCAACTACCATGGACAAATTCACCTTAATGTGAATTCGGCCATGGTGGTCCCACTCACTCTAGGACTTGATAAAAAAGAGGAAGAGACTCATATATTGCTTCAAACTGAACTCCTATGGATCAACACCTAACAAACTCACTGTCATAACTCACAAGTACTCTGATTTCTAGAAGGAAACTTCAACTGGTACAACCAACTTTTAGAATGTCTCAGTTTGATTAGGATTTGAACCTAGTTTGACTAGGAAAGTTATGGCTGAATGAGGAGAGCTCTTCTAACCAATTCTTTTCCAATTGGATTGGGGGTTTGACTAGGGGTTTAAGAAGCTCTCTAAGAGATGAAACAAACCCTAAGTTTTCAAACCATCATAAGAGAACCATTTCTCCTCAATTCAGCTTCCTAAGAGAACCAAACTAGTTCTTAAATCTTGCCCTAATTGGTGTTCAACAAAAGTTGTTTGAAACCATCATTAAACCAGGCCAATTGCAGCCAAGGTTACTGTGTTTGACACCTTGGAAAGCATGCAAAAGTTGCCAAAATTCATCCTACACATCAAAGAACTAATTGGTTGAGCAAGATCAAGATTGCACCACTTACAACCTCTTTCCAGGTTCATGAGACAATGGCATATTGGGTGTGAATAGCATAGTGACTCACTGCATTTGTGGTGGGATTTTATCCTTCAGGTATGATGTTAAAATTTAAACTTTTGGGTCCGAAATATCTTGGTCCAAACCCTTTCTTTTCATGATAATTTGGTCCAAACCCTTTGTTTGTTCCCTCATTGGAGAAAATTGTTTCTTTATGTGAATCGTTTCAGCACTCAAATTGCAATTTTGCACTGCAAGGTGCCAACCAGCTGGTTGGTAAGGTCTCCTGCTGGCCATAGCAGATTTTGGATCGAATCCTGCCTGCACCTGGGTTGGGGGGTTACAGGTTGGGGAATGGGCTACCCCCATTGTGTAGCTCTTCAAATGAAATTAAAAAAAAAAAAACTTTGCACTCCGATATCCGATTGGGGTGATCTTTTTTTTATTTTGGGTAAAACATCTTGGGACCTCAAGTTGCAATTTTAAGCATATTTTACAAATAAAAAAAATTAAAAAAAAAAACTGAATGAAAAATATAAATTAATAATATTTATATATACAAATATTACATCTCAAAAATAATTATACATTTTTATTGATAACATACATGTTTATACATACCTATACACACACACGCATATATACATATATTGTAGTACAGTCTGACCTGTTCGACACGGATGGTTGAACCAGTGACCCGTGACCCAGAAACAAAAACGATTTGGAAGAGGCAAGGCCACAAGAAGGCACCAAGATTGAAGGCACTGACATGGATGGAATAGTGCCTTGTGGCATGCTGCAGGTGGGTCATAAAAAGCAGAACCTTTTCCCACCATTAAAGGAAGAGTAGCAGAACAGATAGGAAACACACCTGATGGAAGTTGGTTGCAAGGTATGCTTTAAGATGCGAAAATATGTTTGAAATACAGCAGAAAGCGTCTCTGACTGCATCCTTCTTCTTTCTTCAATGTCTGGAGCAAAGGAAACAGCCTTCAGATCGGCATGGACCTATGCATAACATCAAAAATCCTAAGTAACACTCACCCAATGGAAGAATGATTAACAGAAAAATTAAAAAAAAAAAAAGCAAAAAGAAATTAAGGGCTCTCGTGAATCATACTATACCTCTGCCCTTGTCTTTGCCAGCAATTCCTGTCTACTCTTCTTTCTGTCACTGACTTGCATATTCTTTAGCTCTTCAGCATTTTTCTTTCTCTTATTTTTCTTGCCTTTGACATCACCAGCATCTTTTGACAGTTCAGACCTCCCAAGATCCTCAGCAAAAGTCAAGGACAAGAAAACCTGATACATCATGGAAAGGAGGTAAATAAAACGAAAAACAATTAAAGTATTAAATTTTAACAAGTTAATTTTAATCATTGGGTTTTATATTTATTTGTTCTTAAAGACAGACCGCCGAGCCTCCACCTGTTTCTCGTAACAGGAATCTTTGTTCTCCACACCTAGGATCTTCCTTCATCTATTTGCCATAACAAACCTTTCCTCCATCTCATCCTCCATCAGTCCTCAAGTCTTCTTATAAATAACTGAGTTGTTAGATCATTGAAGTCATTGGAATGAAGGGTTCAGTCTAGACACAACATCTGTCCCTCATACTTGAGATATTGTATGACACGTATTAGTCTTCAAGGACAATAAAATGCTAAATAATAGGATTTAAGGAGTTTCTATGGGTTTAAATGTTAGAACCCCCCGTTATACATACATAAAAAAATGGAGAATTGAAGCTTTAGACGCTTGATATTGAAAAGTTCAGTATCAAGTGTGTTAATGCTTTGAATCTCAGATACAAATACCAAGATGACACTTAAATTTAAAAAACAGATACAAAAGCATGATAATAAGCATATTAAATGGGATATTAACACCTCTACCCATGTCTGGGAAATTAGGAAATGGAATGTCATATCCCTGTCTCCCTCATCCATGTCTATACTGGTATTCATTTGTGAATGAAAAGGTACAGACACTTCAAGATGCAGATTTTCTAATCATTCTTGTTCAAGTATTCAGATGTAACATGTACGAGGAATGATGGTACTTTAGAAAGAATATTTTTATTCAAAGACTTTGATATAATATCAGATTCACTGGGGCTTGTTTCGTAATTTAGACAATTCTAGTGTCAATATAAAGCACTAGTCTCATTAAAGAGATCAACGCAAGTGATAACATTAGCCCTGAAATTTTTTTTAATCTTCTCTTCTTTTTCTCTCTTCTCTCAGTAGGCACGTCGAAAAAATAAATAAATAAATAAAAACGCTCCCGAAGTAAATCAACATATAAAAACCCTTAATACCTCAATAGAATCAGGATGCAGCTGACAATCATGAACCTTCACATGATCCGCTATCAAGTGAACAGCATGACCAGTAGCTTCACCACCATGCTTTCCCTCATTGGCAAAAAGTGATTTCACGGTTGCACAACAGAGTTTTCTGTAACATATAAAATACATACTTCTCAAAAGGTGCATATCAAAAAGGCAAAAAAAAACGAACCTTAAGAAGGCAATTAACAATGAAAATTAGAGACTCAACACTTTTGCAGACACCAAAGTAAGGATCCACAGACAATTATGCCTCCCGGGAAGCCATTAAGAAGCTGTCTTCAACTTGAACCACATGTAGGCATAGAAGGCATAGTTGTACATTGTGTTATAAAATACTTTTATATTCTTAATTGTTTGAGATTATAATTATAAAATAGACATTTTTTTGATAAATGAATATAAAATAGACATTATTAAACTAAAACATTCATTTTGTGCATTTATTTTCTTTTCTTTCTTCTTTTTCTTATGAATATGTTAATTTTCTATACTTCAACATGAAGTTTACACTTTCCTTTATGAAAACTATGGATAAATATTAAGGAAATATGGTTATGCCATGGAACCTGGGGAATTACCCTAGAATATATAATTTTTACTTAAAAAAATCCATTGCCTAGGCAACTAGGCGACAAGGCACCCCCTTGTTGCCTAGCCTCGCCTTGGTGCCTTAAAAACTATGCTTCCAATGACCTATGCCACAACCTATATCCTTCTATAGGAAACCTCCAAAGCCACTTTCCTAGGAGGGTTGTATTATTTTTAGTCAAATTTCCAATGCTAAGTATTCCCGATTCTTTTTGTTTACACACTTGCTCTCATTTTATCACATGGCCTTTTTTCCACTCACCTATTTCCCACAGGAAGTCCCCCATAAACTTTTCTAGTTGCCTTGCCATCTTACCTAGTATTCTAAAAGTGGATAGGTAATAGGTAAGCAGGTTGGCTAAGGTGGGTTTGATCAAAGTGGCTCTTCCTCCCATGGATATCTAGCATCTTTTCAACAAAGCTAATTTTTCACAAATCTTTCTACCACTAGTTTCCAAAAGCTTTTTATTTTCGGATTACCTCCAAAGGCATATCAAGTACTCTAGATGCCAATTTTTAATCTCACAGTCCAGCACACATGCCACCAATTGAATTTCTTGTTCTTCCATGTTAATTTCTACCACACAACTCTTACCCCAGTTCACTTTCAACATTGAAATCCTTTGGAACCCATCTACTAAAGCTTTCAAATTTCTTAGACGAGATTCATTACAATCCTCACAAAAAATGATTTTGTCATCTACAAATTGTAGATGGGTAACAAGAATTTCATTTCTTCCAATCCTCAAGCCTCTAAACTGATTTTTTAAATCAACCTTGATAATCAGTTTGCTAAGAACCTTAGCAACAAAGGTAAATAAGAAAGGGGAGATGGGATTTCCCTGTCTTAAACCTCTCTTTGCTAGGAAGATATCCATGCCTACCCTAGTGTTTTAAAAGCACAAGGGCCAATTTGCGCCCAAGGCGAGAGGCGCAAGGCGAGGCATGTTCCTTTTAAAAGCAAGGCACAAAAATACAAAAAATTGCTAAAAAAAAAGTCAGAAAATTCAAAAAAAAATCCAAAAAATTCAAAACAAATGCAAAAATATTAAACATAATATTAATAAGAAATATAAACTTTAGTTTTAAAATTAATGGTTTTAAAAAACCCATTATCTAAAATTAAAAGGGAAAATTCCCAATAGGTACCTTGTACTTTAGGTCAAGTGCCAATTTAGTACCCGAATTTTAAAATGCGACAATCTGGTACCCGAATTTTCAAGATGTGACAATTTAGTACCTGTTAACCAGCTGTTAAGTGTCATGGGAAAAGACACAAATACCCTTCAACTGTCATCTAATTTTCTTTATCAACCTTCTATTAATAAAGCAACAACGATCCCAGTTTCCCACTAACCAAACCAAACACAAAGCATAAGAATTCAAATATATGAAAATGAGCCAAGTGGTCATTACTCGGAAGGTAATAGGCTAATAGCAGCTCCCCTCCCCGGCAATTACAGTTGCTTTCTTCCAAGCTTCTCACCTGTTAATTTGGCTCGTATTGCATTGCAAATCCCCACTTTTTCCTCCTAATTTATTTGTTAAAGGTTTTTCTTTTTTATTTTTTAGTTTTACCACTTTACTAAACTCTATTTGCCTAAGGATTCAAATATCTTTCATCACTCTCTATACATTTCTTTCCGTCTTTTTCCACTTGCATGTTCGCAGGAAATGGCATGTGTTTCTACTAAAAGAATTCCAGTTTTGCAGAAGGCGAATAGAGGTAGCGAGGTAAAATGGGTGGCCTTCAATTCCCATAAAGAACAAGACAAAGCAGACGTGTTCTTTCAGGGCCGACAACGTGTGTGAACCAACAACATAAAATGGTTCATGTGGTGCCTCTCTTTTGACAGAATCATAAATGTGTGAGCCGGCGACGTGTTCTTTCAGGGTGCTCATTTCATTGTCGTTTTTCCTATTTTTTATGAGGTGATCCAGGCGGGAAATTATTTAAATCTATATTAAAATGGGGTTTCAGTCCTTTTTTAATTCATTAACTCGTTCATTTATCTCCATAGGTATATATAAGTTGAGGGAGAGGAGGAGAAGATAGAGAGATTCGGGATATATCTCGTTGATCTTATTCTTCTTGTTCTTCCTCTCTGTTCTCCAATCCAATCGCAACAGTCAAGAATATTTCGAAACCTTCTCGATTCAGGTAGGATTCCATCAAGATAGTCGGAATTTTAGTCATTGCGGTTCAAGGTCAGAGTCCTTGGAGCATAGTTCTTCTCGTGGTTTCACCAACGTAAGTAGCAGTTGCAGAAGCCACAACCTATCAAGTAGCAGCTCCGTCAACGCCACCAGATACAAGCCAAGAGTGAAGAACCATTTTCATACCCACCCTAGCCCAAAACCCCAATTGTGATACTCGAGTGCTACTGCTTGGCCGGGGAATGCAGGTAATCGGGACAGGTGATCGACGATATGGGGACTTTTCTGAGTGGGCGTAGTACGGACGCTGGAGATTGAGTTGGCCGACCTAAAGCGTCGGAACAGAAACAAGAGTTGTAACAGTAGCAGTCGTAATACCAGGAATGGTACCTATGGTGGCAGAAACAATCTTGATGAAACAGAAAAAACGACTATGAAGGAATAAAGGACAACAGGAAAAACGACGATGAAACGAGCACCCTTTTTTCTTGATCAGGAGTAGTTCTCTTTATCTCTCTTGATCAGGAGCGTCAAGCGTGGGCATGTTGGCAGCCACGGTGGCGAACTAAGAACACCACTCCTCCCGTAGGCCATGGTAGCGGACAGCGGCGAGCCCTAGCTATTGTGTTTTCATCATCAAATGATGGCGTGGACTGTTGACAGCTTGGCTTGGGCTTCATTTTGTTGAGAAAGAAGATAATGAATGGTGTATTTTATTTTCAAGGGTAATTTTGGCATTTCCAAAAGTTTTAAATCGCACATGAGGTCACGTGATATACACAACTGACGGTCCATTAACAATAGGTACTAAATTGTTGCATTTCAAAAGTTCGAGTACTAGATTGTCACGTTTTAAAGTTCGGGTACTAAATTGGCACTCGGCCTAAAGTACAGGGTACCTATCGAGAATTTTCCCAAATTAAAATACATAAACATAACATGTAAAGCATATTCAAATGAAAATTTAAAAATAAAATCAAACATATAAAACATTTTCAAGCATGTAAAGCTCACAATCTCTTTTTTTTTCTTCAATTGCATTACTTCAAGTAGCTAATGTGATGTAAAACAAATTACATTTCTAATTCTACAAGTCACCTTTGTGCCACACCCCTCGAGGCAAGCCCAAACAAGTCCATGTTAGGGTCTTAAATTCTTAATCCTCACACAAAAATAATGATTTTATAATTTTATTTGCCTTTTCAGAAGATATTTTATTAAGATGAATGAATGAACAACATTAGCAAATAGGGGGTTCTCGGAGCTTTGGTGAGTGAGCAAAGCAAGGGGTGTCATTGGGGGTCTGAGGGCGGAGCCCCCGGCCCAGCTGCTAGGTTCAAAAAAAGGCAAAAAAGCGTACAATTTTCAAAAGGTGCACGTTTGGGCAAAGGTGCATGCCTAGGCGCACCAAGCGTGTGCCTAGGACCTAGACGAGGCACCTGCCCTAAAATGCGCCTCACTTGTGCGCCTAGGCGCATGCCTTTTAAATCACTGGCCTACCCCATATGTCAAAAATTGAGAAATGTATTGAACTAATGTACCCTTTAATCCACTTTGTCCATCTCTCTCTCAAGCCAAAATTTTCCAAAAGGACAAGAAGAAATGACCAATCCACCATGTCATAGGCTTTTTCCAAATCTAACTTGCAAATTAAGCCTCTCTCCCCCTATTTCCTTTTTTTCAGCCACACACTCATTTGCTACTAGGATTTGGTCTATAATTTGTCTCCCTTCTACAAAGGATGTTTGATTTTTGAGAGATTACTGAGGGAAAAATAGTTCCCAACCTCCTTGCAATCTACCAAGACTGTACCAATGATATTATAAAGGCTTCCTATGAGATTTATAGGTATGTAGTCTTTCAGAGTTTTAGCCTCTTTCCTTTTAGGCACTAGGGTCAGGTAGGTGGCATTTGCTCTTGGTGAGACTTTCCTTTTCTAGTGAAATTCAAAAAACATCCCCATCAGGTCATCCTTTATAATCTCCCAACAATCTTGGTAGGCCATTGAAAAACCATTAGAACTTGGAGCTTTAGATCTTTCATTGAGAAAATTTCTTCATGAACCTCATCCACAATGAAATTCCTTTATAAAAAAGTTGTTTTTGTCTCAGGCACTTTGTTCCAATCCAAATTCCTCAAATCAAGGTGTCTATTTCCTATGGTGGCAAAGGTTGATTTAAAATGGTCCACAAAGATCTTAACAATTTCCCCCTCCCTATCTATCACTCGGCCTTCAACCTCAATACGAGAGATCAATCTTTTCCTTCTTCCATTTGCTAACGAGTGGAAGAATTTTGTATTGCCATCTCCTTCCACCATTTGCATCTTGATTTGTTGTCTCCAAGAGATTTCTTCCTTTCTTAACATCCCTTCTAATTCCACCTTTAGGCTCCATCTCTATGTTCTTTTCTCCACATTAATCTCCCTTCTGGCTTCTTTTTGATCTAGCTCCTCTATCCTTTTAGCAATTTTCTCTTTTCACTCTTCTATTCTCCCAAATTCTTCTTTATTCCATTCCTTGATCCTTTCTTTCAATCTCTTTAGTTTCTTTAGACTTTAGTAAATCTCACCCTTTATTTCTCACATTGATTCCACTCTCCACCCACCGAGCACTAACCCTTTAGTTCAATGAATTTTGGGATTTCCAGCCACATATTTTCAAATCTAAAGGGTGTGGAGAGCCCTAGAGAAGTTGCTTGATTAAGGCATAAAGGACAATGATCAAAGGTTCCCTAAGTAGAGATTTTAAAATTAACTTTCCCTAAGTAGAGATTTCAAAGGCTCCTCCTAATCTACTAATGAAAGGAATCTATCTAACTTGGAGCATACTTGGTTTTCCTAAAGTTTGACCAGGTAAAAGGGGCTTAACTCTAGAGATTCTACTCGGGTATTGAACTTTCCCATGCTTGTGGTTATGGTCTAGTTCGGGTTATTTGTTTCATTTGTGAATCTTATAGTATTTAAGTCTCCCCCCAAACACCATGGTCCCTCCCATAGGCCCCTAATTGCAAATAGTTCCCTCCACAAGAGGCCCCTATCTCTGTATAAGTTAGGGCCATAAACATTTGTGAAAACCTATTCTCTTCCATCACCCACTTTCTTTGCTTTTATTGAAACTGGAAATAGCCCAATCAACTCCTCTTGACACCCCACCTCCTTATTTGTCCACACTGTAATAATTCTGAAGCACCCCAAGAGGGGGCAGAACCAACTCAAACCTCTACTACTACAGATACTTCTTATCCATCTTCTATCCACCCCTGAGAACTTTGTTTCTTGCAGCATTAATATATATGGTCTCTTTTCTTACCACATTCTTGATAATTCTCCTTTTTCTTGAACTCCCTAAACCCTTTAGATTCCAACAAAGAATCATCATTGTAACTGTTATAGAAGCTTCAAACTATCTGCACATGGGCCGAGTGCCAATTTAGTACCTAAGCTCAGTGTTTTAAAAGCACAAGGCGCAAAAAAGGCAGATGGGCCAATTTGCGCCTGAGGCACAAGGCAAGGCACACGCCTTTTTTAAGCAAGGTGCAAAAATTAAAAAAAAAAAAGCTAAAAATCAAAAAATGCAAAAAAAAAAATCAAAAATCAAAAAATTATTAAACATAATATTAATACAAGTACACTTTAATTTTAAAATAAATGTTTTAAAAAACCTATTATCTAATATTAAAATACATAAATATAACATGTGAAGCATATTGAAATGAGAATTTAAAAATAAAATCAAATATATAAAACATTTTCAAGCATATAAAACCCACTCTTTTTTTTTCCTCGATTGCATTACTTCAAGTAGCTAATGTGATGTAAAATATATTACATTCCTGATTCTACGAACAGCCTTTGTACCATGCCCCTCGAGGCAAGCCCAAACAAGTCCCCTATTTGGTAATGTTGTTCATTCATTCATCTTAATACAATGTCTTCTTAAAAAGCAATTAAAACTATAAAACCATTATTTTTTGTGTGAGAGAACTAGGAATTTAAGACCTAACATGGACTTGTTTGGGCTTGCCTCGAGGGGCGTGGCACGGGGGTCCGGGGGCTGAGCCCCCAACCCAGTCACTAGACATAAAAAAAGTAAAAAAGTGTCGGTTTCAAAAGGCGCAAGCCTAGGCGAAGGCGCCTACCTTGAAATGCGCCTCGCCTGTGCGCCTATGCGTGCCTTTTAAATCACTAACTGATCTACCCTCTTTTGACTCTTATCCTTATCGTACGATACTACACTGACAAGTTTTCCAACCTCCCTCATCCTTCTCTTTCTTTTTTTATTACCTTCCACTTCCTTCATATGGTATACTTTCAGTTTGGCAAGTTCTTCTTTTGATCTCTTAGGTTTCTTCCCCTTCTTTGTTTGATCACTACCTTTTTTTTTATGAATTGTTTGATCACTACTTTTTCCTCCTCTCTCTTTAATTTGGCCATCAATCTCCTCTTTCTCTACTGGTTCTATGGTAATCCCCTACACTTCTAACCTTTTCTCATTCTTCTCCTCCAGTTCAACTTAAGTTTGCTAGGTGTCCAAATACCATGTCCATAATCTCCTCCTCCTCCACTGTCACTTCAACTCTTCCACTCTTCTCAAACCCAATAGGGTCAAAGTTCGCTTAAGGTGTGGCACCAACAGAGGGATTAGCATCAGGCTGCGTAGAAACAAAACCAAAGGAGAAGACAGTGAGAGGAGGAACAAAAGAGGGAAGGGGGGGAAAAGACTCCCTAAACCGAACTAGTACAAACTTTCCCAATGTTAAGCTTTGAATGGTCAAATTCCTTTTCTTGATCAACCTATACAGCTAGCAAGTTTTGTTCCTCAAGCATTCCTCTGCTCCATTCATTTTGATCCTCTTCACCCCATTTACGGACACCATGTTCTTGCATTTGACCTGTTCCTAGATTTTCCTCTCCCTGAGGTTCCTCTTGAGATCCCCCACAGTCAGCAGTAGTTTCTTCCACTCCCATTCCTTCAGCTCCAGAACTTCTGTGCCCAATTGTTCTTCATCAAGGAGCTCTATACCAAGTTGCTCTATGTCCTCAATCTTGCAACTTTTTATTGAGTCCACACTTCCAATATTTGACGGTTGGTTAACTACTTCATCTAAATCCCTAAGTTCCTCCCAGTCAGTTTCATCGTCAAAGTCATGCTCTCGCTCAATGTCATAGAGCGGATTGGGTTTATCAGGGGTGATTGAGTGTTCCATCAAGAAAATCTTCCAACATAAACTTTTCCTTGGAGATTCTAGGCCTTTTGCCACTAAAGAGAGAAAAGGGAGCCTGGCTCTACATGAATTCTTCGCAACCTGAGCCTGAACTTGATGAAAGCTTAGTTGTTTTGAATGGGACTATGATATACCATAATTTGTGTCCCTATTCTATTGCTCTTGAGGAAGCACGAGCTTTTTAAGTGAATCGTGTGTCTCCGGTTCTGTTCTAATCCCTACGACAGGTTTAGGCATTGATTCAATCCGTATCTAATAGATGTTCTCCCTGGTTTGGTTTTGACCTTACTACTTCCACATAAGAGGCCCTGTGGCCCTTGGATTAAATTCAAAAAAAAAATTGAAATATTATCCTTTGAAGGAAGTCTTTCGGTTTCTAACATTTCCTCCAACTTTTTAGCTTCCAAAATTTTAGCTTCATCTCCACATTTCCTTCCATCCACCTAGCTTATTCCACGTGGCATCTAGTATGACACATCATCACCTTCTTCCTTCAACTAGGAGTTCCAAAGCAGCACTTCAGCTTCCGATGCAATACAGATTGTTCTCCAGGCATCATCAGAAAACACCTCCAACACTTAGGGGTGTTTCCTGGCTTCATTCCCACTAGTTTGATCTTTTTATCTCGCAATTCCTTCATACAGCAGCCTTCTAAGCTCCTCTGCAAATAGCAGCAACTCTGGAAAAATTGCTCCTACCAAAGTTTCTTCATTACAGTTGAGCAACTAACTTTCTATTGACAGTTTTCCATATCAAGTTTCAAAAGCCATCAGTTCCAACTGAAAATTCCCCATATCTAAAATTGCCTTCCTTCCACGAAAAGGTACAAGGGTTGCCTTTTCTTTGGATCGAGTTTGTCACATTTTCCTTTGTCGTGACAATCTTCCTCCCTTCCCTTCTGTGTTTGTTCAGACTTCTTCTCCGGGGCTCTTAGCATTTCCAATTCCTCTAGGCTCTTCGTACTTCGATTGGAAATCTTCTGGCAGGCATCACATTTGTTTCTTCCCTTGGCCAAAAAATTCTGTTAATGTAATATACCAAGCTTTATTGTTTCTTCTGTTCTCGACCAAAAACCACTTTCCTCCTCTATCTATCTTATTCATCCAAAACCACTTTCCTCCTCTATCTATCTTATTCATCCATCCCTCTTTCTTCATTGAGAAAATCAGGCCATCTATGAATTCTTTGAGCCAATTCAGAACCACCAAGTCCAAGATGACCATTGCTTATTTATCTTCTCGATTTTCAGATTTATTCCACCTTTAGATTTTGAATCCTCCAGTAGTAGTCTTTTCTTCACCTTGATTTCTTTCCTCTACCTTGTCGCTAGAATGAAGTTCTCCATGGCTACTCCTCCCCAGACCAGCTGTGCTCCAGGACTTGTCAATACTTAGTTACTTACTACCTCTTGTTTCTTTGGGATGGATTTTATCTATTTCAAAGAAAATAAAACTTAATATATCTTGTGTTTTGTCCTTGTTTTTTATGGATAGGGTGCCATCTCATCACCCATTTTATCGTAACCTTCTTTTTATTCTAATCAAATTTATCTTCAATTAGCCAAAAATAGAGGAGAAAAATTATGATTCCCACAAAAGGTAACATGCAGAACTTTACAATAACGAGAATGTTGAACTTCCACAACCAGTATAAGCCGCTAGAGCAAGTTGTGAATCTTCTAGTGTGACATCC
This sequence comes from Nelumbo nucifera, assembly GCF_055504915.1. Taxonomy (NCBI): domain Eukaryota; kingdom Viridiplantae; phylum Streptophyta; class Magnoliopsida; order Proteales; family Nelumbonaceae; genus Nelumbo; species Nelumbo nucifera. Next base: position 57,410,497 of record NC_142653.1, read on the forward strand.
TAACAGTTGGGGACTGGGACAGTGAGAACACTGAGAAGAATGCAAAATCCAAAAATAATAATTGAATGAGTACGACCAAAGGGCAAAATGCTATGGCTCTAAAGAAAGGAAAAGGCAAGTCAACAAAGGATCCCATGGGCCTCTTTACTTCATAATAACTTATCAAAAACTAGAGTTCAGGCATACAGAGATAACATCTCATTAAGACAAATCCAACAATCAGCAAACTCTTTGGAATGATGGATTATCTTGGCCAGGTTTAGGGAGATTGGAACTGTACTCAGATTCATCTCTCCCAGGATAGTATTTATTGGTGTTACTTTTTTTTAATTATTATTGTGCCAGCTTGTCTGTTTGTACTCAGCATGGTTGATAAGTCTCTTTATGGGTTATTTGTAAATCATAACTCCCATGCTATTAGAATCAAATAAAAGTTAAAGTTCAGAAGCACAGCAAGTCTAAAAATGGACTGTTTTTCCAGAATGTTACCTTAGTCAAAAAACTACTACAAGGAAATTGTTGAAATGCTCAAAGAAAAAATGTATGGATATAGAACCTTATGACATCATCGAAGGAACTTATATTCTTTACGACAGCAACTAACAGATTATCACTGAAGTTGAAGTGGGGAACTGCATCTAGTAGAGCACAGATACAACGAACAGCAACATGTTGGAAAGATGGCTGCTTTTCTAAAGCTATCAGCTTCTGCAGGTATGCCTAATAAATATATAAAACAATAGTTAGAATAATCCCATTACAAGAATTAACATACAGATGAAGACTGATAAGCAAAGCAGTCAAAATCTTGTGATTTACAATAAGATTCACAGACTGAAATCTGAATTATGAACCCCAAAGGCTCAGATACAAATCTTACCACTTCCTTCTAAAAAAAAGTATTTATCTATTATTGCTCAAATCCTACAATTCAATTCAGAATCTTATGGTTGACCCAAATGATGCAATTCAAATCAACTTAACCAGGGCCCATGCCTGTACTGTACCAATACTTTTTTTCTTTTTGTTTTTTTGATTCAAGGGATTTTATCTTTTAAACCTTTGCTAGATTAGAAATTGGTTTGGGTTATACAAATCAATCTAAAGATCCTTTTGAGTTTATTTTCCACCAGTTTTGTGTATTAAAGAACCATTATGTGCGGTTATCTGACCTTGAAATTGAATTTAATTACACCATCTATGGATTTTAGTGAAGACATGGTAAATATTATAATAGTGATTACCTGTACAATGGATGTGGATTTAAAATTGGGTTTTATCACCGTCCCTATTTTTTTAAGTTTTTTCTATGTACCAGCCTGAGGCATGCATGTTGCTCATGCTTTTTTTGATCAGTATGCATGTTACTCATGTTATGAACCTAGATAAGACATGTACAAGAATCATAAGGAGAAAGAGGGGGCAGGGGGGAAGAGAGGGAAAAAGAGAGAGAGAGAGAGAGAGAGAGAGAGAGAGACAAGTATTCATGAAACAGTACCAAATGGTTGGGATTTTATTCAATAAAAATAGTTGGGATATTGTACTGGCCCAAACGACTAGTCTAGCCTCACCTTGAAAGGCTATAGTGAATTGTGATACACTTCCCCTTTTCTCTAGCCTCACCTTGAAAGGCTATACTGAATTATGATGCCCCTTCCCTTTTCTGGCATTTTGTGAGATATGAGGTTTGTTCTAGTAAGAAATTTAAAAGGTGCGCCTAGGCACACAGGCGAGGCACATTTTAGGGTATGTGGCTTGCCTTGAGGGGCTTGGTACAAAGGCAGCTCATAGAATCAAGAATGCATAATGTTTAACATCACATTAGCTATTTGGAATCCAGTGTTTTAAATAAAAGGCATGGAAGGCATACGCCTCCCGGTGAAGCACTCCCAAAACGCCCTGAGGCATATGCTAGAGGCACTGACACCTCTGAGGCGTACGCCTTAGGTGCAAGAGGCATATGCCTCATGCGCTTTTTTCATGAGGTGTGCTAGAGGCGTACGCCTCATGCACATCTTATATAAAAAGACAAAAAAAAAAAGAAAAGGAAAGGAAAGGAAAAGAAAAGAAAAGAAAGCGAAGGGAAAGAAAAAGAAAGGGAAGAAAAAAAGAGAAAAGGAAAGAAAATGAAAGGAAAGGGAAGAGAAGAAAAGAAAAGAAAAGAAAAGAAAAGGGAAAAGAAAGTGGTTTGCCCCCTGTCCCTTCAGTTGGGGGGCTTTGCCCCCCAGACCCCCCCTTTCAACTAATGTTGTGCATCTTTATTCTTCTTAATATAAAAGATTTTTATTAAAAATAAAGAAAAAATGAATCCCCCCTTCCTCCTCCTAACCCCCCACCCCTTAAGGAGGCTTACGCCTCTTGCGTTCTGAACCACTCTCACGCCTCTAGGTAGTGGAACGCCTCATGTCACACCTCCACGTTTTAAAGCATTGTTGGAAACTTGAATAAGTTTTATATGTTATGCTTGATTTTATTTTTAAATTTTCATTTTAAATATGTTTTACATGTTATGTTTATGTATTTTAATTTGAGATAATAGGTTTTTTAAAAGCATTTATTTTAAAATTTAGGTTTATATTTTAATTAATAATGTGTTTAATATTTTGCTTTTTTGAATTTTTGGCATTCTTCTGAATTTTTCTTTTTTTTTTTTTTGCATTTTTAAGCTTTGCTTCAAAAAGGCACACACCTCGCCTTGCACCCTGTGCCTTGGACGCAAAATGGCCCTTGCACTTTAAAAATGACCATGACTTGGACATGTGCATAGAAGACCATCAACAGCACCCATAAGAAGAAGTGGTTTGTTGCCAATTGAAGGGGCTAAAAGGGCTAGGCTTAGACCAGAAGGACATGGATGAAGTAGTAAGAAATGATTTAAGCACAACAATAGATATGGCATTAAACAGAATTGAATGGAGAAACAGAATTCATGTAGACAAACCCATATAGTTGTGACTAAGCTTGGATGATGATGATGGTATTACAAATCACAATTTCCTCATTTGTTTTTTTTTTCTAAACAACAGAAATTTTCAGTTTCCTCATTTGTCTCTTTCACACCTCATGGCATGTATTGGGATTTTGGTTTTAGGATGAGTTTGAGGGACTTTGAAACTTCTTCAGCCTTAAGTTTTGTGGAAAACTATTCAAGGGGCCTTTCTTGAAACCATTAAACAATCATCATATTTGGATTATTAACACTTTTAGTGATTTTAATTGTGCTTCATTTTACCAGACCCTATCTCTCATCCATTCTTTTTTACAGGCATTCCAATGAAAAAATAGAGTGGACCAGTACCACCAAAAATCAAGGCTTCCCTTGGGAGGTGCCTTCATGGAAAAATCAACACTTTTAACATTCTTCGAAAGAGGAAGACTCATATTTTTTCCCTTTGTTTTGCAGGTGGAGAATTTATTTATGACTTACTAATCTCTTGCTCACACATATCTAATATCTTAGATTGGTTCTCTACTCTTTTTGGTTGTATCTGGATTCCCTCTTCCACTTCAAGCCTTCTTTCCACAACTTGCCAAGAAAGAGAGGGAGAATTATGTGGAGGTGCACAGCGCAGAAATGGTTTGGACGATTTGGGAAGAAAGGACTCAAAGAATCTTTAAGGAAAAGACACACTGCAAGGAAGTCCTCATTGACAGCATCTCAGATTCTTGGTTAAACTTGCTCATTGAATAGAAACAATGGATATGTTTAGTATCTTGTCAGTGGATGCCATACTCAGAAACTGGAAGAATGTAGTTTGGGCTTCAACAATAAAAAGGATCACCCCATCACCTTGGGAACAAAAATAACTTCAACTTTGCTGGCTGTAGTGTTGGCAACCCTGGAACTTCAGGTGTATGAGTATGTAGAGATGCAAATAAGAGCAGTTCTAGCTTTGTATTCCAGACCAGTAGGCCATAGAGACTCCAAACAAGCTGAGCTGTTAGCAGTACTACACAATTTGAGAGTGGAAAAGCTACTAAATTACAAGAACTCAGTGGTAGAAAGGGTCCCAAGGATAGTAATTGGCTGGTTCAGAGCAAAAAACAAGGGCTATGGAAATTTAAAGGGGCCACTAACAAACTGCAGTGTTTATTGGGGAACCGCATGTGACCTTCAATTAATTTAGATTAGCCAATGGCCTGGCTGATATACTGGCCAAACAAGGGGCAACCAGGGAACATTTTTACTAGGGTCAAATGTATGTTAATGATCAAAATGGGGTTAGCGGGCAAACTGCCAGCACAAACCAAAGATTCTTTTTTTTATGAATGAAGAAGTAGTTTTATTAAAGAGAAGTAGAGAACAAAAGAGAGTACAATCAACCTTGGAGGAGGTACAAGATGCTACCTCCCCTTAAGGGTCAATACAGACCCAAGTCTTAACAAAAAACAGAACAGAACTATAGATTAGCCCAATACAAAGAAGCCCGAGAAACCCCTTGTTTTGCCAGAGTCTGCCAAAGCATTTGATCTGCTAATCCACTGGAAGTTGACTGACATATTCCTTGTGATCCCATTTTACTTTTTCCAGGAGATCTCTGTAGCCCCAAACAGTACTGATCGGATTCAGCAGCCAACACATACCACCTTGGAGTCACCTGCACCCAAAGTTGGTTAGCAATTTGTAGGCCCTTGTACAGCTGCAAGTATTTCAGCCCTTGTTGAGTCTCCAACTCCCACTGGACCTGAGAATAAAGAGATAATGTTGTCGTCCTTGTCCCTCAAAACCCCTCCAATGCCTGAGGGCCCTGGGTTGCCTTGGCTGCTACCATCAAAGTTCAGCTTTACAACCCCTTCTGGAGAAGGTGTACACCTTACTTGTGCCCTAATCTGAACTTTCTATGATGACTGATCTTTTGAGCTTGCTGAATTCAGTTTTCTTGAGTGAAGGTGGCTCGGATTCTAAAGTATGGGGTCCTAACTCTGATGGGGAGTTCTCTTGTAAGTCCTTTTGTTCTCTGGTTGCCACCTCTTCTTTCCAGTCAAGGAAATTTGGTGTTCTCCCATTCCCGCTAAAATCAGTGCCTTTTGTTGGGAAGTGTTTCATGGAAGCATTAATACGATAAATACCTTTGATGTTTGATCTACTTCAAAGGAAGATACCAAATTGGTGTTTGTCCCCCAACTGGTGTGTTCTTTGCAAGTTGAATGGTGAGACTGTGTTTCATCTTCTTATCTCTTGCCCTTTTATTAGCTTTCTTTGGGATTGGGTTACTTCTCTTTTTGGATACAGTTGGTCTTCTCCTGATAGGTTGGAGGGTTTGTTTAGACCTACTAGAATTAGTTGTAGACAAAAGAGGGGCAGGACCTTATGGAGATGCACTAGAGCAGCACTAATTTGGACAGTGTGGGAGGAAAGAAATGCAAGAATATTTGAAGAGAAGGAACGAAGCAAGGAAGCCTTGGTTGAAACTATAACATTGAGAGTAGCACATTGGGCAAAAAGTTTGAAGCTGTTTTCAGATTTCAAGATTGAAGATTTCTTCAGAGCTTGAAGTATCATTGCTGCATCCTCAACTACAAGACAGACCTATTGTTTAGCCCCCTTGCTTTGTAATTTTCTTAATCTTAATTAATACATTTCACAGTTATTGATCAAAAAAAAAAAACTACAAGACAGACTTGTTGAGGTTTGGTCTCCCCCAATAAATGGTGGGAAGAAACTAAATTTTGATGGGAGCTGTTTGGGTAACCCAGGCCCCTCAGGTATTTGGGGGGGTGGGGTCATTATGGATGAAGAGGGGACATAATTGCTTTATACTTTAGCCCTGTGGAGCAGGATGACGTGGCAAGATTGAAGAGGGGAACTGGGTATTAGTAGGCTGATGATTGAGAGAGACTCTAAAACAGTGGTCAAGTGGCTGGTAAAAGGGGAGGGGTGGCACGGCATTTGAGGAATGATTTCAGAAAATACAAATGGTTGCCACCAAAGTTTTTGAACCGTCATTGACCCGGATGGTCAGACCGTTCGGACCAGAAACCGTTCAGGCAACCGGTACAGTTTTACCCCGAACCCGGTCTTTGGTCAAAAACCGTTGACCCGGATGTTTTGACCGTTGAACCATTCGACCCGGAGAACGGTTTGCGGCTTATTAAGTTGGAGCAAGAATGAAAAGAGAAGATCTCTCAGATCTGAGATCTACTGGAGAGAGAGAGAGAGAGATCAGTTGAGGGATGTGTGAGATAGTGAGAGAGATCTGGGAGAGCAGGCTAGAGTCTAGATGACAGATCTGAGAGAGAGAGAGAGAGAGATCTGAGACTAAGAGAAATCTCAGATTTACTTTCATCGCCGCTGCTGTAGTTCGCCATCACCGTCGCCGTCACTATTGCCGCTGTAAGTCGCCGTCGTCGACGCCGCTGCAGCCTGCAAGTGACCTCCTCCTCCTCTTCCTTCTTCTTCTCTCTTCTAAACTCTCTCAGCCATCGGCAGCTTCTCACATCTCTATCATTCTCAAACAGTCAAACCTTTTTTCTCTTGTATTTATATGCATCTTACCCTAATATTCCAGTCTAATGGGTAAGATGACATATCACCAGTTACAATATTTAAACCGTTCGAACCATTTGACCCGGATGGTCAAACCGCTGACCCGGAAACTGGTGGCCAGAACAGTTCCGTTTCCGGGCCGGTTTTTAAAACCTTGGTTGTCACAGGACACGTTAATCCGAGTGAAATGGGTGAGGAGGACTGCTAATAGCTTGGCAGATAGCTTAGCCAAGCAAGGGGTACATAGAACACATGTTTTGGGCTCAATGTAGTACTGGACTGGGACAGCTTCTATAGCTGGTTTATTTCACAACTTCTTTTTGTAATCATGCTTTTCTCGTAATTAATGAAATCTTTTGTGTTGCTGATCAAAAAAAATAAAGAGGTTGATAAGCTATATACTGTGTCTAGTTAGAAGTTATGTGTTTGGTTCCAGTTCTGCCATACATGTATATAGAAAGGGAAAATACACAATATGTATCACTAGGTATGGTAATCATACATATATACCACAAAAGGAGGTTGATAAGCTATATACTGTGTCTAGTTAGAAGTTATGTGTTTGGTTCCAGTTCCGCCATACATGTATATAGAAAGGGAAAATACACAATATGTATCACTAGGTATGCTAATCATACATATATACCACAAAAGGATCATTTCGAAGTAAAGGTGATTGCAGCAGTGAGCTAATCGTAAATCAGAAAAGTAACCAAACAGCATTTACAGCCTTGTATGGTAGCAGACAGCACTTACATAGCATCTCTTAACCTTAAGAATAAATCTTCATTGAAATACCAGGCATGCTAATAAATAAGAATGGAAACAAACCTTGTATGAGGACAGAAGTGTGGATTCATAGTACCGCGTTTTCCTTACAGCCTTAGAAACAGTCATCTCCTGCTCTTTTTCAGTGGGAAGTCTGATACGATAGCTGTTGGAATCAAAAAAAGTGAAAGGTCAGAAAATAAGTCAGGCACCAATAGCATGCAACAAGCATTATAAAGTGAAAGCAAATAATAATACCCAGGAATAATATCTTTGAAAACAGCCAACAGGGATAGCAGCCCAAGTTTGACAATATTATGATCTTCATCTTTAGAAATCTGCAACATCTCCTTTAAGAATTTAATATTTGACTCTGGATCAGCGAGTAGAGCCATTCCCAGCTCTGCAAGTTTACACTTTTTCATCGCAAATGCTTCTTCAGCTGAAATCTCTTCCTTCACCTCAGCCTATAGAAAGTAAAATGAAAGGATATACCAATCAAAAAACATGATGGACACACTGAAGTGTCTAACAAACATTTGGCTGGCAATAAAAAACAATGTATTAGAAAAACGAGGAATGTTCACTGTTAGTTATAGACTCCACAAGTAGGCAAGAAACATAGTTATACTTTAAAAGGAGGCAACCTGATTTACATAAAAAGAAAATAGGGATCCCTGGATTAGGATTGCAAATGATATACTTTTTTTTTTTTGAACAGCAAAGAAATTCATTTATTAATTTAAATCTGAATTTAAGATACAATAATTCCTAAAACAAAGTTAGTTTACAACAGTGCCAAAAATAAGGGTGGTCTACTAGCTCCCTGCTTGGCTAACATATCCGCCAACCCATTAGTTTCCCTTTTAACCCATTTGAGAGTAGAGTTAAATCTCTTTGCAAGTTGGTCAATCTGTCTAAAAGTGATCTTAGCTTCCAAAGGTGCTGACTCAATTTGCATTGCCCATGTTATAATCAGAAGCGAGTCTCCTTCAATTTCCAGCTCTCTTGCCCCTAATTGTTCAACAAGCTTCAGTCCTTGCAACAGGGCCTTTGATTCAGCTTGAATCAAGTCTGCATACCCGATTTGTCCTGAGAACAAGGCCAACACTGCTCCTTGATGGTTTCAAAAGATTCCCCCTACTCCTGCTCTTCACGGGTTGCCAAATGAACTACCATCAGTTTTGTTACCCCTGGTGGTTTCCACTCCACTCTTATAGCTTCTCTATGTGGTTCTAAGAGTGCCACCTCCAACCAATTTCCTAAGAAGTCATCCATGAGAATACCTTTTAACAACTCCAAGGTTTTAACCCAGTGTACCAATCTGATTTTGATAGTTTCAATCACCTCCTCCAAGGATTTACTTTTTTCCTTGAAGATCCTCTGGTTTCTCTCTTCCCAAATAGACCAAACTATAGCAGCACGTACTGTCTTCCACATGCATCTTCCTCTTTTCTTCTGTTGCCTTAGGAAGGTTGGGTTGAACAGACTCGCTATGTCTTGTGGCCTGGGAGAGCCCCTCTGTATCCAAATAGAGAACAAAACTAGACCCAAATACAAGAAACAAATGAGCAGGAGAGCAGTAAGTGAGAGAGGGTTTCACCACAAGCCTTGCAGAGAACACACACATGAGGAGAAAGGCACATGTTTGGCCTTTTTTTCTGTAGCACATCACATATGTTTACCTTCCCTAGAAACATCTCCCAGCACAGAGCTTGTACTTTAGGAGGAATTGGTTTACACCATATTTCTCTTATAGGAAAATTCACCCCCACACTAGCCGATTGGGCAAGTATGTTGAAGAAGGAACAGGAAAATAAACCATCTGAAGCTGGATGCCAAATTCTATTATCACAGCTATATAGCTCCAGGTAAACCACTTCCAATTTTGATAAAAGGACAAGGAGAGAATTACACTCATTATCTCTCAAACCCCTTCTAAACCCTAAATCCCAGTCTAACCCAGATTCTGAAGGTGTAGCTACCCTTGCTATAAGTTCAGCCTTTAGGTTTGACAGAGCACAGAGGTTAGGGAATTACAAGCTAAGAGGTTGGTCTCCAAGCCAAAGGTCTTCCCAAAGTAAAACTTTGTTCCCACACCCAACATCAAGACGAATGAAGTTAGAAAACAAAGGCAAGATTTCAGAAATTGCTTTCCAAGGGAAATTAGAAGCTACATTAGTTGCTAGTTTTGCATCCCAGCCATTTGTAGCTATTCCATGAATGCTTTCAATGACCCTGTGCTACAGTCTATCTTCCTCACAGGGAAACCTCCATAACCATTTTTCTAGTAGGGTTGTATTCCTCTTCACTAGATTCCCAACCCCTAGCCCTCCCTACTCCTTGGTTATACAAACCTGATCCCAGTTAACTAGTTGGTCCTTTTTCTCCTCTCCTGGCTCCCATAAGAAATCCCTCATTATTTTCTCTAGCTGCCTAGCTACTTTTTCTGGGATCCTAAAGGTGGACAAGTAAGTGGGCAAGTTTGCTAAGGTGGACTTAATCAAAGCAATTCTTCCCCCCAATGAAATGTAATTTCTCTTCCACATGGCTAACTTCTTAGTGAATCTTTCTATGACTGGTTTCCAAAAGCCCTCATGTTTTGGGTTGCCACCCAAAGGCAAAGCAAGGTACTCTAATGGCCATCTTTTCACCTCACACTCAAGTAATTGAGCCACTAATTGGATTTCATCCTCTTCCATATTAACTCCTGCCACACAACTTTTTCCCCAATTTACCTTCAATTTAGAGATCCTTTGAAATTCTTCCACTAGCATTTTCAAATTCCTCAAGCTATAATCATCAACCTCCTCACAAAAAATGATAATATCATCTACAAATTGCAAGTGAGATACCACCACCTCAAATCTCCCTACCCTCCAACCTTTGATAAACCTTATAGATCAGCTTCTTTAAGATTGCAAATGTTATACTTTTCAATCACAGCCATTTTAAAAATTTAAAGAAATAGAAAGTACTACTCTGAGCATATCTTACTGACCTAAAAAAACAGATCTTTGCAATATTCTAGACAAAGGCAAAGCTAGGTGACAGGGAGGTGCCTTGTCATCTAGGTGATAAGATTTCTAAAATTAATATCTATCTATCTATCTATCTATTCTTAATATATATATATATATATATATATATATATATATATATATATTAAGAATTCAGGTAGTTTCCAAGGCTACAATGCTACAAACTTTCATCTAGTGAAATAAATATTATAATATTTATTCATCAGGAAAATAATTTATTAGTTACTTCTTTATATCAACAAGACATCGTTGCCTTACCAATATTAAAAAAATAAGTTATTCACCGTTTAAAGAATCGTCTTTGAAACTATAAAGAAAATAGAGATTGCCAATTTAAATGAGGAAAATACCAACACTTCAGCTTGTGGATTTGTTTGCAGTTCCTCTGTTTTGGTTAGTTCTTTCTCTTGCTTTTTTGCCTCTTTCTTACTTTTCTTCAGCTTCGCCCTCCTTTCTGCTTTTGTGAGCTTCACTATGCTTTTAGCAGCCTTGTTATCTTCATTACTCATTGCATTTTCATTGTCATCTTCCTTGGGTGCATCTTCAGGTTTCCTGGATTCCTTTGCCACTGCATTAAATGTGAAACATCTAAGCTTATCAACCAAATGCTTACTTGGCTACATTTGAAACAAAAACAGTAATTTTGCAAGCAAAAGAGAGAATGAACAAAAAATCTCACTTGTTCTATAATAAAGCTTGCCATCTAAGGTCTTAACAGGAAGAGCATCCACAGGATCAACTTGAACTCCATCTTCCTCATTTTCTTTCTCTAGAGACCTATTCTTTCTAATCCGCTTCTCATACAATGCTTCTATTTCTTCCTCTTTTTTATTAGCAACACGAGTCACATGCCTTTAGATTTGCAAACAACATTGATTAAACCACAATACCATTCACTACAGAAGAACATATTAACAATTCATAATAAAGCTATGAGATTATAAGTTAAAACTCCAATGACTATGCCTGAAACCCTAGAAAACATACTAATACAGCATAACAAGCAGTGCCATGAACTCAAAGATGATGTGGTGTTGTAGTTCAAATTTACAAACCTTGTAATCGACTGAGTATCTAGCTTTGAAACAAATCCAGCATACTCTCGATTCTCCTTCACAAATTGCACATCCTCATCGGAGACTTCAATCTCATCTTCTTTTAACTCTGGAGGGAGCTGAGGCGGGAGGATTACCTTCTTCTTCTTCCCCATTCAAAGCAGTTGAGAGTGTGACGGCAGGGTTCTTTCAGAGACAACGGTTAAGAAGAAAAGGCCCCAATTCTCTGTTTTCTAGTCTGTATATCAAAGACTTGATCAGATTGAGTTAATAAGAAAGGCTACCACCAGGAGCTGCTTTTCGGCTTTTCTGAATATCTGAATGTTGTAACCTTTGAGGAGAAAAAAAAATTGCTTTTTAAATCCACCCCTCAAAATAAATATGTTTGGAAAATACAAATGTCGTAACATTTGAAATATGTCTATTTGCCCATTTTCATGAACTTAATATCATTTATGAGATCCTTTTGAACTAAAGTATATGAAAAGGTTGCAAATGAGCACTATAAACATAAAACCATCAATAAGAAACATAAGAACAAAGGGCGAAGATTGTCTTAAATGCACTCTCCATTTCAAAGAAACTGTAAAGAGATGACCTACAACATTCATTAACCATCATGCTGAGCAACAACTTTCAAACAAACAATCATTGAGCAGAGATAAAATTGCTTCAGCACACAATATATGCAAATCCAAATGTGAAAAGATAAAAGAAAAATTAAAAGGGATACTGAAGATACCTCACGCTGTTGTGAACACCAGAGATTGCTGAAGTTTGTCGTGAAAAGAGAAGTAAAAGAGGGGTTAGGGTTTAGCTAGTGTAACATGGGCACGGCCCACTTTGGCGGGCCGTCCACAATGTAGCAGGCACAGGGCCAGCATGGGCCGTGCCTGCCTGGCCCGGAATCTCTCAAAAGGGAAGCCCGGCGTGAAGGTGTAAAACAGGCCCGACTGAGCCAGCCAAGACACGACCCCTAGGGTTGGGCCAAGCTAAGGGAATGATGTGTCTAAAACAATTATATGATATTATACATGATAATTATATGATACGTCACACTTACTTTTTGCTTAATATGATAATTATATGATACATCACACTTACTTTTTGCTTAATATGATAATTATATGATATTATAGATGTGTCTAAATGTTCCTTTTTTGCAAAATTTATGTATTTTTATATTTTATTCTTTTTTATTATTTATTTATGACATTAAATGTCAACACGTTTGACATTAAATGTATCTTTGTATTTTCTTTTTTCCTTTCTTGAAGTTCTTTGTGACTCTTGGAAGATAAGTGTGTTTGTCTTCCACTTGTAAATTTTCTACTGATGAATTAATGAAAGTGTTATTGATAACAAAAAAAAAGTTTTGCCAAACAATAAAATAATTTCATTTTTGGTCAGTTATAAATTATGTATTTCATTTTCATTATCAATAAAAATAATTCTTGTTTAATACACTTATTTTTTAATTTGATTAATAAAAATATCATAAATGTGTCTATTTTTTACATTCTTATTATTTTTCATATTTATTTATATTTTAAAATTTATATTACCTAGCTATGACTTCATAGGTTGGTCAATTTGATTCACATGGTTGAATTGCTTAACCACCACTTGACAAAGAATGGATTTGTTTTTGAGTCAGTTTTAAAATATATGGGTTTATATTGTTATAAATTTTGAAATAAATCTAATTAGTAGCATTTAATAGTGAAAAATAACTTAAATATAGGATTTAATAAGAGAAAATGGGAGTTAATACTTTACGTGTAAGACTTAATGAGAGGGGATTAAATGAGGTGGAAAGTAATAATTGAAGTTACATTTTCAACCCTTACAATTAGAGTTGGACTAAATACACAAATATGGGCATTTTAGTAACCATGAAACTTGGCATTAAAGTTGTAATAAAATGACTTTTATACCCTTTCTCAAACAAAGAAATAAAGGATAATTTTTAGTCCAAAAAAGCTTCCACTCTGCATCCACACTTTTATATATAGTATAAATTTGTATTAAAACATATTAACTAAATTGAAAATGAACCAACCCAAACCCATATTGGAATTGTAACATTTCTAATTTTCATTATTCACAAGAAAAAATGAGATAAGCATTAGTTATAGTACATAATAAACAACCATTTTTATTAGCAAAAGATACTAAATTTGAAAATTTTGTACAAACACAATCCAACATATAGAAAGTTTTCTAGAAATATAGCTAGATAAAAAGCTTATGAAACATATTAATTTCTACTTTAACGAATCGTGTGACACGACATTTATCTTTTTTCTCCTTTTTTTGATATTTTGTTTTATAAATTCTACATATTCCATGTAGCTTCTTTTGAGCGCTTTTACCACCTCTTAAACTCCCACGAGTCCACGTTTTGTGCACCCATGGGTGCACTGGACGCGTGAACCCACCAATCACGTTCAACCACGTCGTCTAGGGGAACGAAGCATAACATTAACGGTGTTAACATGAGTTTGGCGGTTCAACTAGACAAAAACCAGACTAGTGGCTATCGGCGGCGATGACGAGAGCTCCGACGATAAGTTTTCTAGCCTCCTCTTCTTCTCTCTATTGATCGTGACTGATCATCTATAGAAATCGGCCACCGAACCAACGGCTATCGGTGGCAACGGCGAGAGCTCCAATGGTAAGTTTTCTTCTTCTTCTTCTCTCAATTGATCGTGATTGATCACCTGCAGAAACCGGCCACTGAACAAGCGGCTATCGACTGTGATAGCGATATTGGATGAACTGCTCTCGGATTCATTTGTACTTGAACAACCCATCAAAGATCGAAACTCAAAGACTTAATTACGAAAAGCAGAGCATAATTTCCTTTCTCGGACAATTTATTTTTTTCCTTTTGTAGATTTTAAGTTTGTTTTTTTGGTTGTCTTCCAGTTCTTTTTTTTCCTTCTTTCATTGATTTGATTCGTCGTTCTCAGCTTTTGGAAGTTCTTATATGCCACAGTATCAACGGTTGCAGTAGAGTGGCATGTTGTATTGAATTGGTAGAAGAAAATAATAGAACCGTAAGGGGATTAAAAGCAAAAGCTTTTCCCTCTTCATTTTCATATTAACACATGGGGAATCGTGACTCGGCAGTCGCCAAGTAAGAAAGCAGAATCGAAAGCATTTACAAGAGATTCCTTTCCCATAACTTTGGTCGTATAGTCCACGTGGCTAGTATTTTGCATCGTGTGAGTAGAAGTGGAATACGGTTTCATGATGTGGGATCGTCATTTGTGTTGATTTTGGTTAGGTTGATGAATGATGAAGTTGCCACGATCAGTAGAGAGAAGAAAGAGAAGAAGAAGAAGAAGAAGAAGAAGAAGAAGAAGAAGAAGAAGAAGAAGAAAAAGAAGAAAAAGAAAAAGAAGAAGAAGAAGAAGAAGAAGAGGAGAAGGCCAGAAAACTTACCACCGGAGCTCTCGCTGTCACCGTTGATAGTCGCTAGTTCGGTGGCCGGTTTCTGTAGATGATCATCATGATTAGTAGAGAGAAGAAGAGGCCAGAAAACTTACCACCAAAGCTCTCGCCATCACGGCTAATAGCCGCTGGTCCGGTTTTTGTCTAAGTTAAAGAAAGCAAACACAAAAGTGGTTGAAATCTGGTTCGATGGATTATCAGCCATACGACCAACAAGTATTTATAGTAGAAAGAATGTTGTAGTTACAACAAACATCTAAAACAGTATGTAACGTGCAGAACTTATCACTATGTGCAAAGCTTATCACACAATATAGAGTTTGGGATCAACACAAATGCATGAGATAAATATTAAGTTGTGTCCTATACGTTAGCTTTCTTCTAATACGCCCCCTCAAGCAAAATGTTCTGGACGAACATGAAGCTTGGAGAAAAAGCAACTAGAATTGTGTTCCACTAAGAGGTTTAGTGAAAATATCCGCTACTTGATTGCTAGAGGAAATGAACTGCACTTGAAGTGACTTTTGCATCACTAAATCTCGGAGAAAATGGAAGTCTACTTCTATGTGACGGGTTCGAGCATGGAATACCGGGTTAGCAGCAAGGTATGTTGCTCCAATGTTGTCAAACCAAATGAGAGGAGGCTGCTTAAGGTGTATTCCAAGATCTTTCAACAAGGAATTAATCCATAATAATTCAGTGACTGTTATAGCACAGGTCCAAAACTCAAATTTTGTACTTGAGTTGGCAACCGTTGCTTGCTTCTTAGAGCTCCAGACAATGAGATGCCGTCCCAAGTAGATAGGATATCCCCCCGTTGAGCGTCTATCATCCGAGCAACCTGCCCAATCAGCGTCTGAAAAAGCTTGAAGGATAAGTGGCCCGGAAGAAGATGAGAACAGCAATCCATGATCAAGAGTGTGTTTTAAGTACCGAAGAATCCTTTAACAGCCTTCCAATGTTCTGTGGTGGGAGCATGTAAGAATTGACAAACTTTGTTGACTGAAAAGGAATGGCCGGGACGAGTCACATACTGCAAAGCACCAACTAGGCTCCAATATTCAGTTGGATTTGGTAAAGGATCACCATTAAGCTTAGAGAGTTTTGAATTCACAACCATAGAGGAAGTGAGGGGCTCTGTGCTTTCCATCCGAGCCTGATGTAGCAGGTCCAAAATATAACGTCTTTGAGAGATGAACAGTCCTGATGGCTTATGTGTAAACTCCATGCCCAAAAAGAAGTGGGCTAGGCCTAGATCCTTTAGAGAGAAATGCTTGCCCAGGTTAGCAATGACATTGTTCACAAGAGAGGTTGAAGTGCCTATAATGAGAATATAGTCTACATATATTAGCATGTAGACTGGATTGTTGTCATGGGAGTATACAAAAAGAGATGGATCTGCTAACAAACACTTAAACCCCAAGGATTGTGAGTTGTGAGACAGGAATACCAAGCCCGGGGCACCTGTCGAAGCCGCCTTATGGAGCTTACAGACATGAGTAGGAAAATCTGGATTTTCAAACCTTTTGGGTTGTTGAACAAAGATGTCCTCATCAACAAAGCCATTGAGAAATGCATTCTCAAGTTGTCGAAGCACCCATTTTTGTGAAGTTGCCAATGCAAGAATGGTTCGGATTGTAACCGGTTTGACAACAGGGCTGAATGTCTCTCCAAAATCAACTCCTGGAATTTGATTAAATCCTTGGGCCACAAGACGGGCCCAATGGATCCATCAGCCCTCTGTTTGACAACAAGGCTGAAGTGATGCTTCCTTTCAACGGCTCCGTTTTGCTCGTGAGTATGAGGGCAAGCAAGTCTGTGAGTTATACCATGTTCATCAAGAAATTTGGAAAGATTCTTGTACTCTCCACCCCAGTCAGATTGAAATCTTTTGATCTTGGTGTCAAAAAGGGTTTCAACATGTCGTTTAAATCTCACAAATATGTCAAAGACTTAAGATTTTTTTCACATGGGAAATATCCATGAAAATTTACTAAAATTATCCACGAAAATAACATAATATTGAAAACCATTTATTGACACCACTAGGGCTGGTCCCCAAACATCTGAATAAACTAAGTTCAAAGGACTATTTGATACTGACAAGGAGGAAGACAGCGACTGCCTATGACTTTTACCCAATTGACAGGGTTCACAAACTTTGGGAAAATCAAACCGCGCTACATATGGTAAACTAAACCTAGACAAGACTTGCCTCACTACTAGAAGAGCTAGATGTCCAAGTCGTCAATGCCATTCTTCAACAGTGACCCGTTCACCAACACAAGCTTGAGGAGACTTATTCATTACTGAAGCACTACCCGGAAAGCGATATAGTCCGTCTCTACTGGTTCCTCGTAGAATTGTTCTCCCCATATAATCCTTCAAAAGAAAATCATCCTGGTGAAACTCAAAAAATAGGTCATTGTCTCTTGTAAATTTGCTAACAAACAATAAATTTTTTGTAATATCCGGAACATGAAGTAAATCATGCAACTGGAATTGGTAAGGATTAGAAGTAAATATAGAAGATCCAACATGAGATATCTTCAAACCTGAATCATTACCAACTTTCACTTGACCACCGCCACTATATTCAGATCGGCTTTGCAGATTATCATTGTTTGGTGTCATATGATGTGTGGCACCAATGTCAGGATACCACATAGGATCAAAGGTTGTGGCAACATTGCTTTGAAAAGCAGAGGAATCAGCATCATCATTCTAGAAATTATAATCATAGCGGTGTTTGCATTTTGGAGCAGCATGCCCAGGCTTGTTACAGAGCTGGCATATGATTGTATTATGCCCACGCCCACCTGAATTATTGGACTTGTTGTCTGGGTGAGGTCCACAACCCCGGCCAAGGCCACGACCATCTGATTTGGGCGAGAACCCATGTGAAGAATTCTTAGATTTGAAGTTGGCAATATTAGCAGATGGTGATTGAGAATCAAGAGTCAGGGTGCTATGTTGTTCAAGCCAGGCTTCGTGATTCAATAGAATCCCAAGGATGTCATCCACGTCCAATTGATCTAAATCAAATCTGTTAAGTCACTATTGTAACTACAGATTCATATCCAGGACCTAGTCGACAAAGGATGTACATGGTTAAGTCTTGATTGAAAATGGGATCAGCAACCACCGACAAATTATCTGGAATGGACTTTGCTTTGTGAACATAATCAGAGATTGTCATCATACCTTTTTTGAGGCTCTGGAGTTGTCTGCGTAACTGAAGTATCCTTGATCAAGAAAGAGTCGAAAAAGACTTCGATAGTGCATTCCAAACTTGATGAGAAGATTGCATGCCTACCACTTGCGACATAACACTCTTGGTTAATGTAGAGGAGATGGGCCAAATGGCCCATAGGCTGTCATTCTATATTATGTCTATGTTTTCCTCTGTAATGGGCCTTATTCTGGGCCCATACTCTTATATACTCTGTTTTTTGTAATTTCTTACCCACCCAAGGGCCTCTCTGTAATAATTCAAAGATTAACTTATTAAATGTTTTAGAGTGTTAGAGGGAGGTTTAGTTTGAACCTCTCACTCTCTAACTCTCATTGCCGCCAGCTCTCTCTCTCTCTCTCATCTTCTTAATCTTCTCTTGTTTGTTTTCTGGTTTTGCATCTAATCTCAAGCAGTTCTATACTTCAAGAGGGTTGTTTTCAACTTGGTATCAAAGCAGGCCAGAGCTTGGCGTGACCCTCATGTGGTTCTAGTCCAACCGACTGCATGAGGATGTTCTAGGGCTGGAAGTTTAAAGTCATTCGCCTAGTTCTTGAAGGTCATTGGAGAGTGCCCAAGTCTCTACCCACTTGGAAAATAGTTCGGTGACCAGGAAGAATCAGAGAGAAAGGTGTTCGGCCTGATTTGAAGCTCAAATCAGAGATTCACATAGTGTAAGTTACCGCAGTTATTGCTGGGTTATTTTCTTTGCTTGAGAGGGCTGTTAAAGTACTCGAAACCCCTCTCCATTCTGCCCTACTGTTCGGCTGTTGCTGGACTAATTCAACTCAGAGATTTCTGGGTTATTTTGGGGAGCAGTTCGGTTGTTGTTGGATTGTCAAGTTGCTGAAACTGGCTTGGACTCAGTGGTATTAGTCTCTAATTCAGCCCAGCCTTTTCTTGGACCTATACGAAATACTATTGAAGTGGTTTCTACTAGTTATCAGTAGGGTGTTAACTACTGCACACAAAGTGTTTGTTAAAAGGTCTCTTAAGGACTGTGTTTGGAGGACCTGGAATACTACTAGTTATCAGTAGGGTGTTAACTACTAGTTATCAGTGGTTTCTACCAGCCTTCTCTTTGGGACAACGGTTGTTGGGGACCTGGAATACTTTGTGTTTGGAGGTCTGTTGGTTGCACCTTGAAGGCTGAAATAGTATTTCTTCTTCTAGAAAGAGCTACCACCGAGTTTGGCTGTCACGATTGTCAAGACTGAACTGATTTTGTGAGCTGTGTGGTGTTGTCGATTCAGCTCAAACCAAGTTCATCAAGAATCCCTGCACTTTGAGAAACTTATTAAAACCCTAATTGGAACCTTTTCATGATGGACTTGTCAGACCTTGAAAGCAAGAATGTTGTTGAATACGGACAAACTTTGGGAACCCCAACCGATTCTATGTTGGTTGTAACTACAGTTAAACTTGATGGGACCAACTACTTGGCATGGTCACAATCAGTGAAAATCCATATTTGTAGCAGAGGAAAATGGGGGTTTGTTTCTGGGAGCAAGAAAGCTACCCCAATGGATGATCCATCTTATGAGAGATGGATGCAAGAGAATTACACAGTGATTGGGTGGCTTGTGAATTCAATGCAGCCACAGATTAGTCAACACTATCTTTGGATGAACTCGGCTAAGGAAATCTGGGATAGTGTTGCAGAAACCTACTCCCAGAAATTGAATGTTGCTAGAGCCTATAAACTGAGGAGTGATGTGAAGAATCTAAGACAGGGGGAGAAATCCCTTGCGGCATACTTCTCAACCCTGAAATCTTTATGGCAAGAGATTGATCTGATAGAGGCTGTAACATGGGATACCCCCAATGATGCTGAAACATACAGGAAATTAGTTGAAAGGAACAGGGTCTTTGAGTTCTTAACTGGGCTGAATCCTGAATATGATATCACAAAGCAGAACATTTTGTCCAAGGAAAGTGTTTCATTGTTGCAAGCATATGCTTTGACCAGTAGTGAAGAGAGTAGAAGACAAGTACAGGTTCAAGGAGTTGGCATCAATGATCGTTTTGCAAATATGGGGTTAAACCCAAAGGGGTTATAGGGGCTCCCAGTGGCACAGGAAAGAAGGAGGTGGTCTGTGAATATTGCAAGAAGCCGAAACACACCAAGAACAAGTGCTGCAAATTGCATCCCAGTCTTGTCCCTGTTCGGTTCCAGAAGAAAAATGATGGTAGAAAGACAGGGAGTGCAAATGCAGCCATGGGTACAGATACAGAAGTTGAGTCTGCCTATGCACAGTTGGCAGTCATGAAAACTGAGTATAAGAAGTTTGGAAAGATGATCAGCCATCTTGAAGGTGTAACTTCATCATCTAACCCTTCTGAAAATTCAGCCACCACCGCATTTGCTCACTCAGGTATAAGAGCTTCTGCTAACCATGCATCCACCTCAGGTAATCCTAAGACCCCTTGGATCATAGACTCAGGTGCTTCTGATCACATGACCAACATTTCCACTCTGTTTGGTTCTCTTGCCTCTATTTGTAGCAAGGGAACTGTCAAGGCTACAGACTCCTTACTCTTATCTTCCACTCTTCATGTACCTAAATTAAATACCAATTTATTATCTGTAAGTAGCTTGACCAAGTCATTGAATTGTTGTGTAACATTTCTCCCTTCTCACTGTGTCTTTCAGGACCTAGAGTCTCGGAAGGTGATTGGGAGTGACCATGAAGCGAATGGAATATACTTGCTCGATACTCTTGGCCAATGCTTTGATCATCCCAAGAATGTTGCCTTTGGTTCTACTTCTTCAGAATCTGTCAGTCGAATTATGTTGAGTCATTGTCGGTTGGGTCATTTACCTTTTTCTGCTTTAAGTCATTTACTTCCCAAATTGTTTAAAGGAGTCAATGTGTCCAGTCTCAATTGTGAGTCATGTCAGTTGTCAAAGCATTGTAGAAACAATTACCCTGTGAGCAATAAAAGATCTTCTTTCCCTTTTCATATTGTGCACTTTGATGTGTGGGGGCCTTACCACTTATCTTCTATGGGGGACTACAGATATTTCAACATGTTTATTGATGATTTTTATAGATTCACTTGGATATACCTAATGAAATCCCATGATGAAGTCCCAAGACTTGTGAGGCAATTTCATGAGCTTGTTTTAACTCAATTTGATACCAGAATTAAGGTTTTCAGATCTGACAATGCAAAAGAGTATTTTGAGAAGAGTTTATCCTTGTAACTCTCTGTCATGGGGGTTATTTATCAAAGCTCCTGTGTTAGAACCCCTGAACAAAATGGAATTGCTGAAAGGAAAAATAGACATATTGTTGAAGTTGCAAGGAGCCTTTTGTTTGCCTCACATGTTCCCACAAGATTTTGGGGTGATGCTGTTCTTACTACTACATATCTCATAAACCGTATGCCATCCAGGGTTTTAGGGTTTAAATCCCCCTTCAGTCTTCTTCATCCAGACAAGGATCTCTTCCCGATTCCTCTTCGTGTGTTTGGCTGTACCTGTTATGTTCACATTCCAAGTGCCCAGAGACATAAGTTTGAACCAAAAGCCCACAAATGCATCTTTCTTGGTTACTCCCCCACACAAAAGGGTTATTGTTGTTTTGATCCAAAGACTGGCACTCGACATGTCTCTATGGATGTTACCTTTGATGAGATTTCTCCTTTTTATGGTTCCTCTCAGGAAGGACATTGTCAACAGGGGGAGAGTCTGTCACAAGTATTTGCTCTTCCTCTTCCTGTCCCAGTTGAGTCACTTGACAAGCCTGTATCCTCACCAAATAAATCAAAGGAGGATCAGCCACTTAATTCCTCTTGCCCTAGTGCCCCTATTTCTTTACCTCCTTGTCCTACCCATAATCCCAAAGTGTATCAAAGGCAAAGATTCAGGAATGAACAAATTGTTTCCCTTACAACAGATGAGGCTCATACATTCCCAATCACAGATGATATAACAGGTACTGCTTCAGCCTCTTTGGAACCATCTTTCCCAGATCTTGATGTTCCCATTGTTGTTAGGAAAGGAAAGCGGAAGTGCACTGCACATTGCATTTCCAAACACCTTTCTTATGATCTACTTTCTCCTTCATACTTTGCCTACCTCTCTTCAGTTGCTTCTAACCCCATTCCTAGGTTTGTGTCAGAAGCTCTTGGGATTCCAGAATGGAGATATGCCATGAAGTCTGAAATGGATGCTCTACACAAAAATGATACTTGGGAGGTGGTGGATTTGCCTGAAGGTAAGAATCCAGTTGGGTGCAAGTGGGTTTTTACCATTAAATACAGGGCTGATGGGACTATTGAGAGGTACAAGACCAGACTTGTTGCAAAAGGCTACACACAGACATATGGGATTGACTACCTGGAGACCTTTGCCCCTGTTGTCAATATGACATCTGTGAGGGTTCTCTTATCTCTGGCAGCTCACTTTGATTGGCCTCTTTATCAGTTGGATGTAAAGAATGCATTTCTGAATGGTGACTTACATGAGGAGGTCTACATGTGTCTCCCTCCAGGAATGTATGGATGCAAGGAAAGGTATGCAAATTGAAGAAATCATTTTATACCCTCAAACAGTCTCCTAGAGCCTGGTTTGAGAAATTTAGAGCTGCACTTGTTAAATTCGGCTATGTTCACACATAGTCAGATCATACTCTCTTTGTGAAGAAAAGTGGATCTCTAACAGTGTATCTCATTGTGTATGTTGATGACATTATAGTGACTGGTGATGATGCCTCAGGCATTCGGGCCCTTAAGTCTTTCCTCCGTACAGAATTTGAGATTAAGGATCTGGGGGAGCTGAGATACTTCCTTGGGATAGAAGTTGCTAGATCCAAGGATGGGATTCTTATTTCCCAGAGCAAATATGTCCTTGATTTGTTGTCTGAAACTGGAAAAATGGGTGCTAGACCAGCTACAACTCCCATTGATATGAGTCACAAACTTTCAGCTTCGGATGGAACATTGTTGGAAGACAAAGGGGTCTTTTAGAGACTTCTTGGGAAGCTCCTGTACCTATGCATGACTCAGCCAGATATTGTGTATGCTGTCAGTTATATTAGCCAATTCATGCATGCTCCTAGAGATACTCATATGGCAGCAGCATAACGAATTTTGTACTATCTAAAAGGCTCTACAGGAAAAGGAATTCTATTTACCAAACATGGTCATCTGAAACTTGAAGCCTATACTGATGCTAATTGGGCTGGAAATATTGATGATAGAAGATCTACTTCAGGGTATTACAGTCTGGTGGCTGGTAATGCTGTCTCTTGGAGTAAGAAACAATCAATTGTGGCCCGATCCTCCGTAGAAGCAGAGTATAGAGCCATGGCACATGGAGTCTCTGAATTGTTGTGGCTAAGGTCCTTAATGGAAGAACTTGGGATTGATCATGACAAACCCATGATGTTGTACTGTGATAATCAGGCTGCCATCAACATTGCTCACAACCCAGTACAACATGATAGAACCAAACATATTAAGGTTGATAGACACTTTATTCGAGAAAGAGTCTCTTCAGGTGAAGTGTGTCTTCCATTCATTACTTCTTAAGGACAATTGGCGGATTTCCTCACCAAGGGTATTTCCAAGGCAAGGCTTCAACATGACACTGGCAAGCTAGGCATGATTAACATCTATGCTCAGCTTGAGGAGGAGTGTAGAGGAGATGGGCCGAATGGCCCATAGGCTGTCGATCTATGTTAGAGTTCCCTGTTAAGGAAGAATGTTGAGTGGAGGTCTGGGACACAGGGATTGAGGCAGAGTGGTTGACAGAAGCCATGAGTATAAATGTCTCTGATACCAAGTTAAAGAAAGCAAACACAAACGTGGTTGAAATCTGGTTTGATGGATTATCAGCCATACGACCAGCAAGTATTTATAGTAGAAAGAATGTTGTAGTTACAACAAACATCTAAAACAATAGGTAATGTGCCGAGCTTATCACTATATGCAAAGCTTATCACACAATACAGAGTTTGGGATCAACACAAATACATGAGATAAATATTAAGTATGTGTGTCATATACGTTAGCTTTCTTCTAATAGTCTGGTTGAACCACCAAACCCATGTTAACACCGTTAGCATTATGCTTCGTTCCCCTAGACAACGTGGTCGAATGTGATTGGTGGGTTCATGCGTCTAGGTGCACTAACACGGACTCAACTCCCACCAAGGCACCAACCCCGATGCATGCTAATACCTTTTAGAGTTTGAAATGTTTGACATAAAATGCTTTCTAAGCATGTCTATCTCTCTATCTCTCTCTCTCACACACAATGGAAGAAGAGATCTTTTGTAGGTTCTCTATTTTACTTCCATCTAAGGATCAAACTCTACTGCAAGCCGGTGAAGAGGACATTATGGACCCAATGGATTGGAAGGCCTGTATGATTATCAGAGTGTTGATAGACAAACAGATCAAAGTTGCAAGCCTTAAGGAAATGCTCTGCCATCCTGGAAATTGAAAAATCCTAATTCCATTACCGACTAGCACAAGGACTCTTATAGGGTTTGTGTCTATCACATTTTGATCTAAACACTTAATGTGGCAAAAGCCCACGATTATTTGAAAATGATCTTATCAAACAAAACTATCTAAATACAATACATAAAAATAACATAAAATTAAATAAAATACATAAAAAATACAGAAAATAAAACTATCTAAATATAAAAATAATAAAATACAGAACAGATAGAAAATACAAAAAAAAACACAAAAAAATTAAAAAAAATATACAGAAAAATTCTAAAATACAGAAAAAAACACAAAAAATACAGAAAAATAAAACTATCTAAATACAAAGTAATAAAGTACATAACACATAGAAAATACAAAAAAGCACAAATCAAAATCTAAGAAATACAGAAAAAAACACAAAAAAAAATCCAAACAACTACAGAAAAACACAGAAAATTGTTAAAAAATAGAAAAAAAAACACAGAAAATTGCAAACAAATACAGAAAAATACAGAAAAAAAACATGAAAAAAGAAAATAGAATGTTTTAGTGATATGTGTTCAGTCATATGTTTGCAGAAAATACAAAAAGAAAATCCAAAAAAAAGGGATTTTATCATTCTTTGACATCACCATCATCATTCTTTGACAAAGCCTTTGTAACTAATTAAGCAAAGAATTCAAAAAAATAAAAAAAATAAAAACTAAGCAAGATTAATTAAACAACGAATTAAGCAAAAAAATTCAAAGAATCAATTAAACTCACAAAAAATTCAACTAAGTAAGCATTTTATACCTTCAGGTCCTTCACGATTTCACTGCCGGTAATGGTGGTGTGACGGTGTTAAACTCACAAAAATCGCCGCCGGTGGGCTCGGGCTTGGTCGCAGGTGATTGCCGCTGCAACTATTACTTCCGCTTCCGAGCTCCAAGTGCCGCTGCAACTGTTACTGCCGCAGCATGTTAGAAACCCCGCCCGCCGCTGCAAAATCGCCGGCCGCCGCTGCAAGTCGTTGATAAATAGAGTAGACTAAGACCTTAGAGGTTACTACTGGACCTGCTGCAAAGTCTACGCTGGCCTCCGTAGATTAAGTTCACCGCCGTCGCCGGTCGCCGGTCGCCGTAGGTCGTGGCCGCCGCAGGTGGTCAGTTGGGTGTTAAGGGCTGAGAGGAGGAAAGGGTTAGAACGAAAATGGGGGTCGTTTTAACACTAAACATTCGTAAGAGTTGGGATCGGGTATATGGGGGTCATTTTATTTTTGTTTTACGAAAACCTCCCTAGGATTTCTGATAATCATAAAATTATCCCTTGAAGTTTCACTTTAGCAAAAACCTCTCCTAGATTTTTAATGAATTTGACTAAAACCTCCCTCGTCAATGACAAAGACCGAAAATGTTAAATTGGTGAATCAAATTTTCAGAATACCTATTTTAACCCTTTCCAAATTAGTTTGCATCTTTTCCTCTCTCATACGTCGACAGAAGGGCTTTCAGAAGGCTTTGCATCGTTCTTCACTCATCCTTTCCTTTAGTTAGAGGAGATCGAAGATGGAGGGTCAAACAGCAAGGCAGATCGGTGAGGAATAAAGAATCGCTTTCTGCAACTCCAAAAGCCATTCCTTTCTCTCTTCCTTTCGGATCTTTATACACGTATGCCTTGTCTCTATTAATCTCTCTTCATTGTGTTCTCTCCACAAACAAACACAAACCCATAAACCCAGAAAAAAAAAAAGATTTTCTGCCCCTGACATTTCGGCCAATTCCTCCATGAGCTTGACGTGGTTAGGCCCAGGTTTGTTCTTGACCTCACTGGTCTCGATTCCTCTCCTAAGGCCCGGTTATCGGAAGCCTTGTCTCTCATGCTTGACCCCCCCCCCCCCCCCCAATTTGTCAGCTTGTTTATGATTTCGACGGGAGATTTCGCTTGGAACTGAAGGCTGAACTTCAAGACCAGCCCAGACATTTGATATAGTCTAACCCACTAACTGTCCTCATCCGACCGAAACCATGTCCCCACCAAAAAATCTGTTGCCACAGACTGTTGACCCTAGAGATTACTTTGTCGGGCCAGGGCTGAATGAGCTGATTGAGGAATTGACCTAGAATGACCGATCAAGTTCGCCTCCAGCACCTACTTTAGCCATGGATGCCATGCTGAAAGTGAAAATCACATAGACCCATTTGAAAGATGATTCGCATTGTCTAGTTTGTAAGGAGGAGTTTAAGATTAGTGAGGAAGTTAGGGAGATGTCGTGTAAGCATGTTTACCATTGTGACTGCATTGTTCCCTGGTTGCAAATTCACAATTCTTGCCCAGTTTGTCAGCATGAACTGCAGGCTTCGTTTGACAATGATCTTCGTATTGATGATGTTGTGTATTCTCAAAGGGAGGAGGTCAGTAACCGCCGTCGGCATAAGAACCACCAATGAAAGAAAAGTTTCAACTTTCAACCAAGGTAAAATTGTATTACTTCTTTATCTCATTCACTTACAGTGGTTGTTCTCACAGACCAAAATTGCGGGCAGATCCAAAAGAGCTACCATATGGAGTGCTTCAAACAACTGGACTTGATTGGCTGCACCATCATCGTACATAGAGAACGTGATAGTATTATCTTTGGAGTACTTCTGCACCAACAACTCCATGCACACCATAAAAGCTAGAGTCCTTGTAGAAATGCATGGATTCTCCCTTTCCCTTAGAGCAACCAGCTTGACGACCCATCAGTTCGCAAAGGACTCGAGAAGGGTCCCGCCTCGATCGAGGAAAATACAGTGATCCTCGGTAAGCGATGATGGTGCAATCCTTCTTCGTGATGGCTTCGTGATGGCAGATTCCATGCCAATGGAGATGGCTTCTTGGCCATCGTAGAGATGATAGAAACCGTGGATGAGCTTAGCCTTGTAGAGCGAGTCCGCAACAATCTCCACACGGTGCATGACAGCCATGTCTCTGAAAAAACTAAGGAGTACCTTTGGGGTGGTTTCGACAGTGCGGGTGGGTGGGTCGATCTTGTGGCCAGTGAAGGGGACACTGATTTCGATGGTGATGACCGAAGTGTCATCGACAAATGAGGAGAACGAGCGGCCATGTGGTGTAAAAAGAGTAAAATAGGTATTTTGAAATTTTGATTCATCCGTTTAATGTTTTCTATCTTTTTCATTCACGGAAGGGAAATTTTTGTTGAATTATTTAAAAATTTAGGGGAGGTTTTTGTAAAGTGAAAGTTTAGGGGAAGTTTGTATGATTGTCAAAACATTGAAGGGAGGTTTTTGTATTTTACCCTTTTTTTAAACTGGGGAAAATAAAATTAATAACCCGTGAACCGCTGCCAGGGTCGAACGGTTTAGCGGTTCGACTGTCCGGGTCAGTGTTTTTCTGACTTTTTCAACAGGTTTTAAGGATTTACCGGTTTATAGTATAATTGGACCCGAGGGCTGAACGATTACTAATTTTTCCAATCCGACCGTCCGATCCGGTTTTGAAAACCATGGTGCCAATGATTGATCGAGAGAGGGACGATAACTGTTAGAGTTCCTCACCAGCTAGTGCGCCAAAGATGAAGGTACCTTGCGTTAATGTCGGAGTGATTTCAAATACAACTACCATGGCGATAGATGTTACTCCAATTCTGTTTTCAAAGCAGAAGAAATCCCCCCAATTTTGTTATGGGCCAATTTTAAGCTAGGACCCACAAGCCCAAAAATATGGTGGTTGTATTCTGATGAGCCCAAAAGCTAAGAAGTTATCATCCACTATCAAGAATCTTGGCAGAAATTGCTTGACCCCCTGGTTACTCATTGGGACCTTAATGCTATCTACTCTTTAGAAGATAAAGTTGGAGGTCACAAGGTCACCGAGGCTCATACTCGCTTGTCTAGGGACTTCATGCATGATTATAGACTATTGGATTTGGGTTATTCTGGGTCATCTTACACCTGAGTAATAAATGGTCTACCCAATTCTTGGTCCATGAAAGACTAGACAGAGCTTGACTAGAGTGCTCTCTTCCAGGTGCCCACATCATGCACCTCTCGTACATTGGCAGTGACCACATTCCTATCCTCTTGTCTACTTGTCCCTCTCAACGATGCAACTCGTTTGTCAGAGTTTGAGCCCTTCTAGACTAAAGCACAAGGTTATGTTGCTGAAATGGGCAGAGAACAATGGGGACTCCCTTTCCAAATGCAAGTCCAATGTGATAGCTCTTGCTCGCTAGACTAACTCGATAATGGCAACACCTATAGTCATAAGAAGATTGAAGCTCATTTGTCAAACCTCCACTCATTCAATCCTTCAAACCAAGCTTTAGATGAGGAAAAGGCTCTGAGAAGGGAGCTACAAAGAAGAGTTGTATTGGCACCAAAATCTGGTGACCATAACATGGCCTACTTCCATACGTATGCCATGATTAGGATACGCAAAAATCTTTGGGGTTTTTACTGTTCATTCGACCCTTAGAAATCTTAGCTCCATCATACATATGAGATGAATCCTAATCGTGGATTGACGCAAAATCCATGGGTAGGATGCGGTTTATAGGGGGGGCTACTAGTAATAGACTAGGAGGGGGCTATAATTTCAGATTTCTGAGGCGAAGTCCAATCTACTTATCCCAAAATCATCTTATTCATTGACTCAAAATTGGTAAAGTGTGGACTTCTAACTCTAAAGAAATTTAGCATGGGTTTAAGAATTATTTCATTAACTTATTCACTAGTGGACCTGACCTTTATGGCTTACAATCCAAATTGTTCAAGCCCATTATATCAGAAGATGAGAATGATTGGCTTTCCTTGCCTCCAACCATGGAAGAAGTCAAGGCAACACTATCCAGCAAGGTTTTTAAAACCGAACTAGACAACGAACTGGTCAGGGGTCTGATTCCTGGGTCCACCATTCGAATCGAACGGGCAGTCTGTTCTAACAAAAAAAAATTAAAAAAAAAAATAAAAAGCAGTCAAAACCGTTGAATGGTTCGAACGGTTATATTGCTCGGCTCAACAGTTTGCTGACCAAATCAACGTTTGTTGGCAACATTCTGGTTTTGGGGAAAAACGGATCCAGTTCCCGATTTTTCCAGTCCGACCATCCGATCCGGTCTGATTTTGAAAACCATGCTATTTAGTATGGGCCCAACTAAAGCCCCTAGTTCAAAAGGCATTTTCAGCTCTATTATATCAACTAAATTGGGTTGTTATGGGCCTTGAATTGGCAGAAATTGTGCAAGAGATATTTCGGCTAATATAAAATCCATCAATAGGACTAACATTGTTCTTATTGTAAAGCAAGCAAGATAAATCAGATACTCCTGTGGATTTCAAGACCATAGGATTCTGTAACGTGATCTACAAACTCATCACCAAAATTATAGCTCAGGTTGAAAGAGTGTCTCCCTTGCTTTATCTTATATTTCAAAATGCCTTCTCCCCGGGAAGACAAATTGTAGATATATAACATGGTCATTGTTTAGGAGATTATCAATTATGAAACCTTAAAAGTCCAAACATGGTTTCTTCCTTCTTAAGGTTGATCTAGCCAAGGCCTACGATCATGTTTTTCATAGAACAATGCATAATTACCATGATACTTACCACCCTCATCAATGGGTGGATTGGTATTTCCCTCTCTCCCTAGTGTGGCTTAAGAAAAAGGTGTCCTTTACCGCCTTAACTCCCCATTTGTGTTAAGGCTATCTCTAGACTCCTTCACAAAGACCTATTAAATTCAACCACCTTATGTTGGTCGACAATCTCATTCTCACTAGCAAGGCTACCCCCTTGAAGCTGGCCGCTTAAAGATTATTCTTGACTTGTATTGTTTTTGGTCTAGATAGTTGGTAAATTTCAATAAATCCTCCATACTATTTAGCAATATCACTTCTTCTAGTCATCACTCTTTGATTGCTAGTCGCTTGGAAGTTAACATGACAAATAGGCTACGTTCGCTTTTCGGTAAGTTACTTACCCAAGTAAGTGTTTTTCAGGAAAGAGTAACCCGGTTAAGTGCATTTACCCATGTTCTTTTATTTCCGATATAAATAAGGCAATGACCATTTTATCCATAAAAATCCATTATTACAAGGGGTATTTTTGTCCCATTAAAGTGTTGGCAACTTTCCCCTAAGGTGGTAAAGTTATTTACCCACATAAGAGATGGGTATCACTTACCCCAGGAAAATAAACTTTCCCTAATCCCTACATAAATCTAAAAAAAGAACATGAGGTTCTTGGTCAATGGAAATCAAAATTCCATTGACCAACTTTCCCCGTCTCAAAATCTAGAAAAAGAATGCCCTCATAGTGAAACTACCTTTGTCTCCCCCTAGCATCCAACTCCTCTAGCTTATGGAAATTAAATTCCATATTGCATGTAGGTTGTACCACTCTTATAAAGAGCACTCTAACCATTTTGCCCATCTGCTCCTTGTTTCTATACCTTTATGGACATTAATAGAATTGTTAGAAGCTTTTGGTGGGTTTTTTCATGATGATGGAAAGAAACATATATTTCTAAAGGCATGGAAAGATTTCACTCAACCTACTACTAATGAAGGTCTTGGAATCCATTAAGCCCAAAAATGCAACAAGGCTTTGATATTCAAGTTGATATAGCAATTTCTAGTTGAACCAAACTCTCTTTGGGCCCGGGTGTTAAGGGGAAAATACTTGCAGAATAAGAACTTGTGGACAGATGATATTCTAGCTTCTCAAAGCATGTTCGGTTGTAGAGAGGAGATTATTGGTGATAATACCCATGTTTTATCTCTTCATGACCCTTGGATTCTGAGTCTTCCATACGTTGAACCTTGTTTAAAAGAGTTTGATCCGACCACCCTTGTGAGTGATCTGTTAGATATGAGAAATCAAACTTGGAGACTGGAGAGTGTCCATGATCTATTTGATGAAGGAATTGCAAGTGCAATATTCCATATTCACCTTCTCGTTACGGACCATCCGGACAAATTGGTGTGGAACCTTACACCTCATGGGGCTTACACTTGCAAATAAATCTAGTTACAAATTTCTTTGTAGCATTGAATCCTTTACATCATCTAGTAGAGGTTCAATGGCCCTCCCTTGGCTAAAAGCTAGATGGAGTGCGTGTATCCCTCCTCGCATGTCCATGTTTATTTGGAGAGTTCTCAATGGTGCACTCCAGTCTTTGAGTCTCTTAGCTACAAATCCCACCATTTTGACCCACTTTGTTTGTTATGCAAATATAAATCAGAATTGGCTTCCCATCTTTTCTTCTATTTCCCAATGGTAAAAGCAATTTGGTTTGCTTCCCCCCTTGGCCGTCCGCACAAAGCTTCAATCAATGGTTTGTTCAGGATTGGATTGAATCTTGGATTGATAATGACCGAGGAAGACTCTAGTGGCAATCTCCATTGCCTCCTTACTAGCTAGTGTAGTTTACTTATGGCAAATATGGAAGCATTGCAACAAGGTTATCTTCAACAATGAGAGACCAAACCCCTTAGTTGTTATTACTGCAACCCAAGATTTCCTTCTATCACATAGAAAAGTGGTCTCTCTTCAGGACTCAACAAGGAGTTGGAGTAGATCCCCAAAGTCCCATCTCAAAATGAATGTTGATGCAACCGTCTCTCATGGTGGTGCAACGGTGGGAGTGGTATTTACTAATTAAGGACTTAAATGGTACATATGTTGTGGCTAAATCCAAAATCAAATCTAAGTGCATTTTGATTGAAGTGGAGTCTCAAGCCTTCATCTTCGCCATTCAGTGGGCCTATGATCTCAGCCTCCACCAAAGGTGATGCTCTATTTCCCATCAAGCTCCTCTCGGACCCTTCCTTACCACCTTTGTGGCACATTAATTCTCTTATAGCAGATTGTCAAGCTACTTTGTCTCCGTCATCACATGTTGTCTTCTCTTATGTTCATAGGTTAGAGAACTTTCCAACCCATAAAGTTGCTAATAAGCTTGATTTATCTATGGGCCGGTTCGAGTTCTGGATCGGGCCACCTGACTTTATTCTCTTTGATCTTAGGGATGATTGTAGTAAGACCTCTCTTTCGAGTTGATAATGAAATATTGCCTGCTAGCTTAAAAAATAGTTTGGCGATTTGGGAAACCAAAGATCTTAATTAAAGAAGCATAACTTTTCATCAGATATGTGAAGAGTTTTTTGGAACCACAGTTGTGCATATTTTAATATGTTCTTTACCTATGAAGACTAATCAAAGACAAAATTCCAAGAGAGCAATGTGACCTAGTCATTAGTTATAGTCACCAAAGGCATAGAGGGGATGGAAATGTGAGGTTCTTTGGCAAGGTGGTCATGACAGAGGGATAACAACTTTGTCTAAGAGATGGAGGTAAGGGGGTGAAAGGTGATAGGGGAGGTGGAAGGAGGCAAGGAGAAAGCATAACTTTGAATTTTTGCATAAGTTGTTGAGGGAGATATGAGACATATTATGGTGGTGGGTGAAGGGGGCAAAGAAAACGAGAGAGCATGCACCACATATCTTTTGTCACAATGATGGAGATGGATTTATATTCGCAAGGGAGTTACATGTAGTGTTAGGGAAGTTGGGACTATCAAAAGGAAGAGAAATCCGTAGAATAGATTGGAATTGAGATAAAGAAGGATAGTCCCAAGAATGACTAGATTGAAATGTTACTTTTGTTGGAGATGGTAGGCCCAATGGGAAATCAAAGTTGAATAAACTATAGAGGCATTAACATTGGTGGCAAAAGGGTGATGATTATGGAGCATACAAAGAATAAAAGAATAAGCATATAAGTAGTATTGATTAGTAGTTGGATGAGCTTACTTGGGAGCTACAGAAATTATCATCAGTGGTCCAAAGAAATCTAACCCAGCGATCCAGACCACCACCTAAAAATGGAAGCAACATTTTGAGGCGACGACCTAAAGAGATCTAAGCTGGCAGTCCAGACTACCACTTAAAAACGGAATCAACATGTTGACCGACCTAAGGTGGCAGTCCAAATAGATCTAAGACGGCGGTTCAGACCGCCACCTAAAAACGGAAGCAATGTTTCAATTGGCCTAAGGCACGGTTAAGACCGCCACCAGTGTTATTAATGAAAAGTTAAAATGGCCCCAAAACCCAATGGTTTAATTAATTAATTATTAACTATTATTAATTAAAAGTTAGAATGACCCCAAAGCCTAATGGTTTTAATTAATTAGCTATTATTAATTAAAAGCTAAAATAGGCCCAAAGCCCTATGGGGAATTGGCGAATTGGCCATTTTCAAAAGTAATTAATGATTAATGAACAATTAATGACTAATAAACAATTAATAATGAGTCTAGGTTTTAATTAACTATTATTAATTGTTCATTGGAAAATATAATAATTAATTAGCATAAAGTATTAAATTAAACATTAATGTTTAATATACTTAACTAAATAACAACATTAATTCGATTTTTGGTTTAGTTTAGTTGAAAATTTCAGTTAAACCAAACCTAAACTAAAAACCAATTTTTTTTAAATAAAAACCAAACTGAACCGATAATCGAATTAGCTTATTTGGTTTGGTTCAGTTTGTTTTTTGGTTTATCAACCGAAATTGAACACCCCTACTATTAAGTTGGCTAGGTCTCCAAATGAAGGTGGGGGTGTTGTCTTAGTTAATCTAGAGTACTGAGATCATGGAGAGGGTTTTGAGTGGTGACCCTATTCAAGCTCTTTCTAATACTGTTGGAAATATTGAATTTGTCTCCAATATTGATAAGGTTCCTATTACAGTGGTTCAGACCCCCAAATAATTGTTACTTACTCACTTTTTGTTGTTTTTTCTTGTTACAGTGAAGCACTAAGTGATATGCAATGCTTCTTAGTTCAATTGGATTTTGGTGTTGTTATTGATTTGGAGGTAGAGGATAGGAGGATTGCCTCTGGGGCTGGGTGGTTCACATCCAGTCCTATTCATCTAATGAGGTTGAAAGTGTACAAAGTTGGTCATGGGTTGGGCATATGTCTTCACGTTGTAAGAGAGCCCATTGGTTGTAAGGGATGAGAGTATGTGAATACCACTGGCTTAGGATATCCTTTAATTGATGAGGTAGAAAATGACTATGGGGCAAGAGAATATTTTAGTAAATATTGTCGAAGTCTTGGGATAATACCTTAGAGTTTGAAATCTCGATATTCTGTAAGAGTAACAGGGTGTTTGGTTCCGTTTACGTTTATTGAATAAACGTTTTGTACTTGTGTGACTGTAAAACTGAGAAAAACAATTAATGAGGACGTTTATGACACATAGGCGTCATTAGGCACCACATTAGCAAAATGTTAATAAATGGCTACCCGTTTTAGGAAGCTCCAAAATGAAGCTTCCTGAAACGGGAGAGGCGCATAGAAACCAAAGTTTGCTTTTGCAAACATCGATACATGCAGATGCAATTATGCATTTGCTGATGGGGCGCCTATGTGGCACCGCCAATAAATGTTTACTTAATAAATGTAGATGGAACCAAACATATACTAAGTGAGTATTCTACTTGTGTAGGATTGAAGGCTGTAATAAGGGTGGTGTGGTGATGCCTAAGGATAAAAGTTTTTATGATAGTGAGGTTGTTGCATGCAAATATATGGCTTCTACTAGAGATGAATCTTTTTCATTGATGCTAATGATAATGAGGCCATGATTATTAAGGCAATGGCTACTTTGAGTGTTTCAAACTTCAAAGGAAATAGTTGCTATGGAAGAGATGATGTTATAAAGGATAGAGTTTATGTAGATGAAGAATTAAAATGGATGATGTTAACAAGATTGGGGTTGCTGTTATTGAGGTTTTTGGAAATGAAGACATTGTTATCATTCTGAATACTAATGAGAGAACTTACCAACTGAGCTACTATCAATTATTGGTTAATTTTAATCGCTTTTCAATTGAAAATTTATACTATATATATATAAAGCAAGGTTGTCCATGCATGTCACCCACCCTTCCTTTCCTTCTTTCCCCCTTTTCTTGCTTTTTCCTTAAATTTTGTCTCCTTTCTCCTTTCCCCTTCCTAGCCTTGCCATTGAGCCTCTCTCATTCTTTCTTTTCCTCTACCAAGATTACTTCTCATTAGGCTATGTGGAAAAGCTTTGAAATATCTCTGCATAATGGGAAACTTCCCATAACACTTACGTTGTGTTTGGTTTGAAGGAAAAAGTAGAAAAAGGAAGGGAAAGATAAGAAAAATTATACAAGCTTTGTAAAGGTTTCCTTACCTTTCCCTACCTTTTCCTTCAAACCAAATATAGCCTTGTGCGAAAATAGGAACATAAATGGTTAGTGTGTTGCCTCTTCGGTGGCAACTTCCCTAGCCTCATAGTTCTCAGTTTACATGCTACTTGCTCCTCTTCTTATTCCTTTCAATTTACATGCTACTTCTCTTCTCATTCTTCTATTTACCCATCTTCCCCTCTTCCTACTCCTCTTTCTAGCCATCTTCCCCATTGGTTAGTGATGAAGGAAGATTTGGCCCGACCTCGTAATCACCCAACATGTGGCAAAGGCGAATTGCACAACAGCGCGACCGAGGCGCGAGCGTCGAAAGGAGGAACCAGCGGTCCGAACTTCCTGCAAGGAGCCCGAACTCCCCGCAAGGAGCCCGAGCTCTCCCTTTGGCCCCGAGCCTTACAAACACAAAGGGCAACAACCCGAACTGGCCTGCCCCATGGCAGTTCGGGATACACCTCTATCCGAACTCAAGACCACCTCGCTCGCCACTCCAGCACTTCGCCCCCAAGACGCCAAACTGAACAATCGTACCATGCCAGACACCGAGGAAGTTCGTGTCCAGGGGTGGCGCACCTGACTAACTTAGGATCTGACGCTTGACAGCCGCACTTCAACGGCCACCTGCCACCGCCACCTGCCACTGCCATCTCCAGTTGCAGAGACGGCTCCGACAAAGAGAGCAGTGGCGGTTCTGCCCTAGCAGAGGTGATGACACCCGAACTGGCAGGAGCACAGAGATAATCATACCCGACCTGACAGAAGCTTAGGAGTGAGTGCACGAAGTGGTTATAAAAGGCTCCCTACCCCCCAAGAACAAGGTATGTGAACTTTGCGCCATCTGGTTTTATCTTAACTTTGAGAGAATTCTAACTTGAGCTTCGGAGCATTCATACCGGGTTCCCCCCGGAGCTTCCTCATCTTCTCCGTTTCAGGCTCCCCGTATCTCCGCCCAGAGGCAAAAACGTTGACAGCTAGGACCAGCTGGATTGCGCACCATCAATTGGCGCCGTCTGTGGGAACGCTTCTAAAAGCCTCCCTCTAAACTCTCATAACCTCTTTTCTCCAAAAGCTCCAACACTCATGGCTTCTTCCAGCAACGCCGGACATGGCACGGAGACAAACACCACCGGGGAACAACTTCAGGTCCTCGTGGTGTGCGTCGGGCAGTTCACCATCCCCCTTCCGGTGGATGGGATCCCTAGCTTGAATGCGCCACAAACAGTGGCGCCCATAAACCTTCCTGCCATGAGCATCCCCCCTCCACTCCCTATCGAAACAACCTTCACTGAACCAACTGTTGTCCCCCTGGCGACCCGCCAGAACTAGTTTGACGACTTGATGCAATGCATGCGGGCAATGCAAGCCCAAATGCAACAATTCCAGCAACATCAACTCCAGCAGCACCAAGTACTGCACCACCTCTCTCAACATCACTATCAGCAGTAGTTCCCCCAACTGCCCCTGAACCAGTCACTGCTTCCACCTCGGCACCCCGCTCTGAAGCCAGTTAAGGCTTCCCCTCAGAGTGGACGCCCTCGCCGAGGAGAAGCCTCCCAACCCCAGAACCCCCCCAACATCCAGGCCTCATCCCCAGGCCGAAGGGAAAGAATCACCCCCGCCTCGCAGCTCGCAGGCGGGTCGGGAACCTCACCCGCAAAGTCAGCACCTCGGCGCTCCAAGCCTGAGTTCCCACTCACAGAGAACTGATTCAGAACCCAAGCACCAGACTACCAACATTCTGGACCCATCGAGCTCGACAACACAGAGGCCAGCAGCGCCAGTACCAGGCCCACTCAATAACGAAGGCGCCGACGAAGTCGCCGAACAGCCACCCGTGTCCTGCCCGAACTCAGAGGTAAGGAAGAGACGAGCTCGGACGGAGTAAAAGCTGCCCCGATTCTCTCACTTCCTTCCCCCCTCGCATCAGAACTTCTGGTAGTCCCCATGCCCAGAGACTTCAAACTTCCACCATTGGACAAGTATGACGGGTCCTTTGACCCCAACGACCACGTCGATGCTTTCCAGTCCCAAATGCACCTCACCAGGGCCATTGAATCATGCATGTGTGTGGCCTTCACCACCACCTTCAGGGGGTGGCCCGCACATGGTACAGGAACCTAGCCCCAGGGTCAAGAAGCTGGACCCAGTTCGTACAGGTTTTCACCGTGCACTTCGTTACCAGCAAGCGGTGGCCCAGAACTGAGGAAAGCATCTTCGGAGTAGTCCAGAGAGAAGGAGAATCCATCTGGGGCTACATCAAGCGGTTCAATGAAGCGTGCCTACAGATACCACGATTAGACCCCGCAGTTCAGCTCGCGGCGACCAAGAGAGGAGTAGCGCACAAGGAGTTTAAATGGCACATGGTAGCCAACCAGCCCGCAACCGTGGCCGAATTCCTCAAGCTCGCAAACAAGTTCATGAGAACGGAGGAAGAGATCAACCAAAGGACCGAAGGTGGGGTAGAGAAAAGGAAAAGAGAGGGTGAACCCTCCAACCAAGGCGACAGAAGAAACCCGGCCCGGGAGGTGAAGCCAAGCCAACCGTCCCGAGCACCATTAGCAGTTCGGACGAATTATACACCATTAAACATGAGGCGGACTGAGATCTTGATGACGATCAAAGATGCCCCATACATCAAGTGGCCACCTCGCCTAAAAGGGAATCCAAACGAGAGAAACAAAAATTTGTACTGTAGTTTTCATAGAGATCACGGTCACAATACCAAACAGTGTAATAATCTCCGGGACGAGATAGAGGGACTCATCCGTCGCGGATACTTCAAAAATTTTGTACAGCAAAATAACAATAATAACAATAAGGCGAGTCGGCAAAGGGAGCATGGAAAGGACGCCCCCGAATCCAGCAGCAGACCAGCCGAAGCGTTGCCACAGCCTATGGAAGAAAGGCCAGTTCGGGGAACCATCCATGTGATAGTGGGAGGTTCGGTGGTAGCAGGGTGTACTTCGACAGCAGCCTAGACGTCAGTTCGCGAGGCAGCCCGAGAAGAACAAAACCCTCCAAAGAGGCCGAAGACAGAGGAAACAATCTTCTTCACGGAAGACGATGCGCGAGGTGTCCACTACCCCCACGATGACGCGCTCGTCATAAAACTAAAGATCAGCGACTTCGAAGTCAGGCGCATACTTGTGGATTCAGGTAGTTCGGCGAACATCCTCTTCAAGTCGGCATTTGACCAGCTACAGTTACGGAGAAGCGAGCTGAAGCCCGCAAGCACTCCCCTGGTGGGCTTCAATGGAGAAGAAGTCAGGCTCATCAGAAAGATAACAGTACCTGTGGAAGTCGGCACATGGCCTTGTGCGGTCAGACTTAACCACAATTTCCTGGTGGTCGCAACCCCCTCCCCATACAACGCCATAATAGGGCGGCCAATTACGCATATCCTGCGGGCAGTGGTTTCCACATACTATTTGGCAATGAAGTTCCCTACAGACTTCGGTGTGGGGGTAGCGCGGGGCGACAAGCTTGAGTCCCGCAAGTGTTATGTTGCCGCCCTGAAGGGAAAAACCAAGGTGCCCGACGACCTTGAACTGGAGCGACCCACGGAGCAAGGCGAGGAATGAGTTTTGCCCACAGAGGAAACGGTCGCAGTCTCGACTTTGGCTACAGACCCAGCTCGCACACTACAGATTGGTGCTTCCGTCGAGGAACCACTACGAACCGAACTGGTGAGTTTCTTACTTCAAAATTTAGATATTTTTGCCTGGTCCGCGGCCGACATGCCCGGTATTGACCCCAGCCTTATAACTCACAAACTTAATACTGACCCTGTAGTTAGACCCGTTAGACAGAAGAAACGCAACTTAGCCCTAGAACGCTGGAGGGCGGTCAACGAGGAGATCGAAAAGCTCCTCGCAGCAGGTTTCATAAGGGAAGTTCATTACCCAAGCTGGGTAGCCAACCCAGTGCTGGTGAAAAAGGCAAACGGCAAGTGGCGCATGTGCGTCGACTACACCGACCTGAACCGAGCTTGCCCAAAAGATTGCTTCCCCCTCCCCAGGATTGACTGCCTAGTGGACACCACCTCGGGACATGAGTTGCTAAGCTTCCTGGACGCCTACTCGGGCTACAACCAAATCAGGATGGACCAGTTCGATGAGGAAAAAACCAGTTTCATAACCGAGTTCGGCCTGTACTGCTACAAGGTCATGCCCTTCGGATTAAAAAATGTCGGGGCGACCTTCCAAAGACTTGTAAATAGGCTGTTTCGGCCCTTAATTGGCACAAAAATAGAGTGTTATATAGACGACATGGTCATCAAGACGCAATTTTCACATGAATTAATACAAGACTTAGATTCTGTCTTCCAAATCCTGCATCGATTTAGCATGAAACTGAACCCTAACAAATGTGTCTTCGGTGTCACCTCGGGCAAGTTCCTAGGGTACATTGTCAACCGGCACGGTATTGAGGCCAACCCGGACAAGATAAAGGCCATCCTAGATATGAGACCACCCCGGAAAGTAAAAGAAGTTCAGAGACTAAACGGCTGTATAGCCGCTCTGAGCCGCTTCATGTCCAAGTCAGCAGATCGTTGCCTGCCTTTCTTCAAAGCAATCAAAGGCAAAGGGTTCGAGTGGACCCGAGACTGCCACCTCGCGTTCGATGAGCTAAAAAACTACCTCGCTAGTGTGCCAACCTTAGCCCGGCCCGAGGAGGGCGAAGTCTTGGAACTGTACCTCTCGGCAAGCGACGATGTGGTCAGTTCGGTACTAATAAAAGAAGATCGGGTCCAACGACCCATCTATTATGTTAGTAAAATCTTGCAGGGAGCAGAGAGAAGATACCCACAGATAGAAAAGCTAGCATACGCACTAATGATAGCAGCCCGGAAACTCCGCCCATACTTCCAGGCTCACATTGTTATCGTCCTGACTAACAAACCTCTGAGGCAAGTTTTACTCAAGCCCGAGGTTTCCGGTTGACTGACGAAATGAGCCATCGAACTCAGCGAGTACGACCTCCAGTACAAGCCACGAACTACTATTAAGGCCCAAGCCTTAGCAGATTTTATCGCCGAGTGCACATTTAGCCTCGAAGCCCCTAGGCCGGCCGAGCCCAAGGTCCCCAGTTCGGGCGAGCCTGGAGCTTCCAAGCCAATAGAGTCTGAACCCCGTGAAGTAGCAGCCAGTGTGGCATCTCTCTTAGTTAGGTCAAACGGGAACTGGGATGAGGAGCCCTGGATCCTTCACGTAGATGGCTCCTCGAACCAGCAGGACAGGGGGGCTAGAATAGTGCTACGCGGCCCGAGTGGCACGAAATTGGAATATGCACTACGCTTTGAGTTTGCGGCATCCAACAACGAGGCGGAGTACGAGGCACTGATAGCCGGGCTGAACCTAGCGCACAAGGTAAGAGCAAAGCACGTAGTTATCTGCAGTGATTCCCAGCTCGTGGTCAACCAGGTTATGGGCGAATATGAAGCACGCGAGCTCACTATGATTGCATACTTGGCAAGAGTAAAGGAGGCTCTGCTCAACTTCCAGTCACACTTCATCAGGCAAATCCCGAGGTCAGAGAACACTGAGGCCGATGCCCTGTCCCGATTAGCCAGCACAAGTCACAACACCATGAGAACCGTGTACATAGAGGACTTACCTCGGCCTAGCATTCTCGGTGGGGCAGAGGAGGTTGCTCCCGTCCTTGAAGCAGAGCCGAGCTGGATCGACCCACTCATGAGCTTCTTGCTAAATGGAACCCTCCTTGTGGACCACAATGCAGCCAAGAGGGTGCAGTGCCAGGCAACCAAATACGTCATGATAGACGAACGGTTATACCGACGGTCCTACATGCTCCCCTACCTGTGTTGCTTGCAACCTGCCAAAGCCGAGCTCGTACTCTGTGACACTCATGAAGGTCTGTGCGGCAGACACCTAGGGGGCAGAGCCCTCGCCCAAAAAGCACTTCCACAAGGATACTACTGGCCAACGATGAAGGCAGAAGCCGTCGAGCTCGTCAGAAAATGCGACAAGTGTCAAAAGCATGCCCGTATCCACCATCAGCCTGCTGCCGATCTCAAGTACCTCACCAGTCCATGGCCCTTTGCACAATGGGGCATCGACCTCCTGGGGCCATTCCCGCCAGCAACAGGTGGGATAAAGTTCCTAGTGGTGGCAGTAGATTACTTCACAAAGTGGATAGAAGTTGAACCCCTGGCAACAGTCACAGCCTGAAACATACAAAACTTCTTTTGGAAGAACATAGTATGTTGCTTCGGGCTACCTCGGGTATTCATCTCCGACAACGGAAAGCAGTTCGAGGATATCAAGTTCCAGGAATGGTGCCAAGATATGGGAATTCGTCAGAACTTCACATCGGTCGCACACCCGCAGGCAAACGGTCAGACAAAAGTAATGAACAGAGCCATCCTCCGCGGATTGAAAGCACGACTAGAGCGAGCTAAAGGGTTGTAAGTGGACGAGCTACCAAGTGTTCTATGGGCTCACCGAACCACGGCAAAAACCGCCACAGGAGAGATCCCCTTTAACCTCACCCATGGCACCGAAGCGGTAATCCCGACGGAAATCGAAATACCTACATTGCGACTAGAAGCATATGACAATCAGACAAACGGAGATGAGTTACGCACCAACCTCGACCTACTGGATGAAGTAAGAGACCTTGCGCACATCCGAACAGTGGCCTACCAGCAAAAAGTAGCTCGG
Organism: Nelumbo nucifera; assembly: GCF_055504915.1. Taxonomy (NCBI): domain Eukaryota; kingdom Viridiplantae; phylum Streptophyta; class Magnoliopsida; order Proteales; family Nelumbonaceae; genus Nelumbo; species Nelumbo nucifera. Next base: position 57,452,911 of record NC_142653.1, read on the forward strand.
TACTACACCGCCAGAGTAAAGAAGCGGAGCTTCCGCGTCGGCGACCTGGTTCTCTGTAAGATCATGGTACCCGAACCCGGTGTGGGCAAACTCGGACCAAATTGGGAAGGACCCTACAGAGTAAAGAAAGGACTCGGGGGGGGGGGGGGGCATACGAGCTCGAAACCTTAGAGGGTAAGCAAGTACCCTGAGCATGGAACATCGTCAACTTAAGGCGATACTACCTATAGACCACCAAGCAAAGTGGATAAAATCGCCACCAAAGCCTAAGGGACGTCGGCATCTCAGAGCATCAAAACAGGCCACGCGAAGTGCGGTAACCCGGGTAGGAAACCGACCGGACATATGGTCGGTTTGCCAAATACGTTCAGTTCGGGAGAAAGAACAACCAATACTTAAACCAAAAAGAAAGTCATTCCATTTCAAAATAAGGGAGTACATTTCAAAAAAAAATTTTTACAGGCCCGGAGCTACTTCCTCATTATCAATAGGCACTTCAACAACACCCGAAGGTCCCGCCTCGCCCTCAGAATCTGGCTCACCATCTGCAGCATTGGCCATCTCCTGACTTATGCGCGAAGTGGATATGGCACTGATATCAAGCTCAGGGTATGTATTCTGGATCATCCATCGGCTTAGCTTGAAACCCCTTTGGTACGAATCCACCATCAGGTCGTCAAAGCCCGGTGAGGCGATGTACTCATCGACGGCCTTCTTCTTGGCATCTTCAATACCTTGAGAGATGATCTACGTCCTCTCCCTGATGTCCTCTTGAAGATATTCGACCTGATGCTGCAAATCCAGCCTCAAGTCCGTCATATGTTTCACTATGACTCCCTTGGCCTCGGCATCTCTCTGAGACCTCGCCTGCTTGGACTGTGCAACGCGAGCAGCCGCCTCAGCAGCACGAAGAGCCTCTTCGGTAGCTCGCGCCTGCCTTGAGCTCCTTTCCACCTGGGCCGCCAAGGCGTGAATAGAAGAGTTCACTTACCAAAAGGAAAGAACAAGTGATTAAAAGAACGACAACAAGAAGGATAAAAGCAGAAGAGCTCAATAAAAAGTCTGACTTACCACCATGGCATGAGTAACAGCACGACAGGCCACCTGGTGCAGAGGGAGATCAGTCCACGCCGCGACCTCCTCGGGAAAAATGGCCTCCTTACTCTTCTGAAGAGCGTGGATAGGTAACAACACACTCCTGAATTCCCCTGGGGCCCCCGAGCCCGAGGGCCCAGCTCGCGTATAAGCAGACCCAGAGTAAGTGGGAGCCCCCGTGTAAGTAGTTTCAGCATACGGGCCCCCTGCCGCTTCTTGCATTGGAGGAGCCATCTCGGGCTCCCTGGGCGGATCCTCTGACGGGTAGTCTGGAACCTCGGGCTCCGCATCCCGGGGCAGCTCGACACGAGTTTGCTTGGTGACTCGCTTCCTCCTCTTCATGCCTTGAAACAAGTGCCCACCACGGGTCCCTCCTGAGTCCATCACACCTGCAAAAAAGAGTTTGGCATCATAAGAAAGCAAGAGACAGAGCAAAATAGAACCTCTAAGTAAGGAACCTACCCAAACTCAGGCCGGCCGCAATGAGCTTGGCCTCTATCAGATACTATTGGCACTTTAGCCCAAGCCGCGCCCATTGCCGGAGGCCCTTCGCCGTCTCCTTGTCAAGCGTAACCCCGGACTCAGGGGTGGCCATCCCCCACCCAGTCTGAAACAGCCACCCCAGCACACTTCGCACCCCAAAGTAGTCCCGCTTCCACGCCGGGACCTTATTAGGAAGCTCATGTAAAAGCTTAAAACCCAGGCAAGGAGACAGGTAGTACGCTCGCCTACGCCCGGGGAGGAGACCTACTTGCTTCTTAAGCATTAAGATGGAAAGAGAAGATCTTCAAGTCTAAAGGAAAGCCCTGTTCGCAAAATAGGGAGATTGTCCCCACCAAATTACGAATGGAGTTCGGGTGAAGCTGGCCGACCATAACGCCGAAGTGATTCAAGACCTCGACAAGGAAGGCAATCGCAGCCCCGCAGCGAGCTGCTCCCAGAATATCACGATCTCATGAGGACCGTGTTCCCAAGGAAAGCTACCCGAAGGTATGAAATAAGCATACTCCCCGGGCAAATTATAATACGTAATAAGGGATTTGAGCCCCTCGGAGGTCATGGTCGAGGGGCCAAACTTGTCTAACGACCGACCTCGACGAGAGGTGGACGCCAAACTACCCGAGGCGACTCGACCAACGGGTTTGAACTCTTCCTCGAGCTCTACCTCCGGCTCGCTAGAACTATCAGGGGATGCAACTCGGTTCGTGGAACCTGCATCTGACTCACTAGAAGAACCGCCTGATCTATTCGAGCTAGACATCGAGGAAAGAAGGTGGATTCTAGGAAGGTACTCACCCGGATAAGAGCTTGAACGAGACTACGAGAACTTGAACGAGCAAAAAACCTTGAACGCGAACTAAAAGCCCAGATGCAAGCTGAAACCTGGATACGAGCTCAAGAGGTAGCGCAGAAGTGACAAAGCGACTGGGGTCCCCCACTATTTACAACCACAGTGACCGAGAAGCAACGACGCAGATCAAAGCCGATCTGACGGCCCGCAGTCGCGCTGACCGCACGTCCCCTGAGACCGAGACGTAATTGGCACACGTCTTTCTGAAACTGATATGCGCCGGCGCACGTCTTTTTGAAACTGACAGAATGCCAGCGCACGTCTCCTCACGTTAAAGGCGGCAGCGGCACATTTTCAAATTTGAAAAGACGCTTGCTGTCACGTCTCCCTGCGGCACGCTTTTTTCAATTTTTAAAATAAAGAGCGCGCTGTCACATCTGTCAACATTTTCGGCGCGTTTCCTACGCTATCAGTCAACCAAGATTCGAGGTATGGGACAAATCCACTAACCAGCTCGCGAACTCCCCGTGCCAGGATAAGGCCCTTAGCACGAGGAGTGGGGGGCAATTGATGAAGGAAGATTTGGCCCGACCTCGTAATCACCCAACATGTGGCAAAGGCGAACTGCACAACAGCGCGACCGAGGCGCGAGCTTCGAAAGGAGGAACCAGCGGTCCAAACTCCCTGCAAGGAGCCCGAACTCCACGCAAGGAGCCCGAGCTCTCCCTTTGGCCTCGAGCCTTACAAACACAAAGGGCAACAACCCGAACTGGCCTGCCCCATGGCAGTTCGGGATACACCTCTATCCGAACTCAAGACCACCTCGCTCGCCACTCCAGCACTTCGCCCCCAGGACGCCAAACTGAACAACTGTACCATGCTTGACACCGAGGAAGTCCGTGTCCTGGGGCGGCACACCTGACTGACTTAGGATCTAACGCTTGACAGCCGCACTTCAATGGCCACCTGCCACCGCCACCTACCACTGCCATCTCCAGTTGTAGAGACGGCTCCGACAAAGAGAGCAGTGGCGGTTCTGCCCCAATAGAGGTGATGACACCCGAACTGGCAGGAGCGCAGAGATAATCATACCCGACCTAACAGAAGCTTAGGAGTGAGTGCACGAAGTGGTTGTAAAAGGCTCCCTACCCCCCAAGAACAAGGTATGTGAACTTTGCGCCATCTGGTTTTATCTTGCCTTTGAGAGAATTCTAACTTGAGTTTCGGAGCATTCATACCGGGTTCCCCCTGGAGCTTCCTCATCTTCTCTGTTTCAGGCTCCCCGTATCTCCGCCCAGAGGCAGAATCGTTGACAGGTAGGACCAGCTGGATTGCGCACCATCAGTTAGTAAAGCCCCAACAAGATTTTTCTTTGTTTTTTTTAACATTTTACAAACTATAATAATCATGAATTTTTGATCGAAAGTTTTGGAGGAAATTATTGCAATTTGCTTTGATGAAAGGACATACTACTTCATTCGATTGACACCACTGAAGGTATGTATTCACTGCTATTTTCCATTAGGCCTCATAATCTTTCTTGAAACCAATGGTTTCCAATACATGTTTTCCATGTAAAACCAATAATTTCTCTCTTTTGAACCTTTGTTGGATTTTGGGTGTTTCAACAAAAACATATAGTCATCAATATGCAACAAGGGTGGGTTTTATATAATTGGATCCGTATCCAGTTAGCTCAGTTTGGAAAGAGTATAAATGCAAATACATATAATGCAAGTACCTAGAAAATAATACAAAATACAAGGTTTTGTACTCTACATATTTGTATTTATATCTCTTCCAAACTGAGTTTTAGATACAGATGCTATTCCATGCACAATGAACAAGGGTAGGCGTGACCTTTTTTTTTAAGGCTTAAAGAATATTCCATTCATTTAAGAAATTGATACAATTACGAAGAATTGCCAACAAGGCCAATCAGACCCAGATACAATTATTGACCTTTGAAGCTTGCCAAAAGCAGACTATCAACCTATGAACCTTGCTAGTAGGTCATTTCACTGGTTTATGGTCAGCTGGTCACTTCTGTTGAATCACCAATTTCAAATGACGTGTCAACTCAGACCATTTTCCAATCATGAACTAAGCAGTTCTTTCACCTATAACAACGACTTTTTGCAACAAACATGTGAGGAAGGTGATGTTATAGGGTCCTCATAACCCGTTTTGCAATTAGTTCGTGGATCAGCTCGATCTCTCTTGAACTATTAAAAACATATGTTTAATTAATGCTGACCAAACCATTATTTATTGTAATAAACACATTATTGTTAATTAATTAGCCTTTATAGTAATTAATGCATGAATGTTAATTAATTTTTTAATAATTAGCAATAATCTATAATTAATTACAATAAACTATAATATATGATATTAATGTTAATTATTACTGTTAATAAATAATCTAATTGTTGTTGCTGAAAATTATTAATAGTATATTAGTAATTTACTATTAATAGTAATCTATAATATTATTGTTCATCATTATTGCTGTTAATTATTTAAAAGAAATAATATAAAAAAGAAAATACTTTTAAACTAAATATTCTAAGTTACTTAAACCTCCCCTTGTCCTCTACAAATACCAACATGGTTTTGTTCCTTCTCACTCTCTCCTCCCTAATTAAATGAAATATTTGGGAGCTATTTCTGTATTCGATGCCAAGGCATTTAAACACAAGAAGATGGAGTCCAAGTAGAACTCTAACAATAATAAAGATAAAACACAAATAATGGATAAAGACAAATAAAAGGATAAGAGTCAGGTGTGATCTAAAAACAGAGAAAGAGAGAGAGCCAACGAAAATATGGAAACAGAGACGTGATCTATTATCCCCTCAAGTTATACGTGGGCATGTAACGCATAACTTGGAACGAAGCAATGAAAATTTCTTGAAGGTATGTTAGGATTACAATTAGTAATTGAATTCGGAGTGTCTGTTGTAATCGAATCAGGAGTATTAGATACCTCTTATTCTTCTACATCTTCTTATTCTTGTAAACATAGGATCTCGATTGTATATATTTCGACATTCTGAGTAAATAAGATTTTGAAAGTAGAAACCAGAGAAGCACTGGTTTTTCATGGTATCAGAGCCAGGGCACTCTGGAGATCAACGGCGGCAGCGACGATCAATCAGCGGCGACTTCGAACCAGTGATCAGCGGCGACTTCGGATCAGCGATCAGCGGTGACAACGTTTTGCGTTGTGCTTCAGTCCGGCACTGTGTTTTTCGGACAAGCGGCGGAACTTCGGTGATCGCCGTCTCCTTCGACTTCGAACCAGTGATCAGCGGCGACTTCGGATCAGCAATCAGCGGCGACAAAGTTCTGCGTTGTACTTTTCAGTCTGGCGTTGTGTTTTTCAGACAAGCGGCGGCACTTCGGTGATCGTCGTCTCCTTCGACTTCGAACCAGTGATCAGCGGCGACTTCGGATCAGCGATTAGCGGCGACAGCGTTCTGCCCTGTGGTTTCAGTCTGGCGCTGTGTTTTTCAGACAAGCGGCGGCACTTCGGTGATCGTCGCCTCCTTCGGTGAACAGCGGCGGCACTTCTTCTAGTTTCGGACTAGTGATCAACTGCGCTGTGTTTTTTTTTCATTCCGACGCTGTGTTTTCGGACCAGCGGCGGCACTTCGGTGATCATCGTCTCCTTCGGAGAACAGCGGTAGCATTTCTTCTGGTTTCTGAAGTATCACTGTTCATCGTCTTCTTCGATGAACAGTGGCGGCACTTCGAGTTCTTCCGGCGAATCAGCATTCTGTGGCAGTTTCTCTTCAGCGGCACCAACACTATACTCGACATGGCTGAAAACAAGGATCAGGGCGGCAGTCAATGTCCAAGGAACGTGATCTCACCCTATCTTCTATCAACCAATAACAATCCAGGGAGCGTTATCACACAGATCCAGCTTAGAGGTGACAACTATGATGAATGGGCTCGAGCAATAAGAACGGTGCTGCGAGCCAAGAAGAAATTCGGCTTCATCGATGGATCAGTGAAACAACCTTCGGAAGATTCAGTGGAATTAGAAGATTTGTGGATGGTGAATTCCATGCTTGTGTCATGGATTCTGAATAACATTGAACCAAATTTACGTTCAACCGTAACATACACAGAGATTGTGAAGACACTCTGGGACGACATAAAGGAGCGATTTTCTGTTGGTAATGGACCACGAGTCCAACAACTCAAATCTGAACTGGTGAATTGCAAACAAAGAGGTATGACAATTCTGAATTACTATGGAAAACTCAAGATGATATGGGAGGAATTGGGAAATTATGAGCAATATCCCACTTGTCAATGTGGCAAGTGCAACTGCGACATAAGCAGGGCGTGGGATAAGAAGCGGGATGAAGAGAAACTTCATCAATTTTTGATGGGGCTAGATGACATGGTCTATGGAGGTGTGCGTTCGCATATACTGAGTACGAAACCCTTGCCAAATTTGAATCGAGCCTATGCCATAGTGGTTCAAGAAGAGCAAGTTCAGACTATGACACGCGCAAAGGAAGAGAAAGTTGAAGCTGTGGCCTTCGCAACCCACACAGGAAAGAGGCAAAGCGAGGGCAGAGACAAGAACACAGTATGTACTCACTGCAACAAGACAGGCCACGAAGTAGAGTCTTGTTTCCAACTGATCGGCTACACTGAATGGTGGGGTGATCGACCGAAAAATAATACCCGTGGAACAGGCCGAGGGCGTGGTGGACAGAAACAACGAACAGGGGCAGGAGGAAAAGGTCGTGACAGCCAAGCTAAGGCCAATACAACCAAAGCCTCTGTGCAAGGCAATACGTCTCAAGGAGAATCAATCGATGCAGCCAAGACCGGGTTAAATGGACTGAGCAGTGAGCAATGGAACATGTTACTCAACCTTTTGAACACACAAAAAGAAGGGAGTCAACAACTAAGTGGTAAGCAAAAATTGTCAGAATGGATAATAAACATAGGGGCCTCTCATCATATGACAGGAAACCTAAAATCAATAAGAGACATAAAGAATATCATTCCGTGCTCTGTCGGGCTGCCAGACGGGAAAGCGACGATAGCAGAAAAAGAAGACACAATTGCACTGGATGATCACCTAAAACTGACTAGTGTTTTATATGTGCCTAGTTTGAATTGCAATTTACTTTTTGTATCACAATTAATTGAGGAATCAAATTGCATCGTCCAGTTCACTAACAAATTCTATGTGATACAGGACCGCACTACGAGGATGTTGATTGGAGCGGGTGAGCAGCGAGAGGGACTATTATTTCCAGAGCATTGCATCAACAAGAGCAATGAAGACTATAGAGAGCAGAATGTCAGATATTTGACATCAAAGGTTGGGGCATCCTTCTTATAGAATTATTAAATTGCTACCTTTACATACTAAGCATACTGACAGAAGTAAGGGTTGTGATGTATGCTTCCGAGCTAAACAATGTCGGGAAGAGTTTGTTCCTAGTAATAATAAAGCATCCGATATTTTTGAGTTAGTTCATTGTGATTTGTGGGGTCCTTATAGAACTGCAGCTTCTTGTGGTGCACATTATTTCTTGACCATAGTGGACGATTTTTCTAGAGGCGTTTGGATTTATCTTCTGATTGATAAGAAGGAAGTGGGACAAGTCCTTTGAAATTTTTTTTGCTATGGTTCAAAGGCAATTTAACAAACCTGTCAAGGTGATCCGTACTGATAATGGGACTGAGTTTGTCTGCTTGGCTGGTTATTTTGCTGAAAGTGGAATTATTCATCAAACCACTTGTGTCGGGACCTCTCAACAAAACAGGAGGGTTGAACGCAACCACCGCCACATACTCAATGTTGCCCGCGCCTTGCGCTTTCAAGCTAGCTTGCCTATTGATCTTTGGGGGTAATGTGTCTTGATCGCATGTTATCTAATCAATCGGACACCGTCCATTCTGTTAAAGGGAAATATTCCCTATGAAATGTTATTTGGGCGACCTCCTTCTTATGATAATGTGCGAGTCTTTGGTTGCTTAGCATATGCGCACAATCCTGGTCATGGAGGGGATAAATTTGTTAGTTGAAGCAGACGGTGTGTTTTTGTCGGGTATCCTTTTGGGAAGAAAGGATGGAGCTTATATGATTTAGAGTCTGGCATGCTCTTTGCTTCCAGAGATGTTACTTTCTTTGAGCATGAATTCCCGTATGCACACAAAGAGGATGCACGGCCAAACAAAGCACAAGATTGTGAAATAAGTGGGACAGATAAGGTGTTGGTACCATCCACTTCTTCCCCTAGACTTGCAAATGGCGAGACAGAGACTAACCAGCAAAATGAACTCGCAGAAGAAGGAGTCCGTGTAGAAGAGGGAACCCACGTAGACCCGAATACCAATGCACCCATGCATCCTTCTGACGTCACCACAGAAAATGCAAGCGAAGACATACCTGACGTCAGGGGGGTGGCAATGTTGAGCAACAACAGCACTTTGATACTCATTTGGGGCGTGGGCATCGACAGAAACATCAGTCCACAAGGTTAAGAGACTATGTGCTTCACACCACACAGCGCTTGAGTCCCTCTTCGCGTCCCTTTGCAAGCTCACTCGGCCAATCACATTCTGTAGGTAGTCCTTATCCCATAGATAACTATGTGAACTGTAACAATTTTTCTTGTTGACATCGTGCTTTCTTGGCAGTTATCACTGTAGGAGTTGAACCCACTTCTTTTGCTGAAACCGTAAAGGATGAAAAATGGAGGGATGCTATGCAAAAAGAAATACAGGCACTTGAAAATAATCAGACATGGACTGTGGAGCCTTTGCCATCCGAAAAACGAGCCATAGGATGCAAATGGGTTTATCGAATCAAGTATAACACTGATGGGACAGTGGAAAGATATAAAGCTCGTCTTGTGGTTTTTGGGAACAAGCAAATTGAGGGAATTGATTATAATGAAACTTTTGCCCTAGTTGCAAAAATGGTTACTGTCCGTACCTTTCTTGCAGTCGCAACAGCTAGAAATTGGGAGATTCATCAAATGGACGTACATAACGCATTCTTGCATGGTGATCTACATGAGGAAGTCTACATGCGAATGCCTCCGGGTTTTCAGTCAGATAAACCAGGTATGGTGTGTCGGTTGCAAAAATTTCTGTACGACATGAAACAAGCGCCGAGATGTTAGTTTGCTAAATTAACTGCAGCTTTGAAGACATATGGGTTTCAGCAGTCATGTTCAGAGTACTCCCTTTTCACCTTTCGTCAGGACAGGGTGCATGTGCTTGTTCTCGTATATGTGGACGATATTATTGTGTTAGGTAATGATCGTATGACAATTCAAGTCTTCAAGAAATATTTGAGTGACTGTTTCCATATGAAGGACTTGGGATCATTGAAATATTTTTTGGGCATTGAAGTTGCCTGAAACTCAACATGAATTTTTCTGTCACAACGAAAGTATGCTTTGGATATTATCTCTGAAGTTGGTTTACTTGGTGGAAAACCTGCTCCTTTTCCTCTAGAGCAGAATCACAATCTCGCCTTGACAGACGGGGCCCTCTTGTCTAATCCTGAGCAATATAGACGCTTGGTGGGGAGGCTTATTTATCTCTCAGCAACGCGTCCAGAGTTGTCTTATTGTGTGCATGTTCTGTCCCAATTCATGCAACAACCGCAAGAAAGACATTGGGAGGCTGCATTGCGAGTGGTGCACTACTTGAAAGGAAATCCTGGTCAAGGAATTCTCTTGCGTTCAGATTGTGACTTGCAGTTATATGCATGGTGTGATTCAGACTGGGTGAGCTGCCCTTTGTCCCGACGTTCTCTGTCTGGGTGGTTTGTTATGCTTGGAAAATCACCAATTTCTTGGAAAACTAAGAAATAACACACTGTGGCTCGTTCTTTAGCGGAAATAGAGTATCAGTCTATGGCCACGGCCACATGTGAATTGAAATGGTTGAAGGGATTGTTATTGGCTCTTGGAGTTACGCATTCAAACCCAATGCGTTTATATTGTGACAGTCAGGCAGCCTTGCATATTGCCGCAAACCCAGTGTTTAATGAGCGTACAAAACATATTGAAGTTGATTGCCATTTTGTACGGGATGAGATTCAAAATGGCTGCATACGTCCTGCTTATGTGTCGACTACCGTTCAGCTGGCTGACATTTTTACAAAGGCACTGGGTCGCAAAGAATTTGAGTACTTTCTCCGCAAGTTGGGCATTCACAATCTGCATTCTCCAACTTGAGGGGGGTGTTAGGATTACAATTAGTAATTGAATTTGGAGTCTCTGTTGTAATTGAATCAGGAGTCTCCGATACCTCTTATCCTTGTAAACATAGGATCTCGACTGTATATATTTCGGCATTCTGAGTAAATAAGATTATGAAAGTAGAAACCAGAGAAGCACTGGTTTTTCAGTAAGCCCTTTAGCGAAACCATCGGCCAATTGCTTTGCAGAGTTGATGTGATGAACTTGAAGTTTCTTCTTGGCAACAAAATCTCAGACAAAGTGGATGCCAATTTCAATATGCTTTGACTAAGAATGAAGAACTGGATTTGCTACAAGAAAAGTAGCACTAATTTTGTCGCAAAGGTAGGATGCAATCAAAGGGGAAAGCCAACCTCATGGAGTAAAGATTGAATCCATAGTGTCTTAGCTACTGTGGATGCAAGGCTGCGGTATTCACTCTTAGTGGTCTTTTGCTTCTTGGAAGACCAAGAGACCAGGTTGCTGCCAAGGAAAGTGCAAAACCCATTTTGAGATTTTTTGTCCACATGATCACTCGCCCAATCAACATCAGAGAATGAGAAAAGGAAATCCATTGAAGACAATGTGATACATAATCCATAATGCATGGTTGCTTTCAAATAACATAAAATACATTTGATAGCCACCCAATGACTTGTGGATGGTGCATGCATAAATTGACATGCCTTATTAACAAAGAAGGATATGGCAGAGCGAGTAAGTGATAAGTATTGTAATGCACCTCCTATATATGGTAACATCAAAGAAATGTTCTGTAGTATGAGAATAGCCTGAAGAGAAGGGAGTGTGAGCTAGTTTGGCATCAATCAAACCAGTGGAAGTTAAAAGATCAATACTATAGTTGTGCTGTGAGAGGAAAAAACCAGACGAGAGTCGTGTTGCTTCAACACCCAAAAAATAATGAATATCTCCAAGATCTTTAACTGCAAATGTAGAGCTCAAGGAGCAATAGGAGATGAAATCATGGAGGAGTCACTACCGGTAATGAGTATATCATCCATATAAATGAGAATGAAGAGAGACCCATGTTGATCATGCTTGTAAAAGAGGGAATGATCCACTTCGGAGTAATTGAAGCCATAGTTTTGCAAGAATTTGGCAAGTTTGATGTACCAAGCATGAGAAGGTTGTTTTAATCAATAAAGAGAGTGCTTTAAGAGACAAACATAATTAGGATGAGTAACTTCTTTGAAACCCAACGATTGTTTCATAAAAATTGTTTCTTCCAAATCCCCATTAAAGAATGCATTTTGAACATCAATTTGATGAATTGGCCAATTTTTAGATATGACAATAGAAAGTTATAACCTGATGGTGACAGGTTTGACAACTGGGTTAAATATCTTTATGTCTTGTGAAAGTCCACACCCTCTTTTTGGGAGAATCTCTTGGCCATGAGGTGGGCATTATAATGTAATGTACTACCATTTTGACCATGCTTAAGGCGAAAACCCCACTTAGATCCAATGACATTTTGATTAGTTGGATGGGGTACAAGGACCCAAGTACTGTTACAAGTGAGTGCTTCAAATCCATCTTTCATGGCATTATACCAATTCTTGTCCAAGAGAACTTGCTTAATAGTGGAGGATTCAGATATGGGTTTAATAGTAGGGTATTTAGGTGCAAGGTAGATTTTAGGTTTGAAAATACCTCTTTGACCGAGTGGTCATAGGGTGGATATTGGTCATAGGGTATCAAGACATTTGAATCCAACATTTATACTTTTGTTTATCATCCTTAAATTCCACTAATAAATCCATACACAATAATTGTTAATAGAAGGAAATTATATATTTTTAAAATAAACATAAAAATGAAATCATATTTTTCATCTAGGTGGTGGGTAAGTAGTTCAACCATTTGGGTCAAATGGATAATTTAATGATGTCATAAATAAATAATACAAATTTAGAAATTTAAAAAATACTTTTGTTTATCATTATTAAATTCCACTAATAAATCTATACACAATAATTATTAATAGAATAAAATTTTATATTTTTAAAATAAACCTAGAAATGAAATCATATTTTTCATCTAGGTCGTGGGTAAGTACTTCAACCATTTGGGTTTCTGTTGGTTTCCCTAATTTCCTCTTCCCTTGTTTTTATTATAGCTAGATTTGTCTTGTTGCCTGTGTTGAGCAACATGGATGCTGGTGAAAATGCTTTTAGATCCAGTTTTCAGGGTCTCCAATCTAATTTCATGGTTAAGAAACATATCTTGTAAGTCATCAAAAGTAACAATATTAAATCAAGTACTTGCAAAGGTGATGAAGGACTCGTAATTTGGGCCAACCCTACTTAACGTGCAAAGCACTAGATCAAAGTCAAACACTAGTTGGTCGGCTATAGAAAGACTATTGGAGATGACTTTGGCTTTTTGAAGGCATTCAATCATAGGGAGATTGCCCTGTTGGAAAATGGGGTCACTGTAACTTTGGAGGAGAAGCTCTGAGGCGCGTCTGTTCCCAGGATACAATAGAGCTTTGGGTGAGAATCTGCAACCAACAAAGTTGAAAAATCTCCGAAGAAACCTTCTATGAGACTATAGCAGACTGGACTGAGAGAGAGAGAGAAAGTGAATTTCGAAATTGTGTGTTTTTGGAGTCTGATTCATGCTCCTTAAATAATTTATGAAGAGGTATGAAGAAAAGGTAGGTGCTGGTTTAGAGAAGGCAACAATTACAATTTCAAATATTGTGACTGTTTAAAAAGTAGTTAACAGTTAATGACTGTTAACTTTGAATTGTGCCTCTTGATCAGACGCATGCGCGCGCGTTGCGCGGTATCAAACCCCCATACTCTCCTTTACTATTTCTAAGAAGTATAAATCAGCTCCTATTAAAATACTGAAAACAAAGATTATAATTTTCCAATGTGAGACAAGTTCAAAACGAGGTTTTATAAGAGAAAAACTAATTTTTCAATCGTGTAGGTACAACTTCTCATGTACTTGTCCAGTCAAACCCATTAGATTTAATCTCTTATGAGATTAAAATCCAACATGCCCTTCCTCAGATTCATCAATATACTATGTAATTGCATGATTTTGACTCTAAGGTGCTCCATACAACATGTGTTTGTTGCTGGCAATAACTTGCCCAATAACTCCTTCAGTAAGCGTGGAGGGCATCCAACTAAAAAGGAAATGATCTTGCTTCCTCCATTGCATATGTGCAGGATTTGGAGTGGATTGACCATTAGTTTGAATTATTTTTGACGGATAAGGAAGTGTCCCATCAGCATAGCCAAGCAGATCAGATATAAAGAGAGCAAGTAGTACCTATGATCTCTAGATCAGATAATTGTAACGATCCAATTTTACTGTAACAAGTTGACCAAAACTGAGTGTTGCTATTGCTGTTTAAGGAACTTGAAGAGAAGTAGTATCTTGTGTTGTTCTTGTAGTGGTAGCTACAATAGAAGTAATTGACTTGTTGTCGATGTGATTAGCCATCTCTTGTTGGTCCTGCTCTGATACCATAGATGAAATATTTGACATAAGAAGAAGAGATCTATTTCTGTATTCGATGCCAAGATATTTAAATACAAGAAGATGGAGTTCAAACAGAACTCTAACATTAATAAAGATAAACACAAATGATGAATAAAGACAAATAAAAGAATAAGAGTCAACTATGATACGAAAACAGAGAGAGCTAGCTCAAATTTCGAAACAGAGACGTGATCTATTACTAATAACCTAACATTCTAATATAATAGTTAGGGTACAATATGCAATTATACCATTTTAATTTGCTTGATCTGAATGGTTGTATCATTGATTTGAGAATTGAATCGAAATCACTTTCATTTGTAGATTGATTTTTGAAACAGAAAATAGTTCTTGACTTGGGCTTGGATTAACTTAGCTAAACTGAAAATGTTAGAAGATAGCTCTTGCTTTAATTTTTGTTTAACAAAATCTATACATCACACGAGTTAGATATTATAATGATTGGCATTAAGGGGTGTCTATAGTAAAAGTCTCATATTTTTTAGGGTTCCCTCATGATAACAAAATGGCATGCTATTGGAAAAACTTATAAACCCATGATGGGAATCATAAAAGCGATAATCAATCATATGTATTTTCAAGAAATTCATGGGATATTTTATTGGTCAAATTTTATATTGTATGATAGATTTTTCTTACTTTTTAGGATAAATTATAAAGACCCCCTTGTATTATGGGGCCAGTGACAAAGATTCTCTGCACTTTTTTTTTGTGACAAAAGCTCACCTGAACTTTGGCTGTTAGACAAAGACTCCCTCCATTAATGTTTGTCAGTTAACCTCAAAAAGATTTTTTTAAATCCCTAAATTACCCATTTCTTTATTTATTTGAACGGTGAGAAGAAATTACCAACACACCTGTAAAATTGATATGGAAAAAGGATTAATGATAATATTCTTATCGCTCATGAAATGTTACATACAATGAGAAAGAAAAAAAGGAAAAACTGGTATACTTGCCTGAAATTTTGATATGGAAAAGCTTATGATAGAATAGAATGAGATTACATTGAGAAAGTCTTAGGGAAATTTGGATTTCATGAGAAATGGATTACCTAGGTTATGGAATGTATAAAAAAGTTATCTTATCAAATTTTAATAAATGATAGCCCCTCTATAGAATTTACCCCTTCTAGAGGGATAAGACAGGGAGATCCTCTTTCTCCCTATATTTTTGTTCTGTGCAAAAGCATTAGCAAAGAAATTTGAAAAATAATTTCTATGTAAAAAAAGCCCAATTGGTTTAAGGTTGCCAAAGGAAGTTTAAAAATTCCAATTTTTCAGTTTGTAGACGACTGTATGATATTCTTTGAGACTTCGATTACAAGATGTTTGAAAATAAAAGACATTCTTACTAATTTTGCTGTGGCGTCTGGCCAATGCCCAAAATTTTCAAAATCTACACTCTAATTCTCGAAAAACATGCCAACGAGAATCCAAAAAATCATAGCAAAAATTCTGAAGATCTCAATCCAAGCAAAGTCTGATATTTATTTGGGAGCCCCCATAATAAATGGTAGAGTTTCAAAGAGCACATTCTTGAATCTTAAGGGTTAATAACAAACAAGCAAGCTAGAAAAAAAAACACTTTATCCTTGGTAGGTAGAATGACCCTTCTGAATGTTACAACGAATACAATGGCGCAATTTCTCATGAATTCTTTCAAGCTTCCCCAAAATATCATTGATGAAATTGATAAAAGCCAAAGGAACTTCTTATATACAAATTCTAGTGAAAAAAAGCCGGTTCATTTAATTGGTTGGAACAAGGTGTGTACCCTTAAATGTTGGGGTGGTTTGGGTTTAAAAAACCTCCATTGGGTTAATGAAGCCAACTTAGCAAAGTTGGGTTGGAAAATATTAGTTAACAGTGATAACCTTTGGGTTAAAATTATTAAAACAAAGTACCTTCAGAATAAGGACTCTTGGAATGTGAAGGAAAAGAAAGGTATATCATGGGCTTGGAAAGGTATCCTTAAGGGGAGAGATCTTCTTAAAAAAGGGTTAGGTTGGGAAATAAATAAAGGCAAATCTATCAACTTTTGGAAAGATACATGGGTTGGGCAATACCTCTTTGGACGAAATTATTCCTCATGATAGGATTGAAAATGATAATCTCCTTTTTAGTGAGATTATTGATCAGAATAGGAGTGTATGGATTGAAAATAGAGTTTGTAGCTTGGTTCCTTTGAATATTTGGGGAAAAACAAAATCTATCTTTATCCCCTCAAATAAAAAAGAAGATAAATTAGTGTGGAGACTTAGCTGTGATGGAAAATTCTCAATTAAGTTTGCTTATAAATTAAAATGTAGCTTGTTTATTCATGAAGAGTTGAACCCAAAGTGGATTTCAACTGTTTGGAAGGTTAATTGTCCACTAAAATTGAAAACTTTTCTCTATCTCCTGCTTAATAAAAGACTTCCAACAAAATTGCTTTTGCAAAATAGAGGTTTAAGTGTGGATGGAAAATGTAGTTTTTGTGGAGATAATGAAGATAAATTAGTGTGGAAAATGTAGTCTTTGGACGAAATTATTCCTCCTGATAGGATTGAAAATGATAATTTCCTTTTTAGTGAGGTTATTGATCAGAATGGGAGTGTATGGATTGAAAATAGAATTTGTAGCTTGGTTCCTTTGAATATTTGGGGAAAAACAAAATCTATCTTTATCCCCTCAAATAAAAAATAAGATAAATTAGTATGGAGACTTAGCTGTGATGGAAAATTCTCAATTAAGTTTGCTTATAAATTAAAATGTAGCTTGTTTATTCATGAAGAGTTGAACCCAAAGTGGATTTCGACTGTTTGGAAGGTTAATTGTCCACTAAAATTGAAAACTTTTCTCTATCTCCTGCTTAATAAAAGACTTCCAACAAAATTGCTTTTGCAAAATAGAGGTTTAAGTGTGGATGAAAAATGTAGTTTTTGTGGAGATAACGAGGATGTGCATCATATTTTTAAAAATTGTACAGTTATTAAACAAATTTGGGATGCAATAAATCCCATTTTGGAGGGTCCTTAAGGATTTAATATTTCATTGGAAGTTTGGTGGCTTAAAATTGGTAAGAAAAATCCAAATGGAGGAAACATTGAAAGAGAAAAGTGTGCATTCTTATTATGGTATATCTAGAAAAATAGAAACCAAAAATCCTTTAATAATGTGTCAACCCTTATTCAAGTAGTCATTGAAAGAGCTCTATCGGCCTTTTCGGAATACTATGAAACCAATTTGAAGACTAATGGGGTGGATTCCCATATGTTGTGCAAATATGTTGTGTGACAAATTCCAAAAATTGGTACTATCAAAATTAACTTCGATGCATCCTGGCTAAACAATGGGTTGTGCTCAATCACAACCATAGCTAGGAACTTCATGGGTGAGGTGGTAGACTACAAGGCTTACTTAGGTTCTACGACAATCAACTTGGCAGAAGCTTGGGCCGCGTGGGAGGCCCACAACTTGGCAATGAATTTCCCAAACCATTCCATCATCATTGAGGGAGACTCCTTGATCGTGATTTCTTGTCTGAAATGTCTCATCGACCCCCCTGGAACCTTCGGAACATCATTGAAGAGTGTTTAGATTTGAAGAATCGAGCAAACGAAGACTTGGTCTACAATCATGTCTATCAGGAAGCTAATCAAGCGGCAGACTGGCTCACCAATCAAGCCTTTTGTAATCTTAGTGATCTTCTTTGGAATTTAGCTTGCATTTGTAAGTCTGATTTATGGTCTTGTGTAGCCCCTCTTGGTTTCTATCGAAAAAAAAAACACCTGTAAAAATCCGATAACATTGTTCATGGTTAAATCTTGAACAATGGTTTGGGATACATTATAAAGGGGAGAAGAAACGAAGGAGAGAGAAAGAGAGGATGAGAAATGTCCCCGAGTTGGACGGAGCCCAATCGACTGAGCACCGGATTCTACTGCAATCTCAGCCAGAGGGGTCTCCACCGACGGTCCACAGATGATTTTTTTTCAGGCAAAATTGTTTTCCAAAGCTTGGAGCACAACTCAAGCTGTCCATGCAGCATCAATGGGGTACCTAGAGGCCAGAGTCAAGCACAGAGGAATGGAGAGATCCTACTCTGCAAACGTCAGGGTTACTCCTATTCTTAACGTATCAATCTGTTCGCTTTGAGGTTCATAAAAGTTAGGCTTTGTATTCAGATTCAGTCAATTGTGGTGCTTGTTTTGCTATTGTTGCCATGATATTTTAAGAATTCCCTTTTTGAAGTAGGGCATCATATGACTTAAACAGGAGCGTGTAGATTGCAGGGATCGACTGAGACTGGTCTAACTAGCATGGACACCGAGACATGGCAGCAAACAGAGAGAGCTCCCTGGCTTTGGTCACACAGTGGTATCTTTCTGGTGTTCCAATGAACACAATGATTCTTTCTTTAACCTATTTTTAAATAATGAAGTGGTTAATTGAACTTTCAGGAGTGGAAATGGACCAACTGGCAGACCGGTTCCCATAAGGCCATAACAATGGAGTTCAATATAAAAGAACAAAAGAAACAGAGTCAAATTGATTACTTAGTCCTCTCTTAAGAAAACAAAAAGATCATCCATATCAGAGTTCTTCAGACCTTTTCTCCATTCCCAAGACGTACAATTCAATTATGTTAATGAACTCTACTACCTCCTTCCTGGAGTGAAGGAAAGGCTGCTTCCCAAGTGGGTGACCAGCCAACCACACCTCACATCTTTGAGAGGGTCTTAAACTTTCAGTTATGTGATATGTCTGCATTAAAAGAAGAATACTACAAATGGAATTGAAACAAGAGGCTTAGTGGAGTCAGTAATGCTTGAGAGAGAGAGAGAGCATGGCTTCACTTTCTATGGTTCTGCACTTCTGCTGTCTCTCATTTTGCTTACCTCCGCCTCAGCTTCTGCTCAACACTTGGGCACTTGGCTAACGCATTCAACTTGTGACAACCTCATTTAACTCTATGATCAACAACCCAAGTGCATTTGCCTCTAGCTCAATGATAGTTCTACAATGAGCGCTTTTCCTCTGAAGAAGACGCTTGCATTGCATATGTCAAATCTTTGCAGATTTGAAGTTAATCTCTTTACCTGCCCAGCTACCAGTAATAGAAAAGTACCATCACTCTTCGTCCCAAAGCCCACCAAGGTAGAAAAGTCAAGAGACCCACCACTTCAATGTATTTGTCGATTAAGAATTTCCCTTCATGCTTTAGCAACTGTATTTTGTGCAATGAAGTTTCTTAACGGTTACAAAACTAAAGGTTAGGAAAAAACGATAAAGAGGAGAAGAAATAGACGATTGGATGCAACCAGACCACTACCCGGTGAGTAGTTTAACAATAGCGCTGATAATTCAAGATAAGATAAGAGTCCAAGATAATTCAAGAATTCAGAATAATTCAAGAATTCAAGAGTTCAAGATAATTCAAGAATTCAAGATGCATCAAGAATCCAAGATAATCTAAGAAATCAAGAGTTCAAGATAATTCAAGATTCATACCAAGATTAGGATAACTCATGCATGGATAAGATCCAGGGAGATCGGACGGTGGAGATTAAGTCAAGAAGAGTTTGATCCTATCTACAAGATTGAGATGTTTAGATCAACTACAAATTTAATTTTCTTTCCTAGTTCTTTTACAATTTCTAGATGTACTATAAATATTGCTTTTTCCAAACTAATACACACTTCCGATTTTCTCTTCAAATTTTCGCCACATTTTCTCTCTCCTCTAGAGAATTCGTGTTTGCTTCGCTAGAAGCTAGTGTTCGCCTGGTGCTTGCATAGCTAGCTCCGGTTTTCGTTGCTTCTACGCTGCGTCAAAAGGGCGATAAAAAGAAAATATAGAATGTTTTTATGAGAATTTTGTGATTTAATGCATTTCGTTATCTGACTTAATGACTAAGGGGGTATTTGTCTAATAGCCAAAGTCTAGGGGGCTTTTGTCGCAAAAAAAAGTGTAGGGTCTTTGTCACTAACCCCATAATTAGGGGGTCTTTGTGTAATCTGTCAAAAAAAGAAATCTAAGAAGGCCTAAGTCATAAAATTGGATAAAGTTGAATGTAGTTGAACTAAATGAATTAATGTTTATTTTTTAGTAGATAAAATAATTAAATATTCAACTGATGATGGGCGATCTGGTGGCTCCCTGTTGGATGGTCATTCGGATGTCAGTCTACCACATGGCCGATCAAATTGCAAGAAAGTGGTATTAGAGGTCCTAGGGTACTTTACCCGGTATGGACACTCTGATGCTTAAGTTAGCGAAAAGTTTTAGTAGAGAGATAGATTGCTTGTAAGCATGGGAACACAAGAGCTAAATTGCGTGTATCTTGTGAGACCGGAGGTGATGCCCTTATATAGGCGAATTGCCGTAGGCCTCACGAAATGTGTCTAATGCAGCCCGCGTAACTCGGAGTATGTTCCACACCCGAAGATGGATTCCGTGTAAGTTGATAAGCCTTATCCGGGTCTTTCCAATCCAGGCGGGATAAGGATAAGGTCTGTTGTCATGCGACATGATCCCAAAGAGGTTGGAGATAACTAACTAGTTTCTAGAAGAGGGCTATGTGATACCTCGACAGGTTGGTGCATGTGAGCTCCTTGGGACCCTGGTCTTAGCTGGCTCGAGGTGCCCAAGATGATTTAGAAATACCAAAGAAGCAAGTCTTTCAGAAACGAATACCAAGGAGCAAGTCTTTCAGAAATACCAAAGAAGCAAGAAACGAATCGGGTAGGAATTAAAAAAGGGGTGCCCGAGAGGCGAGGACATGGTGACCGCGAAACATCGACCAGATGCTGGCAGCACCCCCTGCAAACCTCCCGAGGAGAAATCAACATGGGAAACTCTCACGCTAAGGGCATCGGTGTTTCTCGTTTGGTAAGGAGGGAAAACACCGGAAAACCACCCCCAGAGATTGTAAGGTTTAGGGTTTTAGGGTGCATGAGAATCTCCCGCCCCACACCCCCGGCGGTGGCCACTCGGCTTGAGTTCTTGTATTTAAAACATTATTAGATGCTATAAATTTCCGATGTGGGACCCGTCCATTATCCCATTTTCTCAATATTTACGTCGTTTTCTCTTTCTCTGCGACTAATCTCTCTCTTTCTTTCTCTCTCTCTCTCTCTCTCTTATAACGCCTGTCTTTCTCTCTGATCTGCACGAAACCGCGGTAGTGATTAATCTACCATTCTGCTTCGGTTGAGAATTGGAGGATTACAGAGTGCTGTAGGCGAGACTCTAAAACTGATGCTTCAGAACTTTTAGACATGGGTTTCCACTTGAAACGAGGTTGAGTAAGGATTTTAGGGCTAGAGTTAAGGAATGGCAGTAACTGTCGTATGAGAGATGAAAGAGAATCCGAGCTTAGAACTTGTTTGAAGGCATTGGAGAAATGGGCCCTTGGGATTGTTCATGAGTTCTTGCTTTTGACGGTGGAGATGGAGAATAGGCAAGTGGTTTGGGATTGATTTGAATACGAGGGATCACTTTTTGGATCACCCCTGTATTTTCTATTTGTCAACTAGGGGAGCAGACAAAGGTTTTTCCTCATAGAGGCTTACCAGCGGGGGTGTTTAATCTATCCAAATCCAGTTTATTAAGTGAGGGGAAAGCTTCTTGATCTTGTTTCCTCTTGCCTCATGTAGAAGTACAGATCATTTGCAACCCTTTTCCATATTAAGTATTTGATTTCTTCAAATTTTTAAGTTATTCCATGTGCCTAAAGCAGAATTTATCATGTTGCTGCCATATAGTTATACATGAATTGTGTGGTTACCCAATTGATTTTTTGTCAAAATTATACTCTTTCATGGAACATTCACTTTTGGGTTCGAATGCTTCCATAGCTAAGGATCAATTTCCAGCAACTTATATCCACAATCACAGTGCAGCATTCAGTTGCAGTGATCAACCGATGTGAGTTCTAAAGATCATTCCCATTTGCTCAAACTATATCTGATGAGAATCTCTCTTCCTAGAGAATCATGCATCCAGGTTACCTTTAGTAGTTACTTCTTTGTTCTCACCATCAGGCTGGCAAACCCATTTGATTGATGGCCAGCTCCTTTATTGTAATCTCACCTGCCCTGTAATGATCAACTAACCCATAAAATTTTAGTTATCGAGTCAGGTGGTATTCATGAAAATCTATATTTTGGTAAGAAAAACCTTGAGTACTTGCTATACACAATCAACTGAGAGCATCTTTTATTAGGACCCATGGATCACCTAATAACATGACTGATGATACATTTGGCAAGACAGGGTGTCGATCAAAGTCAATTGTATAATTAGGAAATGGAACTGTATGTGTTTGTAGTCTCAAAACCCAGCATTGTTTTGCAGTCAGCACCCTATTTCTGCTACAATAACGCAAAATTGGAGCCAATAAAGTCAGTTTCTTTTCAAACTTCATTTGGCATATATAGAATTTTTTTTTCTGCTGTTTAAGTAGACGAAAATTTGCAACGTCGTCAGATGATATATGGAATTCCATACTTGTTAGTTCCAATTCTGAAGTATCTTTAAGAAGTGCTACACTACTACTAATGTCCAGCATGTTTACTATGTAATAACTGCAGTAATTGTTAACTTCTGAAATCCATCTCCTGTTTTAACAGATTTCCAAAAGATCATCTTATTCATTTTGGCTGTGCTGTACATAAAATACAAGAAATCATTTTTTGTTCTTTAAATTCAAATAAGCTTTTCTTCAGTTCTCTTCTCCTTTTCAAGTTCTATGAATTACAAGTTTCTGAACTGGTAAATTTCATTTATTCATTCAGAAATAATCCTCAAGAGTGTGGTGCACAACATAATCTTATTAACCAGACAAAATTTAATTTATAGCTTTTTCATAAGCAAAAGTGTTTGCAGTAGTTCTGAAGACTTTTCTTTTTGAAACAAGTAAATGAAGAAAGCTCAAGTGCTAGTGAGATTTTGGCTGGGGCTTTGGTCAAGCAATCCTTTTTTCTTGCTTTTTTTTTATCAGAAATAATGGTCAAGGAATCCTTGTGCGGCACAAAACCTTTGTGAAAGAAAAAAATTTTGGTACTCTTATTCATTGCAGCTGATATTCTCTTAGACTGTGTATGGGGCACAAAACCTTAGAGTCCAACTGTTAATTATTGAGAAGGAACTTCTAAAAAAGGGTGTCTATATGTGTTGACTGACTAGCTCTCTTACATCTTAAATATTAATTTTATTGTTATAGATAAGAGTGTTCTCGTTCTCCTCTCTCTTTCTCTCTCTCTCTCTCTCTCTGTCTCCCCACCTTTTGGCTTTAATACCCTGTTTTATGTCTTCTCACTTGCTGTTTGCCCTGTTATGCCAGTGCTCAAATAACTATTAACTACCACCCTCAAACGAATAAAAGGTAAAAAAAGAAAACCCTTATTTAGACTTAGACAACTTAGTCCTTTTCCTTTTTTTTTTTTTTACTTTTTTGGTGAAAATAACTTCATTAAAACAAAAGAAACAGAATTAATAGACACACCAAAGCTAACCTAAAACTGAACAAACAAAAGCGAACTGTAACAGATACTGAGGGTGGATTCAATGAAACAGATTTCAAACAGTCAGATAAAAGAAGAGAAGACAACCAATCAGGCGGGACAGAGACCACAACATCATTCAAGCTTCTAGCACCTTCAGCAGCCAGGCCTTCTCTAGCTAGTAGGTTCCATCTTATGATCACAATATCATTTCCATCAGTTCATTTCATATAAGGTTTGACAGTATATGCAGTCTGTATGAAAGTGAGAAGAAGATGCACAACTGCAGCAATGAATGAAATGGTCGCCCATGGGGTGTTGAAATAATCATGTACCAACTTTGCTCGCCATTTGTGCAAAGGGTTCTTATTATATGCCTGCACATCTTGGCAAAGTTTGTTATAAAAGAATCCATCAGATAGTGGTATTCGAATTTCTTTTCTGAGTTTATTAATGAGAAGCGCAACTTCTTCATCATCCCGGAACAAGTTGTGTATGATCCCATATTCATGGAGTAAACCCACATCCATTGGAAGTATTTATGAATCTATCCATGAGAGATGCAACACGAGAAGTATAGCTCTGAACCGTCCTTTATGTATCACTGTTCAAAAGCCAGAAAATTTCGGAATGAAGTCTCAGTTCTGTTTTCAATTCTTACGTGTGGAATTTGCAACACTCCATTGCTCCTAAATTTTATGTCCAACCAGCTATTGCTTCTAATCATCTCAAACTTGACTTCGGCCTCATGAAGTTCTGCCACAGTAGGAGGTAATTTAAACATTTGATCCTCTTTTGTTTCACTGGTTTTTGATGAGTGGTGGAAACAGGATTCACGTAGCCGACCACATAGTTGGGATAAGCTTGGATTCTCATCTTTTTGCTCATCAATTCCTTTTGATGGAAAGTGGAAATTTCGTAGTAAGTCAAGCAAATGTTTTACTTTGGAGCTATCAACGTTTTGGCGATCTGGTTCTTGATCTTCCTTTTGCAAAAAAAAAAAAAAAAAACCATTAAATGGCAAGAAAACAATCTCAATAAGGGATTTATTGCAATTAAGGGTGGAATTAATTAGATTGAATAACTGCTCAATAACGAAAAAGGGAATTTGGTTTTCAAGTAGCACCATGTCTTGAATCACATCAGTAACAACCCAGATGCTACCGATCAAGAGGTCTTTCTCACAAGTCATGAGTCTCGTGACTATACATCAAACCATGAAATTCGAGGAGAAACGCAATGATGAAGCAACCATCAAGTAGCATCATTTTCACAAATTGGTCACTGTTGAGGCCTATGTTTTCTGCGTAACATTCTCTAGCTTCATTTTCCAGCTCTCTTACAGTGTTAACATACTCTTCCAAATTTACTGGGATTTTGTTGAGGAAAGATATACTGTCGCTTTAAATTAACATCAGTAACATACTCTTCTGATTTTGAAATTAACCCCATCCCCGTTTCCGATTTTCGCTGGGTATAAAATTTGTCCTCCATCCTTGATCCCCTATAGGGATGGATTCCCTGAAATGTTTTCAGATAATAGTATTTTTTTAAAATAAATTTATATAAAATAAATAAAAATTTTAAATTATAAATAATATTTTAAATATATTTTAATATATATATCATATAAATAATATAATAGTGTATTTAATATAAATAACATTTAATATATATACAATTGGGGTCGGGGTTGGGTGGGGAGCTCAATCCCCATCCCTGACCTTGACCCCGACCCCAACCCTGACCGGGGATTCCTATTAATCCCCATCCCCATCCTTGCCCCGCCAAAACAATCCCCATCCCCAGGTCTATTGGATTGGGGAAATTGGGTCCCCGTCGAGGACGGAAAAAATTGCCATCCCAAGTTGTGACTGCTACTGCGCTATCCCTGTAAGCTTGAGGTTAGTTATATACCACCTAACATGGTTAATATTTCATCAATTTCTTTATCATGATAAATTACAACAATAATTAATTGAACATTTTAAATTACTTGACCCCTATATCCTATTGCATATGCTAGATCTGAGGCCCTCTTATGTTTTGATCCAGGATTATCTCTTGGTTCTAGACCTGGCACCCAATTAGAAGTTCTTAAATTGTTTTTCTTTTTTTAATTTGTAGAATTTGAAATTTGCAGTTAATGTATATGTCTTCTTTGCAAATTAATCATGTTTGTTTTTCCGCATTCAAATTAAAAGGCATTTGATCTAATTCTGAGTATTTATATGTAATACCATTAAAAACAATTTCTAACCATAAGCTAGTTTTTGTACCTGAATTAGGACGGATTATTGATTATAGTTTGAATCATGCTAGAGTTGGCTAGTATTTTCTTTGTCTTGAATGTTGGACTCAATAGAGATCGGATTGAGTCTTTGGCCTACAATTTGCAGGTAAATTGAATAGGAGTCATTCATTTAATTCATTGCTACTTTCTTATTTTCCTCTCAGAAATGAAGAAGCGAAATACATGGTGAACCATATTAAACAATGTCCTAAGAAAGCCAAGGTCTACACTACTTAGGTTAGGTGCTCAATGAGGGCAGAAGTAAAGGAAAACAAACTTGTGATATAGTCTATTCTTAGTTGAAATAAATAATTAGGGCTGTAACTTAATTAGGTGGGTTGAGCATTTGCTAAAATTTAAATGGGCCTGACCCGAGTGCCTGCCTTAATTGCTTTGTTAATTCTTCAAGTTGGGCACCCAATTTGCACCCCTAGGTTTGCAATTTGGGTTGGGTTTGGTTTAGATTAAGGGTGTCAATGGACCAGTTTTGGATAAGACTCCGTTCAGTCCAAAATCAATTTGGACGGATTAGATGGACCAACAAGACATATTGGATTGGATCAATTCGGTCCAAAATATTTATTAAATTGGATTGGATCTGGTCCATCCGTAACAAATTTATATTGGATTGTGTTGGATTAAGCCAATATCTGGTTCATTGATATACGATAAGAATGTATGTATCAATGGACTGGGTTTGGATTGAAACCAATCTAAATCAAAATCAGTTTGAACAGATTGGATGGTCCAGGCATTGAATTGGATTGGTCCAAATTGATCTAAAACATTCATTGGATTGGACTGGACATGATCCATTTATAATGGACTCACATTGGACTGGATCAGATTGAACCAAATCCAGTCCAATTGACACCCTTAGTCTGGATAAGGTCAACCCAGGCCCGAGGCAAGGGTACCGCAATCCTAAACTGAACCAGCCCAAGCATCAACAAGATGACTCCAACTCTAACGGAACCTGACCTAAAAATGTGTAACCATATCCAACCCTAGTAACCCTGTTTCTACAATGGAGTTCACCAGGTAGACAAGTGATCTATGTATGGTAAAAATTTCAAGACACCCCTTAGTCCTATGATCATGCTAGATAAATATTATTAAAGATATCGCTTCTTTGGAGAGGAGACCTGGGCCCGTTTGGTGCATTTTTCTGCACAATCCATGTTTTGATCTTTTCCTGTTTGGTCGAGAAAAGATTTAGTCACCAAAAGATAACACTCCAAAAAGACGTGTGAAGCCTGTTTTGAGTTATTTTCGGGAAGTTTCAAATAGAGCTTTTCAACTTTTTTCATTATGTCTTCGCACAGAAAGACATGTAAGAAGATGTACCTTTGCCAAACGGTTTTCAGGATGTTAAGATCTTAATGCAAAAGCTCATATTTCTTTTGGCTACCAAGTTTGCTGCAAGATCTTTCGAAAAAGACTTATCAAACGGCACCTGAATTGAAGGACTGGACAAATGTCAACACGTTGGAGTGTATTAGTGTAATACTTCAGTATAGTTTGTTTACAGTGTAAATTTTGTTTGCACTCGTGTTAATGCATGGGAGTGCAAATAGGCTTAGTGTAAGATTTGGTTTATTTTTCCTTCATATTTGATTGTCTTATTTGTTTGTAAGAAGTAGAACAGGAAGCACGATGATATAGGCCCCACCTTAAATGAAAGAGAATGGACCTATAGGAGAAGGGTTCTTTGTTCCCACTTCATTGGGATGCAAAATTTGTGCTGCAAAAAGTGCAAATGAGATAATAAATTGCAAATTTTGTATCAGGTAAGAAACAAAACTGGGCCAGGTGCAAAATTTGTTTGTGGTTGCACTGCAATCAAACATAGCCTTAAGCCTTAGAAAATTTTAGGAACTAACTAGATTTTAGGACTCTATCTTATTAGGATGATTTTTTTGTTCTTTTTGAACATAATAAATGAAAATTTTCAGGGTGAGGTTTTAATTTATTTTATTTAATTTTTGACACCAAGGATGAGATTTTACTTTATTTTATTTTACTTTTAACACCAAGGATGGGGTTTTATTTGATATAAGAAACTAAGAGAAAAACAAATATATGAGTTTACTGGGACCTACCATCTCAAGGAACTATTCAACCTAAAAGCTTAAACTGTTACATGAGGTCCAGGTTTTTATTCTTTAAACCATCCCTCATGTGAAAGCCTATTAAGCATAAAATATGGACCAGAACGGGCTCATATGCTGAAAATTAATTAATTATAATAAGGGTGATGAAGATAAAAAACTAAATGACTTGTATCATGCCAACTCTGATGCCATTTCAACGAACCCAATCAACCTGAAAGCTTAAACCGTTAAGTGAGATCCCTGAATAGGTTTTTATTCTCTAACGTATCAGCATGGATATAGTTTCTGAAAAGCTGATTTCATGTTGCACAATCACTTTGCATATGGTGTTTTACCAAGATATATCACAACAAAATTGATTTTGATCTCTATTTATGAATATCTATTAATCATATAAAAGCAGTGAAGGTTACTCAAATAAAAGCAGTCTATCTTCTTAAAAATGCTCAAAAATGTTCTTTATGTGTAACGGCACGTAAATCTTTTTTTTTTCTTTTAGTAAATAGAAATTTATAGAAAGAAAAAGATCACAAACATAATAAATATGAAATTGGAGGCCCAAATATAACAAACATTTCTTACTAAAAAAAGGTCATTACAAAATTGCGGGTCCAAAGTGGTTGAAATTAACGAATGAATTCTTACTAGTTACCATGTTTCCTCGTAAATGGGGGAAGTTCAAACCCTAGCTGTTGCAAATGGCTTTAAGTAGTGCTGAAAGAAGAGCCAGAAGTAGTAGGGGTGAGTACTATTCAGTTAAAACCAAAAAGTTGAACTGAAAATTTTGGTTTTTTGGTTTTTTAGTTTTTGGTTAAATCAGTTTGATTAATTCATTTTTTGATTAATTCAGTTTTCGATTTTGGCTTTTAGTATTAATCGAATTAATCAAACTTTCTATTATTATATGTAATATATAATATATAACATGTAAGATATAGTATATAATATGTAACATATTATATATTTATATATATTAATATATAATATAATAAAATTTGATTTCATAATATATAATATATTATATGTTATAATATATATAATAAAGTATGTATTATTAAAATTGGATTTTAACCAAAATAACAAAAACCAAACCAAAAATTTTGGTTTTTCTATAATTTAGTTTCGTTTTGTTTTTAAAATTTCAATTTATTTAATTTAATTTTTAACTGAATAAACCGAATGCTCACCCCTAGCTAGAAGAATGGTCTTTCCTACTTTCATCTAGGGATTGAGCTCCGGTTAATATATAGACACAAAAGCAGCACCCTCTTCATGTAGGAAATGGAATTTTTTGTGAGACTCCTAAAAGTTATGCTCGACTCGACCAGTCCTACCTTTCTCTCCTGCAAAGCAATTCTCCATGTGTTTCATGCTCCTCTGAACCTTTCCTTTATACCCACTCTTACATAGGTTCCAAATTTAGTTGGATCCGGTGTGAACACATGCATGTAAAATGGGCAATGCAGAGAACATGCCGGTGTTTCGTATTCATCGTATGGGTCCCACATGTATGAAATACTGATGTGTTCACCACAGCCCATTATACACATTTGTGTATTTGTGTTTACAGAAGTTCCAAAAGTCATAATGCCACTTTTGACTAACATTGAAGTGTTCCTATCCATATTTCAAGACCTTAATCAACCATTTT
Organism: Nelumbo nucifera; assembly: GCF_055504915.1. NCBI lineage: Eukaryota > Viridiplantae > Streptophyta > Magnoliopsida > Proteales > Nelumbonaceae > Nelumbo > Nelumbo nucifera. The sequence goes on from NC_142653.1 coordinate 57,482,626, forward strand.
TCAAGCTGTTGAATGATCTGGTAACTACTTACAAGTTAGAAGGTTCCAAGTTTTTTTTTTTCATTTTTATTTTTTGATGATCGCACAAACCCCTAGGTCCTCCCAACCTAGGTAAAGGCAGGATTCGGTTTTAGATTTCCGCGACAATTAGCTAAAGATTTTACCAGTAGGTTAATTTTTTCAGGTATTATATTTATTACAAGCAGGGACCTGTGTCATGCATGTGCTTTGTTAAAAGAATTTGAGGCAAAAGGAGATAGGGGTAGATATGAGAATGGGACAGGTTTGGGGAGGGTTTTATAAATTGAGAATCCAAATCCTCCCACACATGAAATTGTAAAGCCCTCCCCGCATTCAAGGGTGGGGGCATGTTGGGTTTAAAACTCGCATCTAGTTTCTTATTATTTCTTGTCATATATAAGCAATAAATAAGTAAAATAATACAAATAAATATCAAGATTTCTAATTATTTGATTAAGAAATGTAAAAAATCATAAACTATCAATTATCCTTCACATAAAATTCAAAATATTATTAAATTCAACACCTAATACATAAAGTTTATATGCTTTCCAACAATATGTGCGTCGGGGAGGGTCGGATTTAGCATAATATCGTACCCTATCTGTACCTGTATGGGTTGTAGAGTCCCAAAACCCGTACCTGCCTCAAAACCTGTCCTTTAAGCATAAAAGCTCACTCCACGGGGAGGGTAGGGTGGGTACCGACCAGGTAGGATAGAAATTGCCATCCCTAGTTAGGGTTGTAATTTGGGTAGACCCAACCTGAGCTTGATCTGGCCCAACCAAAGTTTTTGCAAAGATTAGGCTTGAAATTTTGTGTTCGAGCTGGAATTGGGCCAAAACACTCACACCTAATCAAAACTCAGGTTGGGCTTGGGTTGAGACCCTAGGTAACCCGAGCCCGACGCAACCCAAGATGAGCCTACACAACATTTTATGATATACATATATCTACATATTATCAAAATGCCTGGCCCCAAGCCCAACCCAAGATGTGTTAGGTTAAGCTTGTCTTGGGCCTCAAATTGTTAGTTACACACAACTTATTAGTAGACCTGTTTAAGGGCCGAGCTTCGGGCCCAACTTTACATTGTCTCGGTCCGGGCTATTAGAATTTTGATGAAAGCCAAGCCCGAATCTGGCCCATGAACAGGTCTACTTATTAGTTGTCTAGCATTCAGGTCCCACATAAAAGTATGGGTGGGCTGAAAAACGGGTCACCAGATACCTATTTACATCCTCTTTTCCACTTGCCGGTAAGAAACGGGTTTTGTGAAACCCAATTTGAAGTATGTTGTTGGGTTTCTTATATATTAGATTAGAAAGCGGAAGTGCTACCAAACACTGTGTAATTAAATAACTTGCAAATATAGTATAAAGATGTGAAGCTGGCCACTTTTAATAACAAACCAATATTTGATTACTATTTTTTGGTTTGTTATAAGTTAAATTAAAAACGTGTAATACCTAATTGGGTTGGCAAAAAAGGACTAATTAACTAGACTTACAATGTGCTTCTTTCAAATTAATTGGACATACAGTACATTCCTTTCAATTCAAATTAATAAAGAAGCCAATTACTTATCTTCCCTTGTTCGACAAATCTTTCTATTCAACCTAAATGAAAAATGTGTAGAAGAAAAGAGTAATTCTCTTGCTTTGATCAATGTATCCCTCATTTGCTATATTTGTTTGAAAACAGATAAGGGATTTGCTTGAAGCCATGAGTTTATAAGAAAAACCAAAATATTCCTTTACTCTATATTCAAAAACTACAATGAAAATGAAAATAATTAATAAGGGAACAATTCTTCGAGGCATGAAACTAGAAACAATATTTTTGAAGGGAGCATCTTACACATTAAACATACAAATAGATATGTTGCAACAACAATGAAGAAACTATAGAAAACCTGAAATAGACATTATTAGTTTGTTGGATTCTAGGTTGTGAAATCCTTCAACCATGGCTTTGAGATCTATAGGTGTGAAATGGTGTAATGCCTTTCTCATTAGTAGACTTGTTCATGGGCCGGGCCGGGCCGGGCTCGGGCCGGGCTTTGATTCTTTATTAATAGAAAACTGTTAGGCCCGAGCCCGAGCCCGAGCCCGGCTTGACCAATGGGCCTACAACTTGGGCCCGAGCCCGAAGCCCGACCTGATAAAAGAAATTCAAAATTTTCCGACATTTTCTATTTTAATTTAAATGTTTTTTTCCCTATTTAAATGAACAATGGGTCTACAAGTGAATCAATGACCTCAAATCAAAAAATTTATTCAAATAGACATCACATAGGGTTTTTACTTAGGTTTAACTATAGGTTGGGCTGGGTTTACTTAAGTTTAACTATAGGTCGGGCTGGACCGGGCTCGGGCCGGGCTATTTTGGCAAAGCCCAAGCCCGGCTCGAATTTTATGCGGGCCGGGCTTTTTGGCCCGAGGTTAAGCCCGCGGGCCAAAACCCTGTTCAAGCCTGTCCAGGGGTCGGGCCGGCCCGTCGGGCCACCCGGCCCATGAACAGGTCTACTCATTAGTTTGCTTAGTGAGGAACCATCTTGTCATAGCAATCTGTCAAGCATAACTCATGCCAAAGCATCAATCTATTTGTGTCGAAATGTCCTTTTGCCTCCTTCATTAACTAAGGTTATGTAAATCATTTGGACTTTAATCTCACTAAAAGACTAAAATCCAATGGGATTTGATTGATAAATTACATGTAACACACTTATAGAAGCACCTTGAAAATAGTTTTAAATTTCCCCCAAAACTAGTTCTTCAACTTGTGTTCTCTTTTTTAAAGTCTTGACTCACATTAGAAAAATTATTAAACTTGATTTAACCTTTTAAGTAAGAGCTTGTTTACACTCCTTAAAATTATATACAAGAGAGTATAAAGACTTGCTACCGCGCAATGAGACACTTTAGAGGCACACTTTTCTTGCACACTCACGTGGTTCGTAAAAAGTGGCATTAATATTTTGGTGTTATGACACTTGATGCGATGAAACAAACAAGTGACTATGATTTTACAAAAATCGCAAATTGTAGATTGTCTTTGTGAAATCGCAACTAGAAAGTTATGCGATTTGTAAAATCACCAAATCGTAGACTATAGATTTTTTGTGAAATCTCAAAATCGCAAGATATGTAAAACCCATCTTGTTTGAGCCATAATTAAGGGTGTGTTTGGTTTGAAGGCTGAACCATGGCTGTTGACGTTTTAAGTTAATCCAATAGTCACGACTTAATCGGGTGTGATCAAGGGACATTATCCGTACGTTAATAGTCACTAACTATTAAGTAATAGTAAATAGTCACAAAATTTGAAATCGTGGTTGTACAAAGAACCTCTTTGAACCAACACGTTTCTCTTTGATATTTCTCTAGAACTTATAAAGGGTGTAAACCAAGTTGATTCACACACAAGTTTTCGATCACTTCTCACTGAAAATCATTCTTCTCTTTCTTTGTCCGATCTACTGCTATCTCAAGTGGGGGCAAAAAATGTTTTAAAGACAATGTCTTTAAATATGCCTCAGAGCTTCTCCAAATTTGTGTCACCCCATTTCCAACATTTTAGAACATTATTTTGTTATGCTAGCGGAAGTTAGAGTGACTTCAATCAAGATGATAAGCTAAGACCTGGTTTGACTTGACCAATTTGATGGGACCAATTTCAATTGATGATAAGACAAGATTATCTTTTTCCTAATTATGATAAAATTGTAACATCTCCTGAATCCGAATTTGTAACCTCTTCCTAAACCTACCGATAAAGACTTAGAAAAGCTGAAGAAAGAAAGGGCAAAATGAGAGGAGGATTCATTTCTATGCCGAGAACACATACTGAATAACTTGTTAGACCAACTTTACAACTTTTAAAAGGAATTCTCATTTCCTAAAGAAATTTTGAAGGCTTTGTATTCAAGTAGAAGGTAAAAGAAGCAAGTACAAATAAATATCTTATCATAAAATATTGACTTCACCATGAGCGACCATTAGCCCATATTGGAGCAAGTTCACGAGTTGTAGGTGATAGTCAACAAAATTAGATCCTTAAACATCATCCTTCATAAGTCATTCCAAGTGGGTACAATAACTGACAAACTTCCACCTCCTTGTAAGGATTATAGGAAGAAGCTTTTGTATAAGACAAAAGTATTTACCTTGGAGCAAATTCAGCAACACTTTCACATTAAAAAAAAGTTTTAGATTAGACAATAGGGATAAGACCCTGGCTAGTATGCTGAATTCTAAAATTAACTTTATAGAAAAATGAATCGAAAAAATACTGCCCCTACATTGCAAGTGAAGGACGGGACTTCAAGAAAAGCACATAAGAAGGGATCCTTCTATGTTTGTGGAAAGAAGGGGCACTATGCTTGAGTTTGCCAACATTAGAAAGGTGGAAACAAGTCTGCAAATATGGTAGAAGACTAATCGGTGGCCATGATCATTGAAGGGAATATGGCAAAAGCATCTTCTAGCTGGTGGTTTGATTTAGGCGCCATAGTCCTTGTTTGCAAGGACAAATCCTTGTCCAAAACATATGAAAAAGTGATTGATTTACAGGAGGCATAGATGGGAAACCAAATATGTGCCAAGATTGTTAGAAAGGGCAATATGGAATTGAACTTCACATCCAGAAAGACACCAACTCTCTTGAATGTTCTTCATGCTCCTAATATATGAAAAAACTCCATGCTCTTAAGAATGGGATGTTTGTTGGAAAGGGATATAGTTGTATTGAGATATTCAAATTGAGCATTAATGAAGACAAGAATTCTACTTATATTGTTGATTCTTTTTCTTTATGGCATGATAGATTAACACACCTGAATTTTAAATTCATAAAGAACATGAGTAAACTTGGCTTAATCACCTACACTAATTGTTTGGGTCATAGCTGAACTGGCTCCGGACGCCATGTGGCCACCCAATCTCCTCGGCCACAACTGCACCATGCCACCTCTGTGGCTATGTCAGCACCACGTTACGTCCGTAGCCCCACCTTATCCCTTCAGGCACGCCGGCACCACGTCACAAGGATAAGCATGGCCAAGATAGGAGAGCGGATGGGGACAACTCCGCTGGGGATTAGGTCTTATCCCAAAGACCTCTGTGCTTAACCTCATCTTGACAACCCCAGAAGCCTAATCCGACTAGGACACAGACCTTTGGCTATAAAAGGTATCCCTCTCTCAAGGTAAAGGATCCAACTCTTAACTCCCATACCGTTACTTTGCTCGGACCAGCATTAATCTCCAATTGTTTGGCCCAATTCCCCTTACTTTCTACTGACTTGAGCGTTGGAGTGTCTTCCTGGGGATAACTCCTCGGGCCTTTGATTCCTTTCTTGATTTCAGATCTTGGAGCACAACCTCATCCTTCCACCTCAGCTCCACCCAACTGGCAAGGATTATTTGACTACGACCTCAGTTCTTGCACCACCTAGGAACGAGTAGCATTAGATTGGCGTTGTCTGTGGGATATGCACAAAAATCCTTCCTTGAAACCCTTTCTTCATCGTGCATTCAAGAAATGATCAAGATGCCAAGAAATGACTCCGAAAGATCAATAGGTCGATCCCCATCTCGGGGATCCCATTCTCATCGAAACCCCCCGCGCCACGAAACCCGACAACCTTAATAGCCAACCATGGTCGACCCTGTCCAATTCCAAGCCATGTAAGAAAAAGTCGACAAAATCTTGGCAATGATGCAATCGTTGGGATCCACGACACCGCCTACCTAGACCGTCCCCCCTCTTGTCCCGATGCGTACCATGGATGATCCTCGCCCCGAGGACCCCAAAACGCATCGGTCTAACAAAGATAAGGCGTGGTTCAAGCAAGAAAACCAAGACATTCCAAGAAGGTCGAGCTCATCTACTCGGTCCCACGAACATGACAACCGTGGTAGAAATCACCAGACTGCTCGGATTCCAACCAAGGAAAGGCTTGGCAAATGGGCACTGTACCAGGTGGTCTTCGTTGCCGAGTCCACTTCAGTCAATGACTGTGCAACGCGGCCCAAGAAGGAAAGAGCCACACACGCCGCAGCTCCAGACGACAGCGATGCAAAAATCTGAGAGCTCCGACAATGCTTGACCAAGTTGAAGTGCAACCAGGCCTAGAGGTGCATGGCATCACCCATAGTCCAGCCTGTGCAACCAGGCGGTCAGCCCGCCAAGGAGCCGCGCTTTATCCAAGAGATCGTGGACGAGCTCCCCCCTACATCCAAGAGTACGACGGCAATACCGACCCCGACGACCATGTTGAGGCATTTAAAGCCCAGATGATGCTTCATGGTTCGTTTGAAGGCCTTATGTTTAAGGCTTTTGTAGCAACCCTCAAAGGCCCAACCAAAGTTTTTGCACGGATTAGGCTTGAGATTTTGTGCTTTGAGTTGGACTTGGGCCAAAACACTTGTACCTAATCAAAACTCGGGTTGGTTTTGGGTTGAGGCCCTAGGTAACATGAGCCCATCCCAACCCAAGATGAGCCTACTCAACATTTTATGATATACATATATCTACCTATTATCAAAATGCTTGACCCCAAGCCCAGCACAAGATGTGTTGGGTTAAGCTTGTCTTGGGCCTCAAATTGTTAGTTACACACAACTCATTAGTAGACCTGTTCACGGGCTGGGATTTGGGCCCAACTTTACACTGAATCAGGTCGGGCCCATTAGAATTTTGACAAAAGCCAAGCCTGAGCCCAACCCATGAACAGGTCTACTTATTAGTTTTCTATCATGCCGGTTCCACATAAAAGTATGGGTGGACGGGTCACTGAATACCTATTCACATCATCTTATCCACTTACCAATAAGAATCTGGTATTGTGAAACCCGATTTGAAGTATGTTGTTAGGTTTCTTATATATTAGATTTGAAAATGGAAGTGCTACCAAACACTGTGTAATTAAATAACTTGCAAGTGCAGTATGTAGAAACAAACCTTGTGAAGCTGGCCACTTTTAAGAACAAACCTATATTAGATTCCTATTTTTTGGTTTGTTATAAAATAGATTAAAAACGTGTAAGACCTAATTGGGTTGGCGACAAAGGACTAATGAACTGGACATACAATGTCCTTCTTTCAACTTAATTGGACTTACGGTACACTCCTTTCAAATTAACAAAGTAATCCAATTACTTATCTTCCATTGTTCGACAAGTCCTTCCTATCCGAGCTAAATAAAAAATGTGTAGAAAAAAATAGTAATCCTCTTGCTTTGATCAATGTATCCCTCATTTGCTCTATTTGTTTTAAAATAGATAAGGGTTTTGCTTGAAGCCATGAGTATATAAGACAAATAAAAATATTCCTTTACTCTATATTTAAAAACTACAATGAAAATGAAAATAGTTAATAAGGGAACAATTCTTCGAGGCATGAAATTAGAAACAACACTTTTGAAGGGAGCATCTTCCACATTAAACATACAAATAGATATGTTACAACAACAATGAAGAAACTATAGAAAACCTGAAATAGATATTGTTAGTTTGTTGGATTCTAGACTGCGAAATCCTTCAACCATGGCTTTGAGATCTATAGGTGTGAAATGGTGTAATGTCCTTCTCATTAGTTTGCTTGGTGAGAAACCTTCTTGTCATAGCAATCTGTCAAGCATAACTCATGCCAAAACATTAGTCTATTTGTGTCGAAAAATGTTCTTCTACCTCCTTAATTGACAAAGGTTATGTAAATCATTTTGACTTTAATCTCACTAAAAGGTTAAAATCCAATGGGGTTTGATTGATAAATTACATGTAAAACACACTTACACAAGCACCTTGAAAATGGTTTTAAATTTCCACCCAAATTAGTTCTTCAACTTGTTTTCTCTTCTTTAAAGTCTTGACTCACATTGAAATAATTATTAAACTTGATTTAATCTTTTAAGCAAGAGCTTGTTTACACTCCTTAAAGTTATATAAAAGAGAGTACAAAGGTTTGCTACCGCACAATGCATGCTCGCTTGTGTAGCGCAATGAGACGCTTTAGAGGCACACTTTACTTGCACACTCATGTGATTTGTGAGGAGCATTAATATTTTGGTGTGATGACACTTGATGCGATGAGGTAATTTGTGATGAAACAAACAAGTGACTACGATTTTACAAAAATCACAAATCGTAAATTGTCTTTGCAAAATCATAAATAGCAAGTTATGCGATTTGCAAAATCACAAATCTTAGACTAGATTTTTTGTGAAATCTCAAAATTGCAAGATATGTAAATTGCCATCTACTTTGAGCCACAATTAAGGATGTGTTTGGTTTGAAGATTAAATTATGACTATTGACATTTTAAGTTAATCCAATAGTCATGATTTGTGATTTTAGAACGTTATCTGAACGTTAACAGTCAGTAATTGTTAACTAACAATAAATAGTTACAAAGTTTGAAATCGTGGTTGTACAAAGACCCTCTTTGAACCAACGTGTTCCTCTTCGAGATTTTCCAAAACTTATAAAAGGGTGTAAACCATGCCGATTCACACACAAGTTTTTGATCACTTTTCACTAAAACTCACTATTTTCTTTCTTAGAAAATTGCACGCTAATGATAAATTGCACTTACAAAAATGATAAATTGCACGCTAATGAAAGTTATTTCACCCTTGAATTTGTGGAGGCAAACACTCTTAACTACCTACCATTTACATAACAAAATAGTCTTTAGAACTAATAATAAGTGTCCGTATGAATTATGGAAATGGAGGAAGTCTAATCTAGCATACTTAAAAGTGTGGGGGGTTTTAGTATATTACAGGGTTCTAAAGCCTAAAAGACCTAAGTTAGGACCTAGAGCTAAAAGAAATATGTTTGTTGGATATGCAAAACATAGCAAGGCCAATGGGCAAAGTTTAAAATTTTGCAACGAATTGGCTAGTATTGGCCGATATGTATCGCTTAAGAAGAGTTCCGATACATGGAACATATACAATTACATATTTTCATAGTTTTTCATCCGTATCAGACCGTTTCGAGTATGCATTGGCCGATACAATCCTAAAATGGGATGATACACATTATGCATCAGTGGAATTTAATTTTCCTATTCAAATTTAAATTTAATTCATCTCTTCTTTTTCTCATTTATATCAACTTTAATTAAGCCTTTAAATTTGAGATGTCATTAAATGCTAATATTATTTAATTAAATGTTCATTTGAGTTACCTTTAATTATGGCATTTAATACGTCATTAAATTTTATTCATAAACTAAAGGCAACAAGTTTCAAACCCTAATAATTTTATGACAACAATTAATTTACCACTATGTCAACCTTAATTATTTATCATAATAATATGATTTTTATGCTTAAAGTAATCTTTCTTGCCTTGGTGGTTGTTTCCCAACAAATGCTAAAATTTGATTATTAAAATGTATTAAATAATAAGACTAATAGAAATTATATTTATTTATTGAAAATTAAGGTATATATATTAAGTTATATTCATAATAACTATTATCTAAATCTATATATAATAAATATTAACTACTAAATGGCTTCAAAAAATATTTCAGGTTCACTCGGAACCCAAACCATGTAACTCACAATTCTATTATACCATGCACCACATAGTTTTCCTATACCATGTGATGCACAGTATAATAATAATAACAACAACAACACCAACAACAACAATAAATAATAATAATAATAATAATAATAATAATAATAATAATAATAATAATAATTTTTATTACATGTGCTTTACAAACTATTATGATTGTAAAGAATACAAAATTATCTTTCAATTCCGACACTAGAGGAAGAATTTTTTCAATCATGGTAAATAATGTTTAATAATAATTGATGTAGATGGACTATTCCTATAAGTTAATTTAATACTTATTTATTATCTATTATTAATGCATACAATTTTTTACATTATAGGTTTGATGGCAACGAAGAAGTAGTCAAGATGGTTAAAAAATATCATAAACTATAGAGAATTTAAAGTAGTTTTTTTTTTTTTTTGCATAGAGAATATATGAATGGAGTCTATTTTTTGTTACATTAGCTAAATTAATGAATTACAATTATATTGTTTTGTTTTACTTTCCTTTGACAAATCCTATGCATCGCACGAGTTCCCACTAGTATAATATAAATACACAATTTAAATATACGAATGGGTATTAGTCTAAACTTGGGTTACTCGATACCTCAATCCAACCTCATGGTAAGTTAAAGCTAGGGATGGCAATTTTCTCCATCCCTGACAAGCACTTGACTTCCCTAACCCAATGGGGTCGGACATTGGGTTGGAGATGTGGATTGCTTTGGTGGGGCAAGGACGAGGATGGGGATTAATAGGGATCCCCAATTGAGGTTGGGGTTAGGGATGGGGAATGAGATCCTCGCCCCACCTTGACCCCACCTATATATATATATATATATATATATATATATATTTAATTTTAATCATATTAAATATATATTATATATATGATATTATTTGTATTATTTATATATCAAAACATATTTAAAATACTATTTGTATTTTAAAATTTTTATCTATTTTAAATAAATTTATTTTTCAAAAAATATTGTTAACAAAAAAATTTCAAAGATTCAGGTCCCCACGGGGAACCTGTCCCCATCAAGAATGGAGGACAACTTTTATCCCCAATAAGGATTAAGACTGAGGATGGGGAATTATTACAAAATCGGGAGCAGGGATATGGAATATGGCCCCACCCCAAACCCGTCCTGTTGCCATTCCTAGTTAACATACCCATAACCCTCAAATCCTAGTGGCAACGAGGATTTGATCCCATGTTTTGTTACAACCAACTTTTTTTGTTAACAAAAACTTGTGGAAAGCCCGTTCAAAAGAAAAAACCCCCCAAAAAGGGCTAGACTGGTCAAAATTGTGATTTCATAGTTTCAACTGTCAAAGACTGTTATGGGGGGCTTTAGCAATCATATGGAGATTTTCTTTTATGGATGGATGTGGAATTCTATACAACCAATGGCATAGTTTGTCACGACACCTAGAACTACCTAATATGACCAGGTCAATAAAAACTATGATTTCTGATGGTCAAATCGACACCATCTTTTATGGGTATGTAGAGACACATATAACACAGATGGAACTGATTCCAACAACTAGATCATCCAAATAAGGTCAAGTCAGAGAAAACTTTAATTTCACAATTTTAACTATTAAGGACCATTATAAGGGCTCTAATGGCCAGATGAGGACCATCTTTTATGTATGGGTGTGCAAATGGTATAACAGATTTTGTAGTTAGTCCCAGATCTGGAACTACAAAACAAGGTGGCCAACCAAAATTATAATTTCATAGTTTCAACAAGGACCTTTACAAGAGTTTTGGCACCTGGATAGGCATCGCCTTTTACCTACAAGTTTGAAAACTAGTATAACAGATAGCGTAATTGGTCCTAGCACTTGGAACTGCAAAACATGGATAGGTAGGCCAAAATTGTAATTTCACAATTTCAACTATTAAAAACTGTTATTGGGGTTTTGGCAATTGGATGGGCACCATATTTTATAGGCGAATGTGGAAAGCCAAACAATGGATAGCATAGTTGGTGTCGACACCTAAAACTGCAAAACAGGGTCGAGTCGGCCCAAACTATGATTTCATATTTTAAACCGTTAAGCACTATACCAAACATTTTGACAACTACATGGGCATCCTCTTTTGTGGGTGAATGTAGACACCCATAAGGCAGATGGTATAGTTTTCCTTAGCATCTATAATCGCAAAACATTACTGAGCTGACCAAATTTGGGGTTTTCTCTTTCAATCATTAAGGACTGTTATGGGGGTTCTGGCAATCGGATGGAGAACTTTTACAAATGGATGTGGAATCCCGTATAATAGATTTTGCAATTTGTCTCGATACTTGGAATTGGCAAACATTGCCGGGTCTATCAAAACTATGATTTTAGTTTTGACTATTAAGGACTATTGTGGGGGGTTTTGGTAGTTGGGTGCACCCTTTCTTTTATGGCTAGATGTGGAAATTTGTGTAACGAATGGTGGTCAAATAGGATTGGATTGACCAAAACTTTGATTTCATAGTTTCAACCAATAAGACCATCATGGGGCCTCTAGCAATCGGATGAGTACCACCTTTTATGTGCAAATGTGGAAACTATTATAGTAGATGGCAGAATTGGTTCCAACACCTAGGACCACAAAACTGGGTGAGGCTAGCCAAAGTTGTGATTTCACAGTTTCAACCCTTAAGCACTGTTATGGGTATTCTGGCGATTAAATGGGCACCGTCTTTTATGGGCAAATGTAAAAAGTTGTATAATGGATAGCATAGTTGGTTCCTACACTTGAACTACAAAACAAAGGCAGAATGGCCAAAGTTAAGATACCGAAGTTTTAACCATTAAGCACCATTCTGGGAATTCTAGCAATTGAATGGAGACCATCTTTGACAATTGAATGTGGAAACCCATCTAACAAATGGCATAATTTATTTAGTTACTCGAAACTTCTAGACAAGGCCGAAACAACCAAAACTGTGATTTTGCAATTCGATACTTTAGCATGGTTATGATGGTTATATAGGCCATATGGGTACCATATTTTAGGTGCTAACGTGGAAAACCATTTATCGAATGATGGAATTGGTTTTGATAGTTGTCCACGCCAAGGAAGGTTGACATTGCTAATACTATGATTTCACAATTTTGTGTGTTAAGTAGTATTATAGTGATTCTAATGACTGGATATGGAAACCTATTTATTGAATGGTAGAATTGGTCTTAGCCCTTGCACAATCTAGTCAAGGTTAGGCCAAACAAAATTGTGATTTCAGTGTTTCAGTTGTTAAGGATTGTTTCATTGGTTTTGATGGCTAAATGAGCATAGTTTTTTAGGGGTGGATGTGGAAACCTATTTAACGATTGACAAAATTAATATTGACACTTGGGCATAGTCACACCAATAGAACTACGATTTCATAATTTTGACCATTAAGGACCGTTATGATGGTTTCGATGGCCAAATGGACACTATATTCTCTAGGTGGATGTGGTAACAATTTAACAGATGGTAGAATTGATATTGAGATCTAAACACACCAAGTAGGACCGCGATGGTGAACACTATAATTTTACAGTTTTGACCATTAAAGACTATTATGGTAGTTTTGGGGCCAAATGGGTACTACCTTTTAGTAGCTAATGTGGAGACTTATTTAATGGATGGTGGAATTCGTTTCAACACCTAAACATGTGTGGAATGGATTAACTAACCAAAGTTGCAATTTTGTAGTTTGAACCGTTAAAGATCGTTATGGTGGTTCCAACGACTGAATTGGTTCCATACGTTGGATGAGATGGAAATTCAAATAAGCATGGCTGAACCTATTACAGTTGCTGGCTGAATTTAAAAAAAAAATCCAGCCCAACCCGAGAACCGATTTTTCGGTGTTTTGAAATCTAAATTTTTGGATTAATCTTGCACTGAATCAGATTAGATTTAAAACCCAAATTAAATACTATTTGTACTAGATATGGAGTCCATAGAATGCAGCTCCTAGTTTGGTAGTTCATGCCCAATATCAGACCTAAATCAGCCTCTACCAATTCAGCATTACATCGGTGTTAGTCTTATCCAGGTAAATTCCTTAAGTCTATCTAATGGGTAAAACCATTTCAAACTAACACAAGTCTCATCAGTGTCCATTTTAAGAAATAATTCATAAAAACATACCAATTGAACATAAAAAAAATAATGTACTTATCTTAATCATACTGAAATGCTTGTATTCATCTATCTAATAAGAGCTAAGGACATATACTATATAACACCATATTCTATGGTTGGAGGTAGAAGCTCATCTGACGAATGGTGGAATTGGTCTTGACACCTAGACATGCCCTATTGGGCCATGTTGGCCACCTAGCTCCTGACAGTACCACAATGATCCTTGATGCTAAAACTTCAAAGTCGCAATTTTGGTCGGTTCAGTTGTTATTGGCATGTCAAGGTTTTGATACCAATTCAGCCATCAAGAAAATGAGTTTTCACATCCAACTTTAAAATATGGTAAGAATTTCATCGCTAGATCCATCATAACGATCCTTAGTGGTCAAAAAGAGTTCTATATTTCGCCATTTGCTAAATGAGTTTCACATTCATCTTTAAAAGATATTGCCTATTTGCCCCGTTGGACTACCATAACGTTCCTTAGCAGTCAAAATTGTGAAATCACAATTTTGGTCAATCCTACCCTACTTGGCTTGTTTACATCTTAACATTAATCATGTCATTCATTAAACGAGTTACCACATCCAATCGTAATAAACAGTACCCAACCAATCACTAGAACTACCATAACCACCCTTAATAGTCAAATTTGTAAAATCACAATTTTGGCCACCTAACCTTGCCTAACATCCCCATATGTCAAGGCCAATTTAGTAATTTATTAAATGAGTTTTCACATCCCTCTATAATAAGCAATGTCCATCCGATCGCTATAATTACCATAACAGTCTTTAATGGTTGAAATTAAAAATGCAATTTTGGTTGGTCAGGCCTCATTTGGCATGTCCTAATATTGATACCAATTCCACCATCCATTGAACAGCTTTCTACATCTGCCCCTAAATGTTAGTGCCTATTTGGCCCATAGAACTATCATAACGGTCCTTAATGGTTGAAACTGAGAAATTGCAATTTCAGTTGGTTTGGCCCTTCTTAGCATGTCTAGGTCTTAATACTAATCCTGTCATCCATTCAATGAGTTACCTCATCCACCTGTGAAATATGATCCCTAACTAGCTGCCTGAACCACCACAATAGTCCTTAACAATCAAAATTGTGAAATCATAGTTTTGGTTGGCCCAATCTCGCCTAACATGTCTAGGTCTTGAGACCAATTTTGTCATTCATTAAATGGGTTACAACATCCACCCACAAAATACATTGTCCAACCAACGGCCAAAACAACCATAATGGTCATAAAATCATATTTTTGGTCAACCCAACCTTGTATAGCATGTCTAGGTCTCCAAACCAATTCTACCATCCATGAAACATGCAACAACATCCACTAGGAAAAGATGGTGCCCAACTACCCATCCAATAGCTGGAGCCACTATTACAATCCTTAACGATCAAAAGTGTGTAACCACAATTTTGGCAAGTCTGGCCTTTCTTGGCATGCCTATGTGTTGAGACAAATTTTGTAATCTATTAAATGGGTTTCCACATCAACCTCAAAAATATGGAGCCCATCTAGCCCTCAAAGCTACCATAATGGTTGAAACTACAAAATCACAGTTTTGGCCAGTTAAGTCTTTCTTGGCATGTTTATGTGTCAAGACCATTTCTACCATTTGTTAAATGGATTTTCACATCAACTCTTATTAGACGATACCTAAGTTTAGGAGTGTAAACAGATCGAATTCAAATCTGATTAGAAAATTCAATATCTGAATTAGATTTGATATCCAACGAATATTGAAAATCAATGTACAAATTTGAATTTAATTAAATATTCAAATGCATAAATTATTTGTATAATTTAATTATTATATAAAATGTTTAAATATTTTATATATTCAATATAAGAATTAAATAATTGGTTGAATTTAGATATTGACCAATTGATATCAGGTCATACCTGAATTCAATTGGATTGCTTTAATGGTATGAATATGATATCTGAATTCGGCCAATTATGATATTCGAAATATTAGAATTCCATTCGACTATTTTGAATCTCAAATTCAAAATCTGATTTTCGAATACCATTGACACCTTACCCAAGTTATAATACGTAATGCATAAAAGTTTACTAACCATTTTTAAAAGACCGAATATAATCAATGTTGTGAACACCAACTATATTGAGCTCTCAATAGTGCTAGCCAACTATTAAATGCTCAGTAATGCATTCTTAGGGAATTTGTTTTATGGAAACGGTTATATTTTAGTAGTTGATGTTCAAAATACCAAGCCTTTTTTTGATAAAAATAGGTAAAATTCGGAAATGGGGAAAACTAAAATAGATTGTTTTGATGTAACAAGATATAGCTGATGCCTTTTTTTGTTTGCAAAAAAACCATAAAGCAAATTTCATTAATTGATAGAAAATTGTACTCCACTTGCTGACTTAGTATTAATTGTTATTTACAGATTATATAAAAATAGTATATGAGTCGCTTAGTTTAATGATCTATTTAGATGGGTTGAGAGAAGATATACGGGTGTTCAAAAACACCGACCATTAGTGGGATTCTTGTTAAAACATTGAATGAATGTTGACGTGGGTCATGGTTAGAGTAGGGAGGTTTTAGTAGTATTTTCGTTATTTAAGCTTAATTTAGGAGTATAATATAAATTCATACAAAATATAAGGTTTTGCGCTCTACATATTTGTAGTTGTACTCTTTCAAATGGAGCCTTGGGAAAAAGAATAGGGAGGTTTTTAGTGGCATTTTCATTATTTACATAGTGTAATCAGAAGAGTGGATTTTTTGGGCATTTCCGTGAAAATTTTCAGAGAGTGATGACGTGTGTTAAGTTTGTGTGAGTACAAAGAGTTATGATCTTTTTGCCAATAAAACACGTTTCAACCCTCCAACAACTTGATCTAACACGACACATTTCACTATGAGACTGGGATCCGTCATGTATGAAATGTAGGATGTGAGATTATATTAGTAAAGGGATGGAATGTGTTTTGTTGATAGGTGATCCAGACTAAGTACAATGGGGTTGCAAAGTCATTTTGATTTTACCCTTAGGCTTTTGGGGCTGATTTTTCATTGTGCAGGGCTGCAAGTGTTACGGGGCTTTCTTTTTGAGAGGGGGGTGTTCATAGTCATTTTGCCTTTTATCTTTTCATTTAAGGCGCATATGCCGAGTTAACTTTGGCTGTTGGGGCCAACAGCCTATGCTTTTAGGCTGGGTGGATTGTGTGGAAAAACTTTGGCTGTTGATAATATGCCGTTGAGAATATTTCTTGGAATGCCACATTACCATGGGTAAAATAGTAATTGCCTCTCATTTCTTTTTAACTATAAACCTAAACATGGGCGTGAATTGGTGGGGAATGAATTAACTAGAGACAAAAACATACACACTCAGCTGAACTACACACCAGTTCCTCAATGTGGTCCCCATCTGAAATCCAGCTGTACTGAATACTTGCATGTTCAAATCCGCTCCCCACCAATTCACGCCCATGCCTATATTTATGGTTAAAAAGAAATAGGAGGCAATTACTATTTTACCCCACGGTGACATTCCCAGAAATATTCTCAAGAGCATAGGTTGTTGCCCCATAACAGCCAAAGTTTTTTCCCCACAACCCATCCCTCCCACCTTTCATTCCTCGCTGTTCGTCTTTCTTTCTTTCTCTTCTCTCTCGCCCCTCCTCCCCCTCTCTCGTTTGATCCCCTCACATCAGAGGAAATGCCTCTCGCCCATGTATCAGCAATCTCTCTCAAAAAAAAAAAAAAAAACGGTACAATCACCACTGCCACCGTGAAGATCGATACTCATAGCCTTGGATCGGCATTTTTATTGCAGATCATGCACTTTCGACGACAATCTTTTGCTGCATAAAAAAAAGCCAAACGCATGTAATATACTACAACAATTAAATCAAACTAGAACAACCTTCATGAGTTCATGTTGCAGATCATACTTTTGAACATTTCGATTGAGATCTGACATTTTCCTCAGTTTTCTCTTATCAATACCAGCAACATACAGACAACGGAAACAATTCATTCTGCATTAATTGCTGTGAAGGTTCTAGGTTGTGTCCTGTCTACCTAACAGCTGCTTTTTGTATCACTGAAAATTACTTGAGCTCGGATACTTCTGAAGGAGATGATGACGTATATGAGCATGATTTTGATGTCTTTACTTGTACAAAGATTGAAGTAGTCCTTGTGCTTTATGCTCATTTAAAGGAAGATAACTGTTTTGATGTGAAATTCAGTACGTGAGGCATGTTTTGTTTGTCTTTTACTTATTTTCATTTTTAGTTGGGAATTGAAAACACAGTTCTATAGATAGGTCCTGTGTCCATCCAATGAATAAATGATCCATTAATGCAGTAGGGATGAATAAATGATCCATTAATGCAGCAGGGATGTAAGTCCGTAAGTGTTGAAACCATAAATTATATTGATTAGCATGTGTGACAGTGTGAGTGTCCTAAAATGGTTCAATTGGATTGGAAATGGAGTTGCCACCCATAGAGGTGACGGGACTTTTAAGGATGGTTTTAAAACTGTTTTATTTTAATAGTGATTCCAATAGCCCTAGGCACAGGCCAGATGAGAGAGGGAAGGTGTTAAGCACCCCTCTCCCAACTCTAATAGGTGTACTCACATGGCATCTCAAATAAGCATGATCATAAATACATGATTATTCAATTAACTAAGAACATAATAAAGCAAAACAAGTAAAGAACCAGATGACACAAGAGATTCTACCCTAATTATATTATTATTATTATTTAATATTTATGTATTTTTATATTTTTACATTTTATTTATTTTTTGATATTTTCTTATGAATCCCAATTTTGATTTTATTTGCTAGATGGAATTATTATTTCTTTATTATTATCTTTTCATTTTTTCTTTTGCAATTTTTATGTTTTTTATTTTTTGTTAATTATTATCATTTGTTTTATTGAAATCCTTCTATTTTTATTTTATTAATTATTACATCTTTTATATATTTTTAATTGTTTTTATTATTTTATATTTTTTATATTTTTATTTATATGTTTTTGTCTTTTTCATTTTTTATTATTGTTGCATCCCATTTAGAGCTTATTCTTTCTACTTCTCACATAAACAAGTCTGAGCCTATAGGGCTAGTTCCCTCAATTTCACATTCACACTTTTATCCAATTTGTTTATTATTTTATTTATTCTTCTTTTTTATTATTACTAGTAATTAAGCATGTGCATTTGCATGTGAAAATTTTAAATTACAAAACAATTATTATTATTATTATTATTATTATTATTATTATTATTATTATTATTATTATTATTATTATTATTATTATTATTATTATTATTATTGGGGTTTTAAGAGTTTCATGAAATTACAAATTTTGATATGTTTTGAAATATATTACAAAAATAATGAGCAGGACAAGAAAATCATTTTCTTGGACCAAACTGCCCCTTTTATGAATCTACAAATTAAATTGAGAAGGGAGGGTAGAAGTTATTGTTCATTGTCTTCCTCCTCCCGACACTCAGACACAGAACTTGGCAAGGTAAGTCTTCTTCTCACCTCATCTCCTACTCTCTCTCTCTCTCTCTCTATATATATATATATATATATTACGAAAATAATGAGTGGGACAAGAAAATCATTTTCTTGGACCAAATTGCCCCTTTTATGAATCTGCAAATTAAATTGAGAAGGGAGGGCAGAAGTTACCGTTCATCGTATTCCTCCTCCCAACACTCAGACACAGAACATGCCACTTTTATGAATATATTATGAAAATAATGAGCAGGACAAGAAAATCATTTTCTTGGACCAAATTGCTCCTTTTATGAATCTGCAAATTAAATTGAGAAGGGAGGGCAGAAGTTACCATTCATCGTCTTCCTCCTCCCGACACTCAGACATAGAACTCATCTCCTACTCTCTCTCTCTCCCTCTCTGTATATCTATCTATCTATATATATATATGGGCGAAGCCAGAAAATTGTTATAAGGGGGGCCAAAACATAAATGAAGTATGGATGGGCCCATAGGGGGAGGCAACCATTGAGATGGAGAGTGGATAGAGGAGAAAATTTACATGGAAAGTTGTTTTTCAGTGAGGAGTTTTTGAACCATAGGGGGGGGTCATGGCTCTCCTCGGTCCCCCTGACTCCGCCCCTATATCCCTACATCATCCGAACCAATCCCCTTATTGCCCTACTCTATCTCTCATTGTCCTACTCTATCTCTCATTGTCGCTGCAGTTCGAATCAATAACGACACTAAAGCTGACCCCCATTAGTTCTGCTCTTGGGCTCGTTTTCCACCGGTCCCCTGTGATTTTTTTTATTTCCCACCTTTTCCTCTATCCTGTAATAGCACAGTTGCCCATTCATTATCAACACCTCCCAATTCTCCAACTTCCACATTTTTGCTTGCTGCTACAACCCAGATTAGCAACAACAGTAGAATTTTTTTCTATCCCTAGTAACTCCATCATTTACCATCAATAATTGATTCTAATGTGTTCCTATCACTGTTGGTGTCGTTTAGAGGAGGGACACGAGATTCAGGAATTTGGTGGAGTCAAGACGCTAGTTCAAAGATTCTAATGGCGGTTTTGCCATAGTGGAGGATGAGAAGAAGAAGAAGAAGAGGCAACCACTAGACGGATTCAATGGTCACCATGCTTGACGGTGCTGGTGAGGAAGAAGAAGAAGAAATAGAATGAGAGAAAGTAAGAGAGAAAAATCAGAATTGGGGAAGGTAATTAGGTCCATAAAAGTTAACTTTTTTCCTGCTCCTTGTTTTCGTAATTTGTTTGTAAATATATCTGATTTTGTCGATTCAACCAACTTTATTAATTTTTTTGTAAAAAGCCATTACTATTATTATTATTAAATTTTGTATTCCATTTCTAGTATAAATAAATATAATTTTTGTTTTAACAATTATTTTTATTTAATATGATGAATATACAACATTAGACATGTTCCCAAATATTTTTGGCAAAATTTTATACTTTTTCATTTTTTGTGTTCAATCTTTTTTTAAATATTTATTATTCAACTATGACATCATGAATTTCTTTGAAAAGTTGGATCATTGACCCACCATCTAGATAATAAAATAGCTTTGCTTTCTGATCAGTTTTAAATTATATATTTCATTTATATTATATGAATAATTACTTATCACACTTGATTTTTTTGTTTAACATAATCAATACTTAATTTTTATATATTCTTTCGATTATTTGTACTTTTTTATTATTTTTTAAAGATTTATTATTTAACGATCATATCATTGATTAATCTATTTGACCCAATGTACTAACCCACCACCCAAAAAGAAAAATAGTTTCATTTCTAAGTTAACATTAAATTTTGAATTGCATCTCGATCATTGATAAAATTAGTTCTTAGATCTCCATCATTGATAATATTAGATATGTATCCAATATTTTATTTTTATAAATATATAACATTATATATGTGCCCAAAATTTTCTCTATTTTTTTTATTGTAGTGATTCTTTGTATTTTCTATTTTTAAAAATTTTATTATTTGACTATGACATCATTTTATGTCTAGGTTGATTTTAAATTTGACATTCCATTTTCATCATTAATAAAAATGCTTCTTACATTTCATACTTATTTTTTGTTTAGTATAATGAATGTACAATATTAGAGATATGCCCAATTCTTTTTTTATATTATATATTTTTATTTATTTATTATTTAATTATGGCATTGTTTATTAACCAATTTAACCCCAAATGGTTGAATACTTGAATTGCTTACCCACCATTGGGAGGGAAGAAAATAATTTTTTTTCAAATTACTTTTCAAAATATTTATTTTTATACTATTAAAATTAATATAGTAGATTTAATTAATAGAATTTAATGGTAAGAAAAATATATCTTAAATATAGGAAAATATTTAAATATATCTTAAATATACCTTAGATATGATATTTAATGAGAGAGAATGGAAAAATAATTTTATTTCCAATTGGTTTTAAATTTTGCATTCCATTTCCATCATTAATAAAAATATTTATTAAATTTTACATCAAATTGGTTTGGGACTTTAAGCTCAGAATCCTTGATCTCTCCCACAACGAAATTTGAACGAAGTCTTAGAAGGAAGTTTCAGAGAGAAAGAGAGAGATTAGATACAGAGAAAGAAACAACTATGAACGAAGAATAGAGGAGAAAAAAACTCACCGACCTTCGTCAAACTTCTATCGGACCTCTACTATTCGGTATTTGTAGCGACTGCCGTCGGTGACGATGGCGATGGCAACGTCGATCCGGCGCTCCTCTCTTCTCATTCGACAGATGGGGTGACTGTTTGAGAGGGATTGAATTAAGTTAAAAATAGGGATAAAAATGTAATTTCGCATAGGGGTATAACGGGCATTTTACCTTTTCCGTTCATATTTAACGATTAAGGGTACACTTAGTCAATTGTTAGAAACAATAAAGGTACACTTGGTCAATTTTCAAACAGTAAGAGTAGAGTTAGTCAATTAGCTAAACCATAAGGGTAGTTTAAGAAATTTACCCTAAAATAAAATAATAATAAAAAAGAAGAATAGATAAAATGAGGGTAAATTACAAATACCCCCTTGTACTATGGGGTTAGTGACAAAGTCCATACTTTTTTTTTGACAAAACCCCCCTAAACTTTAGCCATTACACAAAGACCCCTTGGTCGTTAAGTCATATGACAGAAAGCGTTAAATTATCAAAATACCCCACTAAAATTTTTCTATTTTCTTTTTCTTGTCCTTTCTCTCTTAAAACCTATTTAACCTAGGAAATGGATATCTGGGTGATTTTGTTTGTTTTGATTGTTGGTTATCTTCCCTTCCATGATCAAAACATCATGGCCATGTACAAGAAGATTCCAGTGCCCTTGCTGGTTCACCCCGGAGCTTATTTAGCTCCTTTCTCGTCTTCTTGACACAAACCCCCTGACCAAAATTAATAACTTTTATAGAATCAGCGGTATTAGGAGAAGAAACGGTAAAATATATAAATCTGGTCTGGTGGGTCAATAATTGTTTTCCTTCTTTTTGAGTTTCACTTCATATACTATGATTATGGCCTTGATGTTGTCTCTGGTTTACTCTTCTAATTCATCCTTTTTCCCATCTTCATCATAAAAGGGGTCCCCTTTATTCCATTAATGCTCTTTATTGAATGTTTCAAAATCATTGTTTTTATGCCATTTCACGTAACTTCAATGGAGAAGACAATGAATAGTATAAAAAGGGTAGTTTGGACATTTAAAAAACTTTAAACAGTGGGATGAAAATTTTTTCAAAGTTAACTGATAGAAATAAAAACAAAAAATAAAAATAATTGGTGCCTCGGGCTATTGGCGTCACTATTAAAATAAAACAGTTTTGAAATCATTCTCGGAGGTCCCATCACCTTCATTTTCGTAACTGATGGGTGGTGACTCCATTTCCAGCCCAAGTTAGCCATTTCCCGATGCTCACAGATTGGTGAATCCACTGGGGAGTTCTCGGACCATAGGTGGGGCCAACATGGGCCCATTTGAGCTTGATTGCTATGTGCATGTTTATTTGTTATTTCCTTTTGTTTTAGTAATAACTGCTCATTTTCTAATAATTAGATAGTTATTTACTGCTTTATTGCTATTGTTCTATATTTGCTTATGCAAACTTTGCACATCATCCTACATTAGATCTAAGATCCTATCGTCCTATAAGAAAGGGTCGGAAGCCTAAGCGATAGGATCTAAGTATCTGTTGGCCAAGCTGATGGTTCTCAACCTGCCACTAACTAGAGAAGCCCATTTGTCCCATGGGTGGAGGTTTAAAGGCTGACAACCTTGTTGGAGCCATTTGAGTTTAGGTGTCAACCCTCCCCTCATGCACCACACTTCACATGTCAGCCTAGTCATTTAGGATGTCAGCCACCCACCCAACTTACTTTGCTTGAATACCCCTTGTGGGGCCAACATCAAAATAATAACATTAAATCAAAAAATAAAATATAAAATATAAAAACAAAACAAAAAATAGATAAAATGTCAAGAGTCTAATAAAACAAAAATAGAAATGGAACAATAGGATAATATATATATATAACAACTAAAAACATAATAAAATCAAAAGAAATAAAAAAATAAAAAAGGGTAGGAAGGTTAGGCACAAGTACACATACAAGAAAAATAAGAAAAATTAAAAATCCAAAAAATTGAAAAAGAGGAAATAGAAAAATAGAAAGAAAAAAATATAAAAATATAAAATAATAAAAATTCCCAAAAAATTAAATCAAATAAAAAGTAAAAAAATATAAAAAATAAATCCAAAAAAAATCAAAAGAGAGAAAAAATCAAAGATGAAGTTTTTTAAAAAAGAAAAAAATAAATTATAAAATATAAAAATGTAAAGAAAAGGGTAAAAAGTAGAAATAATAATAAGATAATGAATTTCTAAAATAAAATAAAGTGTAAAAAAAAGTTGACAAAACAAAATAAAAAGCAAAAAAAAAGTTATAATATAACAATTGAAAATAAAATTACAAACATATGAAAAATCAAAACAAACAAAAATAATAAATAATAAAATCATAAAATAAGAAATTAAAATATCAACAAAAATAAAAAGAAGAAGGAATAGAAATAGAAAGGTGAAAAATTTAAAGGAATAATGCTAGAAAAATTAAAAAAAAATCTAAAAAGTCCCAAAGTAAAGTGTCAAGAAATAATAAACCAACTTCTATGAATTACCGCCTCTATGAGGGTGACGGAGAGCCGACAGAGCATCAACCAGCTTCTATAAATTCCCGCCGTCAATCCATGTTTGTGAACATTCCTTTGTTGGTTATTTAGAAATTGAATTGGCCTTTCCTGGTTTTAACGATTGTCATTTATAATGGTTTTCTTGGTTTTACTGTTCATTTTGTTTATTCTTTTTATTGAAGTTTAAAATTAGTTGAATAGAAAGGTTAGAAAGTTTCGAATTCTCTACATATCGTTCTCCTTTTGTGAGCTGTTGGATTGAAATTTTATATGTTATATTAGCCATGGCTACGACCGGTTGGTACTAGCATCTGAGTTACTCTAATGTTAATCTAAATTAGTCTGATATTTTAGTATCAGGTTAGCTTTAGCTTTGGTTACCTCGGTCTGCCCGTTGCTCTGAGGTCGGTGTACTGCGGTAGTGCGATGATCGATCCTTAGGTCAACACAGAGGGCCTTGAACTTCTTGTCAATGAACTGTGTTCCATTGTCTATGATGAGCACGCGTGGGATACCGAAGCGGTAGACAATGCCCTGCCAAAGGAAGTTTCGGGCATTGTGGGTGGTAATGTGTGCCAGAGCTTCGGCTTCTACCCACTTCGTGATGTAGTCCACCGCTACGAAAAGGAACTTCTTCTACGCAATCGCGGTGGGACGAGGATATCCATTCCCCACTGGGCAAATGACCATGGGTTGGTGATCAGCTTCAAAGGGGCCGCAAGTTGATGATGGAGATTAGAGTGACATTGGCAACTATCACACTTCTACACTAACTGAGCGGCATCCTGCTTCATCGTCGGCCAGAAATACCCCTATTGGAGCGCCTTATGGGCTAGTGTGTGTGCACCGGGGTGATCTCCACAAATGCCCTCCTATATCTCCCTAAGGACGTAGTTTGCTCTGGCTGGGGAAGGCACTTCAAGTATGAAAGCGTGTGGGAATGGCGGTAGAGTTGACCATGTATCAGGCAGTACCTGACTGCTCTGTGTTGAAGTCTTTTCACTTTTGCTCGATCTTTCGGAGAAGTGCCCTCCCGAAGATACTCGATTATGGGGTCCACCCAAGAAGAGCCATGTTGCATTGGAAGGATGAGGATGGCTGATGGTGCGATGCTCGGCGGGGCCAGCGTGTCTAAATGGACAGTTGAGTCAAGGTCGGTCTGCGGCGAACTAGCGAGCTTTGAAAGGGCGTTGGCTCGGGCGTTCTCGGCTCGAGGGATCTGTTGGATGTCGAAATGCTTGAGCTACTGAATGAGCTCCTGCACCTTCTGTAGGTAGCTTGCCGTAGAGGGATTCTGAGCCTCAAACTGGCTGTGGATTTGTTTGACCATGAGCTGAGAGTTGCTGAAGGCCACGATTCATCGTGCCCCAAGGTCCAAAGCAAGGCGGAGCCCAGCAATCAAGGCCTCATATTTGGCCTCATTGGACGCTTTGAACTCAAACCTGAGGGTGTGTTCCAATACTATGTCATCCAGGCCGAGGAGGATAAGGCCAGCGCCGCTACCCTGCTGGTTTAATGAGCCATCTACATGGAGGGTCCATGCTAGGGGCAGTGGGGCAGTTCCTCAATGGTAAATGTACATTCTACGATGAAATCTACCAAGGCATGTGCTTTGATCGCCGTCGGGGTGCGTACTCGATGTCGAATTCTCTCAGCTCCACGTTCCGCTTGACTAGGCGGCTCGACACTTCCGGTCTTTATAGCACATGCTTAAGGGGTTGGCTGGTGAGTACTCGAACGCTGTGGGCTTGGAAGTAGGGTTTGTGTTTTCTGGCTGCGGTGACGAGGGCCAGA
Organism: Nelumbo nucifera; assembly: GCF_055504915.1. NCBI lineage: Eukaryota > Viridiplantae > Streptophyta > Magnoliopsida > Proteales > Nelumbonaceae > Nelumbo > Nelumbo nucifera. Next base: position 57,508,957 of record NC_142653.1, read on the forward strand.
GCCAACATTTTGAGATTGGAGTATCGGGTCTCTACGTTGCTAAGGACCTTGCTAGTATAGTAGATTGACCTCTATACCTAGTCCTCTTCTTTGACCAATACTGAGCTGACGACCTCATCCCCGACCGAAAGGTAGAGCAATAGCTCATCCCCTGGGCTTGGCTTAGTCAGGAGGGGCGACGAGCTCAAGTACTGCTTTCAGTTCCTAGAAAGACTGTTCACACTTTTCTATCAAGTGGAAGTCTATTGGTCGTTTGAGGGCTTTAAAAAAGGGGAGGCACCGGTCCACAAACTTGGACATAAACCTACCAAAGGCGGCTATTCTCCCGGTGAGCCGTTGCACTTCTTTGTGGGTCCGATTGGATGTTTTGTTGAGGATGTATTTTATCTTCTCCGGATTTGCTTTGATTCCTCCCTGTGTTACCATAAACCCTAGAAACTTGTCGGAATCAACCCTGAAGGTGCACTTGGTTAGGTTTAACCTCATCTTATACTTTCTAAGTGTGTCAAAGACTTCATAGAGGTCGGCCAGGTGGTGTTTAGCCTTTTTTCTCTTCACGAGCATGTCGTTGACATATGCCTCCACGTTCCTACCGGGCTGTTCTTTGAATACCTCATTCACCAGCCGCTGATAGGTGGCGCCGATGTTTTTGAGGTCAAAGGGCATTACCTTGTAGCAGTACAAGCCACGGTCAGTGATAAAGGTCGCTCGCTCCTAGTCGTCCGGGTCCATCTGGATCTGGTTGTAGCCTGAGAAGGCATCCATAAAGCTTAGGAGCTCATGTCCTGCTATTGCATCGATGAGTTGGTCGATCCTTGGCAGGGGAAAGCTGTCTTTGGGACAGGCCTTATTTAGGTCGGTGAAATTGATGCAAATTCTCCACTTTTCGTTGGCCTTCTTTACCATCACTACATTGGCCAACCAACCGGGGTATTTTGTTTCCCTAATGAAGCCGACGTCGAGCAACTTTTGTACTTTATCAGCGATTACTTGCCACCGCTCTGTGGCGAAGTTTCTCTTCTTTTGCTTCACAGGTCGGTAACGGGGATCAACGTTCAGCCGATGTGTGATACATGATAGTAATGCCGCACTGTCTTTTGGTCTCCGCATGCCACCCCTATGCCATAATTGGTTGGAAATTTCATGGCGAGGTGGTACGTAGAGACTACGGCTTGCAGGGCATTGAGGGTCGGCCTACCGAGGATCACGTTGTAAGAGAAGGGGCAATGCACCACAATGAAGTCTACCATGGCCGTCGCACCACATCGCCGTCTCTGATCAAGAGGGGAAGAGTTATTCTCCCAATGGGCTGGAGGGACTCTCCCGAAAATCCCATCAAGGGACTGCTAACTGGTGTAAGTCGTTCTCTGTCAATGCGATATTTTCGAATGCATCTTCAAACAACACATCGGCAGAACTCCCTATGTCGACTAGGATTCGCCGCATCTCAAAGTTTGCCACTTCAGCTGTGATGACCAAGGCATCGTGGTGCAGTGTTTGGACCCCTCGAAGGTTGTCGTCAGTGAAGGTGATAGATGTGTCGCGCCTCCTTCTATGACCTCAGTCGTCGATCTCGCATAGTCGAGCATATCTTTTCCGTCCCGAGTTGCTTTCCCCTCCGGCGGTGGTTCCTCCCGATATCACGTGGATGATGCCGGCTGGGGGCCTCGGGGCGGGGGTTTCCAAGCTTCGTCTGCTCTTCGTTCCTTTTGGGCTGACTTCCCCTTTCTGTCTATGAAGCCATTGAGACAACAACGCCTAATCAGATCTTTGATATGGTTGTGCAGGTCGAAACAATTCTTCGTATCGTGGTCGTGGTCCTTGTAGAACTCGCAATATTTGTCTCGGTTCCTCTTGTTACTTTGCGCCTTCATCTTCTTGGGCCACCTGACATAGTTTCGGTCGCGGATTTGCATAAGAATTTTAGACCACAGAATATTAATTGGCATAAAATCCTGATAGGTCGGCGGAGTGGTGCGAGGTCTATAGTCGGTCCGGCGATCTTGTCTCTTGTGGTCTTTGTCCGACCTCTCGGACTTCCGCTTGTCGATCTCTCTCCTTTTTCTGTCGGGCTTCTCATCTTCGTCTTTGATCTGTACCTAGGCCTTTTCAGCATTGATATACTTCTGCACGTGGCTCATTAGTGCGGCCAATGTTTGATGAGGATTTTTGGAGATGGAGAAGTTGAATGGGGAACGGCGGAGTCCATGTTGTATGGCCGTCACCGCAACTGATTGATTTAAGCCCCTGACTTGGAGTGCTTCTTTGTTGAACCTCGCTAGGTAATATCTAAGGGACTCCATCTTCCTCTGTCGAATCTACATAAGGCTGGCCAAAGTTTTCCAATGCTTCTGACTAGCTGTGAATTGTGCCAGGAACTGGGTCTCCAGTTGGGCCCATGATGCTATAGACCTCGGCAGCAGGGAGGAGTACCATGCTAAGGATGGGCCCTGCAGCGTGGTTACAAGGGCTTTGCACATCAGTCACTCTGACGCACCGTGTAGCATCATCTCTGCTTTAAGCGCTACGATATGGTCAAAAGGGTTGGAGTTCTCATCGTACTTGTCGAATTGGGGGGCTCATGATCCGATAGGGGGTATCTTGTCCACAATATCTTGGATGAAGGGTGGCTCCTTGGTGAATGGTGATATGCGTGGTGGCTTGCACAGGTTGGTCATTGCGCTTTTATGGGTGGAAGTGCGCTCTAACTCTTCTAGACGTTGCCAGAGCTCTTTAATTTCGGCATCTCTATTGTCTGGGGCTGTAGTGTGTATGGCCTCCCTCTTGGGTCGTGTGGGGTGATCTTTGATCGAACTTAACTCGGCGACAGAGACTACGAAGGGCGGCGTCCTTTTGCCGAGCCTTTCTTTGGTGGGGATACGCGCTAATTGGTGTGTCTGGCTATGGTAGTCCTATCCACGGGAACGGGCAGTGGCTACGGGCTTTCAGGTCGTGTCCTACCTCATATGCTCAAACCGCTCTCCCCTTATGTCTGACCAGCATGCTTTGGGGTCCTCGGTCCGAGGATCATCCTTTGTGCACGTCGAGGCGTGAGGGGGGACAGCCTGGTTGGGTGGCGCAGTAGACCCCAATGTCTCCATGAATTCGAAGATCTTATCAACCTTTTCTTGCGTGGCTTAGAATTGCGTTGGATCTACTGTGGCAGAAGGTTGCAGGACTTCTTGGTGTGGGGAGTCACGGTGTCGATTCTCCCGAGACAGGGAATGGCCAACTGATCATTTTGAGTGGTTTTTAGGCATCTTAATTGCTTTCTTGATTGCGCGGTGTGGAATGAAAGATTTTCGGGAAAGTCTTTTTGTGCGTTCCCACAGACGGCGCCAATCTGATGCCGCTCAATCCGAGGTAGTGCACAAACCGAGGATGGCAATCAGTCAGATAGTCCTTGTTGGCAGGTCGGGGCCGAGTTTTAAGGACGAGGCCGCGCTTCAAGACCTGCAATCAAGAAAGAAGTTAGAGGCCCGAGGAATTATCCCCGCGTAAGTACTCCGATGCTCAAGTCAGTAGGAGGTGGTGGATGGCCAGGCCGAGCTATAGCGATGCTGGTCCGGGCTAATTAGTAATATGGGTGTTAGAAGTTGGGAGAGTCCCTTACCTCGAGCATGGAGTACCTTTTTATTGCCAGAGGGTCCGTATCCTAATCGGAGTAGGTTTCCAGGGAAATCGGGGCAGAGTTCCCTGCCGAGGTTACAGGGGGTACAGTCCTACTCCTCGGTGGAGTTGTCTTCCCATCCCTATCTGCTAGGTAGGCTTATCCATGAGGGGCGTAGCTGACGTGGTCGGCGGTATCATAGTAATGTCGTAGCTCGGCCAGACTATGCCGACGTGGCCGAGCTGTGACAGATGGCCACGGGCCTCTGGTCCAGGGACAATAGTATGCTTTAATGTAGATGGGTCCTCCACTAGGGATGTTATTGGGTTATATTTGATAAGGGGTAATCAATCAAATAGGAACCGTGGATTCCTTCTCTTCCTACTTTTAAGCCTATTAGTGAACAAGAGTTAGGTGGAGAGTTTAATGTAGTTGATCTTATTAACCACACTAGATAGCGGAATGAAGTTGGTCTTAGTGAGCATTAAACAATCTACAATGCTACTCATCAAAAGACTTAGGGGCCGTTTGACAAGTCTTTTTGGAAAGATCTTCCGGTAGCTCTGACAATCAAAAGATGCATTGAGCTTTTGCATTAAGATCTAAGCAGCTTAAAGCCCATTTGGTTAAGGCGTGTCTTTCCATGCGAAGATGAATAGTAAAAAATGCAAAAGCTCTATTTGGAGATTTCCGAAAATTGCCCGTTTTAGGATTCTCACATTATTTTGGCATATCAACTTTTGACGATTAAGTTTGCCATCAACCAAACAGGAAAAGACCGAATTGCGGTCTACCAAACTTGTAAATAGCCAACAAACCGCATGAAAATAAGCACTAATCGGGGCCTTAGGCTCCCAGGTCACACTCAAAATTGTGTGGACTCTCTTTGTTGAGTATTAACTCCATTTGGTATATACGTGTAGTAATAAATTTACATACATTCCTTTTTTAGAGTGTTTTCCACTTTTCCATCTACTTCAGTAAGTTGTGACCCTTAGCTCAGGAGAGTTTGGAAGCAAAAGAATACTCCTCCAATGCAAATGTTTTTATGGAGATATGTCTGGCTGGGGCGTTACTTGTAAGAAGTAGCTAGGTTGGCTAGACATTGGCTGGGTTATATTGATGGGTGTCCTCTTTATGGAGAGGGCAATAAGACTAGGGGGTGTTTATAAAAAACCACAAAACTAGAAAACTGAATCGAACCGAGAAAATTAAACTGAAAAATGCGGTTAGCCAAATCAATCGGTTCAATATTTCTGAAAAATTGAAGGATCAATTAGATTTTCATTAATCTAGAAAAAACCAATGGTTAACTGAACCGACCAGTATATATATGTATATTATATATATTTTTAATATAAATCATATATTTTCTACATATTATATATAAATATATACATATATTATATTTATAATATATAATCTATTATAAATATATTCTATATATTAATATATAGTATTTATAATATAAGATTTTATTCTCAGGAATGAGAATGTGAATTAAAATCAGCAGGAATGAGATTTTATTCTCAAGAGAGGGGCAGGGAATGACCATTCCCTCAAATGGGGGAATGTCATTCCAGCAAGAATGGGAATGAGATTCTGATTCCGCCCGACTAAACAGTTGGAATCGGAATAGCCCATTCCAATTCCGATTCCAAACCCCTATTCCTGCGACCAAACAGGGCCTCAATCTTCTTTACTCACGAATATAGAAAGGATACAAGAAAGCCAAAATAAAAACTTAACAAATTCATTTTCAAGCAAAACCCAAAACTATACGCTGTTTCTCAGCCCTAAAAGCATGGATTTCTGGATGAGAACAATATTAACGACAAGAATAGAAAGAAAAAACTTACCCAAATTCATTCTCGAACAAAACCCATAACTATACTCTTTTTCTCAGCCCTAGAAATATGGATTTCCCAATGAAAACAATATTAAGTATGGATTTCTTGACGAGAACAACATTAACGAATCAACAAGAACAATATTAAGCATGGATTTCTAGAAGAGAACAATATTAGCTACAAGAAGAGAAATACAGGAGTACAGAGGACCACTGAACGAAGACGAGAGAAGAGAGAACAGTGGCTTTAGGGCTTTTCCCAATTCCCATTCCATGCTATGTTTAGTAGGGAGATGACCAAAAAGCCCTTGTTTTTAACGTGTCTGAGGATCACACGTATTCATAATTTCATTAAGGACGTAGTGAGAATTGAGAAGATGAAAATTTCTCATCCTAAGAAGCTAAAAAATGTCGCTTCAGGAAAACGGGATTTTGGATGAGAAATTCCATAAAAAAATGAATGAATTCTCCAAAATAGGCAAATCCAAACACAATTCTACTTCCAAGAATCACTAGAAGCGATTATCCGGAGTGGTGCCAAATGAGGCCTTACTAAATGAGCTACCTTATTTCCATTCTTCAAAACATGCTTGACATGATATGAATTACAATGACAAAGAAGCAATATGCAATTGTCTAGTATAGAATGCAGACACCAAGGAGAGAAAACCATCCTCTAACAAGTACTTCACAGACATAGCTGAATCTCCTTCAATGATACACTAACGGGGACTTGTGCAATGATGCACGGGAAAACAAAATGCAATTTTTGAAAAATTATTGTAATTTATTTAGTTTCATATTATTGAATAATTTGAAGTAATTATCATCCTGAGCTCTACTAATTTTTGGAATTTAATGGTTATTTTTACAAAGCTATACTAATTTCATCTATTTTATCATATTTTATGGAAATTAGTGATTATTTTTCCCTAAGTTCTACTAATTTCTGGTAATTTCTATTATACAATAATTTATGATAATTCTTGATAAATATAATATTTTATGGAAATTAGTGGTTCTTTTTGGCTAAGTTCTAGTAATTTCTATTATACTAATTTATGAGAATTCAAGGTCAATATATACTTATTTTTTATACTTATTATATGAGAGTATATTGGTCAATTAGTGGAAATTGGTTCTATTATATAATTTCTAGTAATTTCTATTATATACTAATTCCTCGGCACCCAGCCTCACAGCGAGCTAGGTCTCGCCGTCAGGAGGAGCATCTTTCACGCCAAGGAGAGGCCCCCCAGAACCTTCCTAGGAGCCAGGCCTCCTCCCGTGGCAGACAAGAAAGACCGGCCACTCCGGTCTCACCGCGGGCAATCAGGTCGGAGGGACCTCAGCTCGCCAGGTCCACGTCGCCTCAGCCCGATACCCCGTTCTTAGAGAACCGGTTCGAGATTCTGGCTGCAAGCTCTAAGCAGGATCCCTCTGTCCGCAATCATCACCAACGGCCTGAGCTACTTCCTACGCACACCATCCCAGACAGCACAGAGGTGAGCAGTACAATCGCCGAGCCCGCCAAGAAGCAAAGACGCCGCCGTCGAGCTCGCCGGTCTACCACCCACGACCTGTCCGAGCTCGGAGCCAAAGACGAGGTAAGCTTGAGCGAAGTCAAGGCTCCCATCCTTTCAGTTCAATCCCCCTATCTCCCGAGCTCCTAGCAGTCCCAATGCCTAAAGATTTCAAGCTCCCCCCTCTTGACAAGTACGACGGGTCGTTCGACCCAAATGATCACGTAGATGCCTTCCAGTCACAGATGCACATGGCAAGAGCCAGTGAGTCATGCATGTGCGTGGCCTTCTCCACCACTTTCAAAGGAGTAGCCCACACATGGTACCGAAACCATGCGCTCGAATCAATAAGAAGTTGGGCGCAGTTCGCGCAAGCCTTCACGTCCCACTTCGTTACCAGCAAGCGGTGCCCGCGGACTGAAGAAAGCCTCCTTAACATAGTGCAGAGAGAGGGAGAATCCATCCGGAGCTATGTCAAGCGGTTCAACGATGCTTGCATGCAGATACCGCGCCAGGACACCGCCGTGCGCCTCGCAGCAGCCAAGAAAGGCGTGACGAACAAAGAGTTCAAATGGCACATGGTCGTCAACCAACCGACGACCATAACCGAATTTCTTAAGCTCGCGGACAGGTTCATAGCCACCGAAGAGGAGATCAACCAGAAGGGCGAGGGCGCACCCGAAAAGAGGAAGAGGGAAGGAGAGCCTTCCAATCAAGTGGACAACCGAAAGAAAAAAGATGCAGCTCGGGGGGCAAAGCCGGGTCAGTTGTTTCGAGCTCCTGTAGCGGACCGAACTGATTACACCCCACTGAACGCAAAGCGGGCCGAAATCCTGATGGCGATCAAGGACGCCCCGTATGTGAAGTGGCCACCCCGTTTGAGGGGAAATCCCAATGAGAGAAATAAGGATCTGTACTGCAATTTTCATAAAGATCACGGTCATAGAACTGAAAATTGTAAAAACCTCCACGACGAGATTGAGGAGCTCATCCGTCGCGGATATCTAAGGAACTTTGTACAAAATAATAATAATAATAATAATAATAATAATAATAATAATAAGACAAGTCGGCAAGGGGAGCACGGTAAGGATGCTCCCGAGTCCAACAACAGGCCGGCCAAACAGTCGCAGAGGGAGCCTCTGGAAGAGAGGCCAGTTCGGGGCACCATCCACGTGATAGTGGGCGGTTCGATCGTCGCGGGTTGTACTTTAGGAGCAGCTCGGACATCAGTTCGTGAAGCCGCCCGGGAAGAACAAAATCCTCCAAAGCGGCTGAGGACAGAAGAGCCAATTTTATTCACGGAAGATGATGCGCGAGGGGTCCACTACCCCCACGATGACACACTCGTGATAAAGCTGAGAATCAACAACTTTGAGGTCAGGCGTGTACTCGTTGACTCGAGCAGCTCGGTCGGCAGCCTCTTCAAAGCTACGTTTGACCAGTTTCAGTTGCAGAGAAGTGACTTGAAGCCCAAGGACACTCCTTTGGTGGGCTTCAGCAGAGAAGAAGTCTGGCCCCTTGGAAAAATAACAGTACCTGTGGAAGTCGGCACATGGCCCTGCGTAGTCAAACTCAACCACGACTTCCTGGTGGTTGCGACCCCCTCCCCATACAATGCCATAATAGGTCGGTAGATCGCCCATGTCCTACGGGCGGTGGTCTCCACCTATCATTTGGCTATGAAGTTCCCAACAGACTTCGGTGTGGGGGTAGCGCGGGGTGACCAGCTCGAGTCTCGCAAGTGCTATGTCGCTGCCCTGAAGGGAAAGACCAAGGTGGCCGATGACCTCAAACTGAAGCGGCCTACGGAGTGAGGCGAAGAACGAACCGCGCCCACGAAAGATACAGTCGCAGTCCCGACCTCAGCAGCAGACCCAGCTCGGACGCATCAAATCGGTGCTTCCGTCCAAGAACCTCTACGATCCGAACTGGTAAGCTTCTTACTTAAAAATTTAGATATTTTTGCATGGTCCGCGGCAGAGATGCCCAGTATAGACCCCGACCTTATAACTCACAAGCTGAATACTGATCCTATAGTTAGGCCTGTTTGATAGAAGAAATGCAACCTAGCCCCAGAGCAGTGGAAAGCGGTCGACGAGGAGGTCGAGAAGCTCCTCACAGCTGACTTCATAAGAGAAGTCCACTACCCTAGCTGGGTAGCCAACCCCGTCCTGGTAAAGAAGGCCAACGCCAAGTGGCGCATGTGCGTCGACTACACCGACCTAAACTGGGCTTGCCCAAATAACTGCTTCCCGCTCCCTAGAATTGACCGCTTGGTGGATGCGACCTTAGGGCACGAGTTGCTAAGTTTCTTGGACGCCTATTCGGGCTATAACCAAATCAAGATGGATCCGGTGGATGAAGAAAAGACTGCTTTCATCACGGAGTTCGGTCTATACTGTTACAAGGTTATGCCCTTCGGGTTGAAAAACGCAGGGGCAACCTTTCAAAGACTTGTAAATAAGTTGTTTGTGCCATTAATTGGCAGAAAAGTAGACTGCTATGTAGACGACATGGTCATCAAAACTCAATTTTCACATGAATTAATACAAGACTTGCATTCTGTTTTTGAAATTTTGCGTAAGATTAATATGAGACTGAACCCAAACAAGTGTGTATTCGGTGTGACCTCGGGCAAGTTCCTAGGATACATCGTTAACCAGCGCGGCATTGAGGCCAACCCGGACAAAATTAATGCCATCTTAGATATGAGACCACCCCGGAAGTTGAAGGAGGTTCAGAGGTTGAATGGCCGCATAGCCGCCCTAAGTCGCTTCATGTCCAAATCGGCGGACCGCTGTCTGCCGTTCTTTAAGGCAATCAAGAGCAAAGGGTTCAAATGGACCCAAGACTGTCAGCTTGCGTTTGACAAGCTCAAGAAATACCTCGCTAGCGTGTCAATCTTAACCCGGCCCGAGGAGGGCGACGTTTTAGAACTGTACCTCTCGGAAAGCGACGAAGTGGTCAGTTCGGTACTAATAAAGGAAGTAGATCGGGTTCAACGACCCATCTATTATGTTAGTAAAGTATTGCAGGGAGCAGAGATGAGATATCTAGAGATAGAAAAGCTAGCATATGCACTGGTAAATGCAGCTCAGAAGCTCCGCCCGTACTTCCAGGCTCACACTATTATCGTTCTCACCGACAAACCTCTAAGGCAAGTCTTACTTAAGCCCGAGGTCTCTGGTCGGTTGGCGAAGTGGGCCGTTGAGCTCAGCGAGTACGACCTTCGGTACAAGCCGCGAACTGCCATTAAGGCCCTAGCCTTAGCAGATTTCATCGCCGAGTGCACATTCAGCTCCGAAGTCCCTAGGCCGGTTGAGCTTGAGGCTCCCAGCTCGGGTGAGCCCGAAGCTCCCAGGTCAGTCGAGTCCGAGCCCCGTGAGGTAGCAGCCAGTGCGGCATCTCTCCTACTTCGGCCAAGCGCGAGCTGGGATGAGGAGCCCTAGATCCTTCACGTAGATGGCTCTTCGAACCAACAGGGCAGCGGAGTTGGAATAGTTCTGCACGGCCCAAGTGGCACGAAATTGGAGTACGCGCTATGGTTCGAGTTCGCGGCATCTAACAATGAAGCAGAGTACAAGGTGTTGATAGCTGGACTAGCTCTAGCCAAGAAGTAAAAGCCAAGCACATCGTTATCTGCAGCGACTCCCAACTCGTGGTCAACCAGGTCACCAAAGAGTACGAAGCTTGCAAGCCAACCATGATCGCCTACTTAGCCAAAGTCAGAGAGGCCCTGCTCAACTTCCAGTCACACTTTATCAGGCAAATCCCAAGGTCGGAGAACGCTGAGGCCGATGCCCTATCCAGATTATCCAGTGCCAGCGACATCACCATGAGAACCGTGCACATAGAGGACTTGCCTTGGCCTAGCATTCTCGGGGGGGCCGAGGAGGTCGCTCCCGTCGTTCAAGCAGAGCCGAGCTGGATTGACCCGCTCGCGAGCTTCTTGCAACACGGGACCCTCCCTATAGATCGCAATGCAGCTAGAAGGGTGCACCGCTAGGCAGCCAAATATGTCATGATAGACGAACGGTTGTACCGGAGATCCTACACACTCCACTACCTGCGTTGCTTGCGACCCACCGAAGCCAAGCTCGTACTCCACGACACTCATTAGGGCTTGTGCGGCGGACACTTGGGGGGCAGGGCCCTCGCCCAGAAAGCACTTCGATAGGAGTATTATTGGCCAACAATGAAGGCAGATGCTATTGAGCTCGATAGAAAATGTGACAAATGCTAGAGACATGCCAATATTCACCACCAACCCGCTGCCGACCTCAAGTATCTCACCAGCCCATGGCCCTTTGCACAGTGGGGCATCGATCTACTCGGATCATTCCCGCCAGCAACGGGTGGGAGGAAGTTCTTAGTAGTAGCAGTGGACGACTTCACCAAATGGGTAGAAACCGAACCCCTTGTAACGATCACAGCCCGAAATGTCCAAAACTTCTTTTGGAAGAACATCGTGTATCGCTTCGGATTACCTCGGGTATTGATTTCTGACAATGGCAAGCAGTTCAAGGACATCAAATTCCAAGACTGCCAAGACATGGGAATCCGACAGAATTTTACTTCAATCGCACACCCTCAAGCAAACGGTCAGGCAGAAGTCACGAACAGAGCCATCCTCCGCGGACTAAAGGCATGGCTGGACCGAGCTAAATGATTGTGGGTAGATGAACTACCCAGTGTTCTATGGGCCTACCGGACCACGGAGAAGACCGCCACAGGAGAAACACCTTTCAATCTCACCTACAGCACCGAAGCAGTGATCCCCGTAGAGATCGAAGTACCTACGCTGCGACTAGAAGCATACAGTGATTGGACAAATGAAGATGAGCTACATACCAACCTCGATCTACTCAACGAAGTAAGGAACCTCGCGTACATCAGGACCGCAGCCTACCAACAGAGAGTAGCTCGGTACTATAACGCCAGGGTTAAGAAGCGGAACCTCCGCGTTGGCGACCTGGTCCTTCATAAAGTTATGGTACCTGAGCCTGGCGCTGGCAAGCTCGAGTCCAACTGGGAAGGTCCTTACCGAGTGAAACGAGTGCTCGGGGAAGGAACATACGAACTCGAGACCCTCGAAGGGAAACAAGTACCTCGGGCATGGAATATTGTCAACTTAAGACAATACTATTTGTAAGAACTGAGTAGGCCCCGAACCACTCCCAGATCCTAAGGGCCAAAATGTCGAGCTAACATGACCTCGGCACAACAGGACCTAGTCGCATCTATGGCATGGGCAAACTCCAAGAGTGGGCCATGAGCCACTCCTCCAGCCTAAGGGCTAAAACGCCAAGCTAATGAAGAAACCTCGGCAGCATACAAGACTTAGTCGCCTCATCAGCATGAACTAAGTACTTGCAACGCCTAAGGTGCAGGCGATGCGGGCACGAACCTTGTAACGAATAGCCCGCCCTGGCTTGCAACAAGTTGAACCCATTAAGGACAACTGATGTCAACTTAACTCGAGTGCAGATAGGTCGGGCATGTACCCTACTATGTCACTCACTTCGGGTACGTAGCTCTAATAGCTCGGGTGTAGAGATCGCCTTAGCAAAGATAAAGAGTGCACACCATACTTTCATTACCACTTCAAAAAAAAGAGAGAGAGAAAGAGAAAAACAACAATGCAATAACCGAGCTAAAACAGCTCGAAAAAGTTCGACAAACACAGGGCACAACCGCCCAACAAAAGACCTTTGAAAGACCGGGTTTATGGCACCCGAAAGCCATCAGAAGTCCAGGAAGAACACCGCCTCAGGGATCCGCCTCCTCATCCTCATCCTCCGGGGAGTCAGGCTCCTCTTCCTCCGCTTGATCTGCCGTCTCAAGAAACAATCCCTTCATAGTGATGTCATCGAGGTTGAGCCCGGAGAACTACTTTCGCACCAACCACCAGCAGAGCTTAAACCCGGAGCGGTATGAACTCGAGCCATACTCCACCTGGAGGTCGTGGTATTCCTGGGAGTCTTTGAAGTCCCAGACCGCCATCTCTCGTTCAGCCTCCACCATCTGGTCAAAGTTTCGAGTCCGATCTAGAAGAGTGGACTCCAAGTCCCGTACCTGCTGCCAGAGAAGCTCCCTCTCCGCCGCCACCCTCGACGACTCCTCCCGGTAACGCGTGCTCTCTTCAGAAAGCCGGGCAATTTGAGCCTCCTGGTCGCGGACGAGTAGCTCCTGAGACTCACTCCCCTTGCGAGTGTGATGGAGCTCACCCCGGATCCTGTCGAGCTCGCCCTGGAGCTTCTTATTAGTAGCCCGCTGGTCAAGGGCATCAACGCGGTGGATGCACGTCTGGAGAGCCATGGCATGGATGAAGGTATTCACCTGCCAATAGAAAAGAAGATCAGAGAACAGTAAAAGGAAGCAAAATGAGAAAGGAAGAAAGGCAAGAATCACTTACCACCATGCAGTGGGAGGAGGCGAACGCGGCGAGGTCCCCGGGCTCCATATTCCCCCAGTGAGCGACCTCGTCGTTGTTGATCGCCTTCCGGCTCCTCCGGCGAGCCACTTGGTAGTCGTTCACCCCTTCCCAGTTCCCTACCGGGAACGGAGGGTAAGGGTACGGCTGAAGGGGGTTACTGGAAGCTGCCCCCTGCGGAGGGAGCTCGTCCCCCCCGACACCAGCCCCACTAATTCCCTCGGGCGGAGGTGTCGGGATCTCAGGCGGGGGGAAGGTTAAAACCGACTCAGCGGAACCGAACTCAGTGCCCCCCGAAGGGGGAGTCCGGTCGAGGCGCGATCTCTTCACTTGGCGCCTCTAGTTGCTTGAGAGACGGCAGCGCGAGTCGATACCAGACATGATGGCTGCCAAGAAGAAATCAGTGTTAGTTCGGTAAGAATGAATTATATATGCATGTGAACACAAATGTTGTGACAAAAACCATGCGACCTAAAAGGACAACCTACCTGGGCTCAGGCCAGCCTGCACGAGCTTCTCCTCAGCCAAGTAGTCTGAACAGAGGAAGCCTAACGATGCCTAGGACAGCATTGTTTTCCAAGTTCTGGGGTCCAGCTCGGCCCCGGGGTCCTGGATGGCGCCCCTCCAAGAAGTTGGGAAGGGCCACCCCTCGGGGTTACGAACCGTAAAGTAATCCCGCTTCCAGGCGGGAATCTTATTCGGTAGCCCATGCAAGAGCTTATAGCCGCGGCAGGGGGGAGAGGTAGTAAAAGCTTATACCCCGGGAGTGGCATTTTTTATACAAAGAATAGAAGCAAAAATATCAAGGTTCAAGGGAAGACAGTACTCATGACACAAAGATATAGTCCCAACCATGTTCTGAATGGCATTGGAATGAAGCTGGTCAATAGTGACATTGAAGTGGTTTAGCACCTCCACTATCAGGGGGTGCAGAGGGAGACGCAGGCCAGCCTCGAGCTGTCCCTGGTAAATGACTATGTCATTGGGGCCATGCTCCCACGGAAAGTTACAAGTGGGGAGGTAGTAGACGAGGTCCCTAGGGAGGTGGAAGTAGCTAATAAGAGCCCTAAGTCTCCCCTCTGTCATGGAGGAAGGGCCGAAAGTATCGGGCTCCCTTCCTCGCGAAGTGGAAGCTCCTTCTCCGGAGAACTCCCTAGCCCCCAGAACCTGCTCCCAAGCTCCCCCCGAGCTCGAGGGAGCATCATCATCTTGGTCACCGCCGTGGTGACGGACATGGTACGGGTATCCCGACATGACTAACAATAAGCGAGACTCACCGAAAGGAGACGAGATGAAATAAGTTGAGGAACTCGGGTAGGCTTGACAGGTGCGCAAACTCAGAATCCAAAGACAGCAAGCTAGAGTGGGGGGAAACGAGGCCCAGAGGGCCGCCCTATTTATAGCCCCAGTGTCTCTGAAGCGACGGCCCAGAAGTAAGAAGATCCAACAGCTCGCAGGCGCGCTGACCGCACGCCTTCTGAAAACTGAAGGTGATTAGCGGTTCCCCGAAGTGACGGCCCAGATCTGAGCAGATTCAGCAGCTCGCAGGCGCACTGACCGCACGCCTTCTAAAAACCAAAGGTGATTGGCAGAACATCTTCCGCGGTTAAGGCAATGACGGCTGCACAATGCTCGAAATTGAAAGCCACTTCAGCACGTTTTGGGAATCTGAAAAGTCAGAAAAGTCAGAAAATCTCTTGATTCTCGCGAACGCATTTAACACAAGTTGTCAATCAAGTTTGAATTTCGATCAAATCAGTCCATCAAGCTTCATGAACTCCTCGCGCAAAGGCAATGCTCTTAGCACAAGGAGTGAGGGACAATTGATGGAGGACGGTTTGACCCGACCTATGAAACGATGACACGTGGACACTGACTCAGCGCAAGCAACAGCTCAGCATTATAGCCTAGTGATGGGCCCATAAAGTAGCTCGCTGAATCGTAGCCCACAACAAGAGAAGCTCGCCACGACGCGAGCTCCGGGTTCCCCGAACTCCCTTTGAAGGAATACCCCAAGGCAACTTTAGCTCGCGAATGAGCCGCCTGGCCTACACCCCCTTCCCAGGGCTAAGGCACCCCGAGCTGCCTCCGAGCTCGGGGTCCCCTGACCTTTCCTAATACCCGAGCTCCTCCCAATGGACCTCGGGTCACTCCCAAATAGGAACACACCAATCCGCCTATAAACACCCGAGGTGAAGACACCTCGGGCCAGACAGCTCGGCTTTGCTTGCCACAGGCAGCTCACCGCTTACGAGATAGCCCAACACAGGGTAACTCGCGAAAGGGTAGTTCGGCATATTGCAGGAAGATCTTCTGCCCGACCACCGTACCCGACAAATCTGGTGACAGCAGCCATGTCCCTCGTCAAGCAGCGTCGTGCCTGCCACCTTTAGAAGGTGTCTTACACCTGACAGGCACGTACCCTGTGGCGATGGCCCCGCGCGTGCCACCTCAGCCCTGCCAGTAACGGCTGCGGCAGGTTGACAATGGCGGTTATACCCGCCCTGTCAGAAGCCAAGGGGCCAGGGGCAACCAATTTCTGCTATAAGGAGTTTAGTATCAAGGAGAACAGGTATTATCTTGATTATTATCATCTTCATCTTCTATACTCGCGCTATCTGCACTCTTAGCCTTCATCTTCTCCTTGCTTCTCCTACTGAATACTAACTTAATCATCGGAGTGTTCCCGCCAGGTAACTCCCCTCAGGATTCTTCTTCTTCTCAGGTATCTTCCAGGAGCCACGTGAGTGCCAGATAGGAGTGACTGGATTGCGCTACATCAAATAGCATTCCCCTATTTGAGGGAATGGCCATTCTCTCCCCCTCCCTTGGGAATGAAAATCTATTCTAACTTATTCCGATTCCTATTCTGATTCAGGTATGAACCTAATAGGCAAAAATATACCATTCCGATCCTGTCCAATGGATTTCAATTCTAATCCAGACTATGAACCAAACAGACCCTAGCTAACAAAATTTGCTTCCTATATTAGAAATCCGTCCTCATGGTATTTTGAGGTACCTTGGTTCATTGAAGATGTTGTAAACTCTTAGGCCATTGTTTTAAAGGCTCAATTATTGAATAAAGTTGCCTAAGGGCTTTTTTTTATAAAAAAAAAAAAGGAAAAACACTAAAGAAAAAAATAGTAAGTCATGTGCTAAATATGCCCCCATTCCCATGTGTGAAATTAAAGATAAAAAGGTAAAAAAGATGAAGTGACATAAATTTTTGAATTTTTTATTATATTATTCTAAGGCAACAACAACACCTTAGAAATCAATGAAGTACTTTAGGTTCTGTGCATATTTTTTAATGTTATTTGATGTGAGCTAGGCGCCACATGGGTAAAAAAGAGAAATTTTTTTTCTCCATCGCAAGAATTGTCATTTTGACGTTTTCCCTACAAGTTGCTTGCACAGAATCCAAGGTAATAAGTGTTACTTAAAATTATTTGAAAATGTTTGAAAAACGCCCAACCGTATAAGAAAATGGAAAGTCATTTAAAGTATCACCAAATTATAGAAAATTGACGTACTCTACCCTTATTATTTATTAATTGCCTTAAAGTACTTATAAATTTTCAAACAATTGACTAAATCTTCTCCTACCATTAACATTCATTAACCGAAAGAGGGAAAAGACTATTTCACGTATCCATCATTCTTCTTTAAATTTTAAAAATGAAACATTCGAATAAACCTGTTAACAGAAATGCAGGCACCAAACCTTCCACTCCACACCAATGGACAATGGTGGCCATTTATTCTAGTTTTACTATTCAGTTTTATCAACAATGATAAACATCAAATGACATTTGAAACCAAAAATACAATTCAAATTGTAAATAAACCGATAAATGATCAAGCTATGAAAAACATAGAAAAGCGATCAAAATGGTGTCAACAAATGCTCAAACCAAGCTTTTGGGTGATATATTATTAATGGCATTCCAATTCCATGTGTGTAGTGGTAGGGGGAATGTTGAAAATTTAGATGTGCTAGAATTTTATTTTGAAATTTTGAAGAATAATGTAGGGCAAAATCAACCACAAAAGGGTAATATTGGGATTTAAAAAATTCTTTATGTCACGTGATGGAACACTTAAAAACACTAGCAATAGGGGAGGATTTAGTCAATTGCTAGAAAACTTGGGGGTACTTTAAGGAAATATTTAAACAATAGTGGTAGAGCAAGCTAATTTCCTAAAACTTATGGGTACTTTAAGAGATTTTCCCATAAGAAAAAGTAGAGAAAATGAAAAAAATACCTACATGGCACTGATTTAGAAAAAACGCCTTGGAAAAATGGCATTAATACCAAACACATACTAGGTTTAAAGATTAAAATATTTGAACAACTCTATTTGCAAGTATGGATATTATATCATTTATATATGGCAAAGATTTAAAGATATAAGAAAGTGTTTTATTTTCTTCCATATTGATCGAATGGAAAAGTCTTGTTTCTAGCTTTTGCACCCCCCCCCCCCCCCCGCCCACCTATCAATGTTTTCTAGGTTTTGACCCCCCTCAAGAAAAAACTCTAGCTCCACCCCTGTCTGATCTCCTATAGTCTTATGAGAATCCGTGCCATTTAGTTGGTTTTGTTATTATATTGTAAGTTATTTGGGGGTGGAGAAATATTGAAAAGTTAAATGGTTAACTCCTTTATTAATTAGAGTCTCAAGAGATCTTTTTCACCTCTAGTATTAAGTCTAACATTTTAATGTGGCTAGTAGATGTGGACATGCTTTGCACATGGCAATTTTTGGTGGTGACATTTTTTTATGATGATGATGATGATAGAAAATAATATGTTTCTAAAATTTTCTACAATTTTTTATAGTTCTATGTCTATAAAATATATTCTTATTTGTTACACATGTTGTTTAATATGATGAATATACAATATTAGAGATGTGTCCAAATGTTTTTACAAGTTTTTTATATTTTTATACTTTGTATGTTGTTATCTATTATTATTATTATTATTATTATTATTATTATTATTATTATTATTATTATTATTATTATTATTATTATTATTATTATTATATTATTATTATTATTATTATAACATGAAGGGTTTACACATTTTATTATTATTATTATTATTGTTATTATTATTATTATTATTATTATTATTATTATTATTATTATTATTATTATTATTATATTATAACATGAAGGGTTTACACATTTGACTCAAAAGGTTGAATTGTTGATTCACCATCAAATAGGAAAACAAGTCCATTTTTGTGTTAGTTTTAAATTTGTATTTTATTTCTAACATTAATAAAAACAATTATTCTTTATCACACTTTTTTTTTAATATAGGATTCAATGAAAGAATAAGAGTTAATATACCCTAAATATAAGATTTAATGAGTGGGAATTAAATGATAATAATTGTAATAGTTCAAATTAATTACATTTTGTGCCCTCACATTATAGATGGATCAAATTCAAAAATAAGGGTATTCTAGTCAAGAGTAGGATTCAATGAAAAGTAACATAAGTTAATACCTTAAATATAAGACTTAATGAGAGAGATTTGAATGAGGATAAAAGTAGTTGTTTAAATTACATTTTTGTCCTTATAATTATAGAACAAACAAATTAAAATAATGGGTTATTTTAGTCAAACAGAAGTTCTACACTCTCATTCACACTTTTAATAGTAGTATAGATAAGCATTTTCTTTTGATTCAACATTAATTTTATCATTTTGTTTATTTCTTTTGTTTTAAGTGGTAATCTTGAAATTGCCGGAAGGAGTACACTAGCTTCAAGCTAAGTTTAAAATATTGATGCATATCAATCAATGTATATGGTCTACTAAGTGTTAGTTTTTAAAAAGATTGATATGGGGCACGGTAGAAAATTACCAGTTTTGGCAATTTTTCATCATATCCACCACCCATTATTGATCCATATTCAACTGTTACATTGATACTCTTTTTTTTTTGGCATTTCTGTTACATTGATTCTCAATTACAAATACATCAACCCCTTAAAAATCCATATCATTTGTTACAACCAATGCACATCTACTTATTTCAAATTTGAATAATCCTATTAATTATCACCAACTAATATGTGCATGACTGCAAGCATACATACATACATATGTACATACATACCACATACATATATACGTACATACATACATACATACATACATACATACATACATACATACATACATACATACATACATACATACATACATACATACATACATACATACATACATACATACATACATACATACATACATACATGCATGCATGCATGCATTATAAAGATATAAATCCAGTTGCTTATAAGATTCAAATGCATGCAATGCATATATATGGAAAAAGAATGATTCTTCCACAAAGCTATAATACTACAAGATGTCCAAATGATAGGGGTTTAGGCTTAAACTAAATAATGACCATCGAGTACCAAGTATGTATACCAGGCCCCTAGTTTGACCTACTTTGTTTGACTCCTATTATCAATTAATGTTAGGTTTTTTATTTGATTTAAGAGATTAACTTAGGTTTTATTTGAAAAAAAAATAAGTCACTTGCTTTGAGATTCACTATTTATTCGGTATATATAATTTGAGTTCCTTATTTGATTTTTAAAAGTAAATTTAATTGACAACCTATCTCAACTAAAAAAATGGACTCATATCATTGAAAGTCTTTATAATGAATTTAAAAAAAAAAAAATTAAAAGACTAATATATGGATCCACATCTTTTGAAGTTGGTACTTTTTTTATAGGTAGACACATGTCTAAAGTTAGCATATTTTATGAGAGTGGAGTTAAGTATTAATTCACTTTTTTGAGATTGGGTAACATGTGTTGAGGAATAAGGCTTTTATTTGAAAGTAGAAAAACCATTCTTTGATGCTCTTTCTTGATAAAATAGAATATGCCACTTGTTTGAAATAAGAACCCTATAATTTGAGAGTTTTCTTTTAGACCTTGTTCATTTGCCAAGAAGCCCTATGTTCTTAAGCCAAAATATATCATTTAATAAACGGAAAAAAGCTCGGAATTCGGGCTTCCGAGCTTCTAAATGGTCGGGAGTTCGTGTGAACAGACTTGTCAAATGGGACCTTAGATTTTAAACCAATTTTATCAACTTTTTTCTTATTTATATTAATTAAAAGAGCTAATGAAGAAATGAAATAATTAATTTATCATTGAAATTAGTAATTTTTCTTGATTGAATCCATATTTTAGTTTTTCTACTATTTCTAGGTGCTTCTTCGACAAATGACAAATCCCAACAGTTCAAACCTCATCAACTATTAAAGGACGGTTGTTTGGACGACGTTGGGACGGACCATGTTTGGTGAGAGCACTTATGGCTAAATTGACTAGGTTTGGTGGTTTTTAATGTATTGTAAAAATATTTGGAATTTTTTGTGGCATTAAAAGGAGTTGATGAAATTGTTGCTTTTAACCAGAAATCAATAAACATGAGCCCTCAATCTGTTGTACTACACATGGTCCTACATGAAAAAAGACTCAATGTCCATGGCAAATATATACTCCCCCTTCCCCTAATGCCTCTCATCTATATGTTTTCTCTTACCCCACTCTATTCATCACTCCACCTCTTTCTCTCTCCTCTTCCACATGCATATGTACAAGCCACTCAGCTTGGTATACGTCATGTCCCAAATAACATGTTATGATTAATACATTTTTGGAGGTAGGGCCCACATGTGGCATTACCAATAGGACTCACACATTCACTCACCTTCAGATGTTGTGTAAGATGAGTTGGGATCACCTGCCAACAAAACAAGTTCCAACACCCTGCTAACTTGATCTGACACCACACATCGATCTCACTATAAAACTGGGGTCTACCTTAAAAGCAGGACCTATCATGTATGAGATGTGCGATGTCAGATATTGTTGGTAGAGTGTTGGAAGATATTTTGTTGGCAGGTGATCTGGGCTCGTGTAAGATATACCTTGTGGGTACAAACAAATTAATTTTTACAGGTGGAGCTCAGACGTGGTATTGATGGGGCTCATAATTCAATGCCCAGAGAGCGTTTCTCACATCGACCTCACAACATGTTCTGGCCACATATCAGGAATATCTCTCCCATACTTGTATTTATTATTCATGGGGAGATGTTGCTGATACAAGGTGGGATGTGCTGTAAAGTCTGTGTATGGAGGAGATCCCAATTCATGACTAAAAGGCTTACATGTGATACATATGTACATTAGGCTTGTATACGGCTGGGACCCAAGAAATAATAAGCGAAAAAACAAGCTTTACAGTTTACATCATGTATGAATTGCAATGGCATTTTATACTTTGAAAGTTTCTTTGAACAAATTTTATTATATATATATTTGGTTTGGGTCTTGATCGAATCGATTGAAAACAGTAATAAAACCCGTCCCAACCCAATAATTGATCATGGAGACACAAAGCACGTAACCAGACCATACATAATCGGACATGTAATAATACCGACCCAGACCCATTGACAGCTTTAAGCTCTTTTTTGGTAGAGCTACAGAACGGAGCACATAATAACAATAATGACCCATAGCTCTTATAATCAGGGTATATATGATAATAATACTGACCCAGACTCAGTTGAATTCGGGTTTGTCCGATCTACACAACCCATTGACAGCAGTGCTTGCTGGAATATTTCCTCCCACCAACCCAGCTATAAGACTCTCAGTTGAATCAAACCGTCTGTGATACTGAAGGTCGACGTCACTGTGAGTTCAAACATGAATTGCTTGGTCGACACAGCGTTCTGGCGTTGGGATGTCAGCAGATGGGGTTTGGTACGGGCTTGATTCAACCCGAGTCATTACTCCGAGCTCGAGTATAGCTATGATATGCTTCAACCCTAGTTCAACTCAGAACTAACGATGTCAATGGGTTGGGTTAAACAGTAAGCCTGGCTTGGATCGGGTTTGATTAGGGTTTTGATTCATTAATCTGAGTCGGTTGGGTTTGGATTTGGCTGACCCATCAGGTTCAGTTATATCCCATGGTTCAAAGTATTGATACATTTCTGTGTATCGGCAGAGACGTATCAGTATTAAGACATAAGCGGAAATACATTTTTTTAGTTTTTTTTTTTCAAAATTTGATTTTTGGAAAGATGTTTAAACATATTTTTTATTAAAAAAAGAGTAGAGTTCCCAAACACCTGTAAACAGGTGTATCAGACCCCAAAGATAAAATACACTCGATATGGAATCGTATTGAAATTTTGAGGTATTCTTGTCATCATTTGCTATGACTCGTAACTCTATAGCTCTAAAAGCTTATAATTTCTTTTTATGTTTATTTTTTCTTTCACTAAAGATAAGAAGAAGAAAAAGAAAAAAGAAAAAAGACACCTTAAGACCGGTAAACCAAATCTCAACTTAATGGTTTTAAAGTTTCATAATGTGTTATAAAAGAAATACAATTAAAAGGCTCCGGGCCAGGTCAGATTGGTACCGGATTGAACCATATCGGGTCGGGTAGTGTGGAGGTAAAGTCTAACCGAATGCAACCCATTGACATCCCCATGAAACCGAATCATATCTGATCTGACCCTAACCCAATAGGCTCGGGTCAGTGTGGTTTATGCTTTATCATTTAACTGGACCCATTGACATCCCTACAGTTTCACACTCTAAGCATCAACCTTGTTTTATAAAGCCCTGGCCGGCTGCCTTCCATCTCCCAATGCAAACCAAATTAAAAGTTCTTTCACTTCGTACTATATTCTTCCATAATGGCTCATAATAATCCTACTTCATCTGCTCTTTCTGTGGCTTTGGACGAAGAAACCCAAGAAGATCAATCAAAAAATACCCAGAAGACAATTTCCATTATCGCCGTCTCCACAGCTGCCATTGCTGGAGGAGCTCTCTTCAATTCTCCTCCGGCGAAGTCTGATAAAGAAAGCCCCATCTACGAATTCCTCTCAAGAGCATACACAATCTCCATCGCCGTCAGCTTGGGTTTAAGCCTGGCGATCCTTCTGCTCGTGCTCATACAACCAACTACACGTAGAGCTGTTCCCACAGCCAAGGCCATGAGTTGGGTTACTCTTGCACTGCTTTTGTTTGGGGTTTCAGTTTGGATCTATCTGGTGTTGATGCATGCTTGAACTGAGCTGAGCTTGTTCATTGTGCTACTCTGCTTTTTAACTCCATCACTGATCAGTTCGCTCGCCTATAATCAGTAATTCCTAGCATTCTGGGTGAGGTTCTTGGTCCCTGACCTTGAGTAGTTTTGAGTAATTAAAGTTTGTAATTTCCAGTGTATTATTCATTGATTTACGAGTTCATTCGGTCTGTAATTTCCTGTTGGGTTTACTCCTTCCTTCTGTAGCTTTTTTTTTTCTTTGGTAATAAGAGAATTTTATTATCAAAATTTACTTACTGTGGAAAGACTACATCATAGCTTAAATCCAAGAATTCTGTGGAGACCATTGAGCTATTAGATGGTGTGCATGGCAGCTTCCATGGAAAGCCTGTGTCGTCTCATCGCTGTGCGGGGGAATTTTTGTCAGCTAGCTGCTTGAGAGCTGAAAACTTTTCTGAGGCAGCTCCGTTAATGAACGTAATGATCATCGCCTGTGGCGACAAACGTGGATCAAGAAAAATCTGTCGGAGACCCGCCTGTGAGGCCTCTCCTAACAGCAAGCCTGATCAGCTCGTAGCTCAGCGTCCAACACGGATCATACCAGCCTCGCTCTCCGGTGCTCGCGCTGGAGGTTTGTTGGTTGTCGGAGTATCAGGAAGAAGCTTAATTCCACGGTCTGATGAGGAATTTCTGAACCACCATTAAAGGATCCGTGGTGGATCCTTTGAAAACCATGCCGTTTCGAGCAAGTAAAGCCACCCATTTGTCCTGCTCGATCATCGCCAGCAGGAAATATGCCCTCCTCCATTAATGGCCAGCATTATGGCTGTACCTGTAATTAATGGACCTCCCCAGATCTCAGTGCAACAGGCGAAATAATAAGCTAGCCAGACAGCTCTAGCAAAATTGATGGCAGTGGATCGATCCCCACTTAATTTCTCCGAGAAGCTTATTTACTGCTGTTGCTCGGAAGCATACCCGCCATAGAAAATTCCTGATCTTCACCGGAACAAGAAGGAGAGATGCTCGGTCTTGATCTCAGATTATCGATCATCTACAAGACTACCAACTCCATACCATTATTGCTACCAACCAAGCCAAATGATAACCCCACCTTAATCAGTAGCTTTGAATAATTACAATAATTCCCACTGTGTGTGTTTTTGAGTTTACTTGACTATCAATGATTCTTAGCAATTTCTTTCGCATAGAGCTTGCTTATATATATTTTGTTTTTCTATTGTTTGAAGCCAACAAATTAGTTAAGCATAAATGTCAAGATTGTGTTGTAATTAGGCTTAGTTTGGAAAGAGTACATCTACATACAAAATAATATAAAATACAACACTCTATTTGTATTCTTTCCAAACAGAGCCTAAATAAAAAAAAATGTATTCAGTGTTTTAAATTTAAAAGAAAGGCTCAGTTTCAAAGGAATACAAATATGTAAAGTGCAAAACCTTACATTTTGTATTATTTTGTCTGCGTTTATACTTACACATTTGTATTAATACTCCTTCCAAAGGGGTCACAGCAAGCAGATATATGTAATCTTGTTGTTAAACAAAAAATAACTAACAGAAAATGCTGGACGTCCACGGGATGATGATATCCAATCTCCCTTATACATACAAGTTATAACCAATGATCAACTGGTATAAACAAATAGGTGATATATATACTGGTATTTATCAAGTTAAAATGAGAGGTGGAGGTAAGGGTTAATTACTTATATATACCCTTTGTATTTAAGAAACTAATTAAATAAGACTCCCAATCTCCTACCCACAAGAGGAATATCTCTCCATGCATAATATTATGTAGGAGCATGAAATGTTCCCCATGTATGATTGCGACCTTATGTAAGTAAACATGGGCAGCTTGTGGGTAGGAGATTCAGCAGTCCAGATTTCCTACTAACTCAATTCTACAATCCTACAATCCTAAAAAATTCTTTTTTTTTCTTGTGCATGATTTCTTTGTAATTCCTCTCACCCTCCCCTTTCTGGAGTTGCTGGAATTTTCTATATTCACCAGACAACAAATTTTTGTCACCTATCGTCATAATTTTTCTCACTGCAATCATCTCATAATATATATTAGGACGGTCCCATCTCAGATGCCCTCTGAACCTCTGAAAACCCTTCAAACATAAGTCAATCTCTTATTCAAGATGTATGAAAATCCCAACTCCAATTCATGTTGAGTCTGTATCAACCTTGTTAACAACTTGTTTTGAACAGGTTAGAAAAGGTAGGCATCCCCTTATTTTTCTTGCTTTTGCTTCCGTTTTCATCCTCTTTGCTTTTGCAACTCAATCGAGTATAGACACAACTGCTCTGCTTTCTGCAACGGAAACAAGGCGCAAACTAGTTCATTGCCAGTCATCCCAAACTTCACTACTCCTCCTTTGAATGGAAATCTACTACTGTATATGGAGGCTAGTAGACAATTGATTCCAAGCTTAGAATCCAAACCATAACAGTTCTATTATGAGACTCGCTCTGTTCACTTTCAGACCAAAACCTCCCTTAATCGATCTTTTATGGTGATTTTCCTTTCCATTGAGTAAACCTTGTAATTCTATTGTGATTCCATTGAGCTCACAATTAGGTCAAGAACACCCATCTTCACTTCAGTTTTATCCTTGTAGTCATACCATGGGCCAAATATAACATCGAGCAAAGAAGAGAGAGGCAGAACCTTGCATATTTTTTTAAGGAATTCATGTCTAACGGAGGGGTAATAACACTGTCCGTGTTATTTGCAAAGTTAAAGACTCAAAAGATGCTTAGGTACAGGTGGCATTGTTTTATTGGGTTAGTAGAGAGGATTGTAGAATTGAGTTAGTAGGCAATATGGACTCACAAATTACAACACACTAGCAATGGATTGGGTCCATCTCGATAAAATTAGAAGCAAGGATTAAAATATTGGCACGATATGCCGATACACGTTGATACGCGTGCATCTCTTGTCTTGTTTAAAAAGAGCTCTTACGAAGAATCAAACTCAAGTCTTGGTGCCCATGCCACTATGCGCTACCATTTTAAACCACTATGCCATCATTCAACTTGTGATATTATGTGAAATAAAATAAAATTTATTACCTTTATCATTAACCTGAACCTAAACAAATACTATATGTTTATGTTCAATAATTTTAACTTAAAATAAAAAAATAACATTAAAAATTACTATTTTATAAACATTAATGAAATAAACAATCTATCAAATTTACATTTATATCAGAAGTTATTTTTTACTCTCAATAGATTTATACAAATAAAAATATTAACAATAGATAATTATTTTAGTACTTAAAATTCATAAATTTGTACATTATATGTATCTTCAAATTTTAATATTTGTTTATAAACTATTCATTGATATTTTAATTTAGACTAAAAATAGCATATTTATTATTTACAAAAATTAAAAAATTTTGTTTACAAAATATTCTAGAATATCATATTAAATTGAATTTTTCAAATCCACTAATTTAAATTTCTATCAAAATGATTTGTTATTTTAGAAAAAAAACTATAGAAAATAAAAATGTTAATAATGGAATCGTTACTTTAACAATTAAAAATTATGAATTTCATATGTTATGTATTTTAGAAATTTTAATAATTTTGATATACTTTTAGTTAAGATTAAAAGTAAAAATATGTTAATAATATATGCATGTTAGAAAAATTATAAATTTTATAAGATAGTAATTTTGATATTATCGAACATTTCAAAATTTAATATTTAATTGACTTTTTTGTTAATGTTGAAAAGTAAAAATAGAAAATAATTGCTATAATAATTAAAATATAATAATTGTATATGTTTTGTGTCTTGGACTTACATAATTTAACACAATAATGGTTTTGTGCATGTTTTACTTTGTAAAAACTATATAATATGAGTCTTGGACTCTTGATTGATGGATTATCAACAGAATTGTATGATATTTATGTATGTTGTTATATTACTAATATATTTCTTTGTGTATTTGTACTTTATTTGTAGCTATTTCGACTTTTAAAATTAGTGTAGTTGATGTGTTTACAAAATTTTTATCATTTTCTTAGCGTATTCATGTATTTTCATATCTTTTGTCCATATCCATGCATTTCTAAAGTGTATCCATATCTAAACTGTCCGATACAATACCTGATACTAATACTTTGATCATTGATCGAAAGACAAAAACCTCTAATAGAAATGTAACTAGCTTGATCATAATAACCTCCAATACCCAATTCAGCAATAATCAGCGTCCACCTATTATAATGAAAAGCAATTAAAAGGAAAAGAAAGAAAAAAAAATTAAGTTCTTGAGGTCATAGAGCTTGAGAAAAGCTTAATGGAGGCATCAGAACATAGAAATAAGTCAAAAATTCGGACAAGCATATATCATATCTGTTGAACATAAAGAAGCCAACATTCCATCGGTACCTAAAATTAATAGCGGTGCAGATCTATCCACCACTTAGGTACCTGAAACTAATAGTGGTGCAGCTCTATCCACCACTCAAACGAAGCGATTCACCAATCGATCATTGATCAGATGCCATAAATATATTCAAACCGGTAACATGAAAGAAATCGAGCCGTCGTTCTCCACTTTTCTCAGGAATAACCAATCGAACGCTTGATCAGACCTGCCAAAAGCCCCAATCTAAAACTGCAATTTGAGGCCTAACCACAATCTACTACACCACCGAAGATGGATTCTATAACTCACTTAGAAAACCCAGAATGATGGCTCCTCTGTGTAGTAAAAACTGCGATTATTTCAGGGTTTTGATTTTTAGTTATAAGGGTACTGTCATTACAAAAAGATCTAGAGCATGATGTTAACGGTTCTAAATGGTCCATTAACAGTGGTCTTTTATATGTTATGTTTTTTTTAAGGCATAGGGAAAGAGTTTTATTTAACTTTCAATTTGGAGGTTACATCTCATCCAAAATAATAGATCGGATACAATCTGGAATAAAAGACTAAGTAAACAATCGATTTTGTCTTAGAGCTAATTGGGCAAATCCATGGGCTACTCTATTATAGGACTGAGGGGTGTGATACACAGGATGTAAAGGATTTTGAGATGATTTTACAATCCAAGGCAACTAATAGCGAACTCCAAGGGAGTTCCATATCTGAAGAGAGAACTTGAATAGCAACTTTCTCATCACTTTCTATGATAATCGGGTCTAAGATGAAAGATTTTGCTAGTCAAAGACCCTCTAGAATTGCTTTGAATTCAAATTCAATGGGAGAAGAACCAAAAATCTTATACATGACACAGATCAGCCCCAAACTAAAACGCCTCCATCTAACGGCAAACAAGATATATATATATATATATATATATTGAAAGGTTTTGTCTTTTATATGTTATGTGGGGTTGGTCAACAAGATATATATATTGAAGGTTCAGGGTACATTTAAGTAGTTTCTTAAATATACAAGATATATAATTAATTAACCCTATTTATAATTGGTCAAACCTCTTTTGTTATCTACTTTTATGCATCATATTTAGTTATTTACCATTCCAATGTCCATAGATTTATCCTTCCGGTTGGCATCAAAGATTAAGAAGAAAGGTTTAGCTGAACGCTTTGGTTGTTTAGTGGGCATTCCACGCCCCTAATAAAATACATGGGGCATGCACCTTTCATAATAGAGCGCATGAATTTATTATTAGCGTGGAACCTCATCATTGGTTTCACAGCCCGCTTAACAGCCAAAGCGTTCAGCTAAACCGAATTCAAGATTGATTGGTCCATCTTATCTCCTGAGGCTCCGTTTGTTTGCCGTTTGGTGGAGGCGTTTTAATTTGGGGCTGATCCGTGTCATGTATAAGATGTCTAGGTCCCCTAAAATCCCTTGTCATGTAGATCCAACTCACCAACCAAAACCTCTATGACACTACCACATTAACCATGAACTTGGCGGGTTCAGGTTAACCTAATTGCACAAGGGGCACCATAGGTCTGAAATGTAGAAACCTCTTTTCATGAGGCTACCACCCAACCAAAAAACTTTACTTTAGAAGAGGCCACATATCTCCAAATTGCATTGCTTGGCAACTGCTCTTGAAGTCCACCAATTAGACTTTTATAAAAGGATTTGACAGTATGATTCCACTTCCATCATCTTACATCTTGAGAAAGCAAGTTGGGGAGACTATTCTGAAACAAAGTTAAGAGTTCAACCACCATCACAATCTCCCAATCATTAAAGCTTCTTCTGAAAGAGGGATTCTAGATGATTCTCTGTTGCCTTAAACCACATATGATTCAGCAATTGAGGCCAATTTGTTTTCAATGCATACATTGTCTCCACAACATGGGTCCAACCAAAACCTTAACTTCCTTCCATCCCCTAAGTTAAGCTTTATGCCTTTTAATTTGTTGAATAGGAAAAAGTTTAGAAATTCCTTTGCACACAAAACCAATCAAAATATGTTCTATCTGATTCATTCCCAATAAGTAGTTTTCATATTTCAATGGTTTTGACATAAGGATGAAGCCATTAACTATAAAAGATTGGCATGATATCTATCTAACATTTAATAAATGGTGTACATTTACTAGAATACCACAAAAAGATAAAATTAAGCAATTTGAGAAGTCAAATAAGTTATAGATCAAACTGTTTGACCCATGGCTTAGTGGCCAAAAAACTGAATTTTAAGTCTGGGGCTGGCATAACAATACTGCTACAGGTGATTCTTAATGGCTGCAATGCTATTTGCTTTGATTAGACAAAACACACCTTTCGTGATTTCCAGGTACTCCACAATAAATCGGCAATTAGATGATTTATTTCCTTTTTCCTAACTTTACTTAACAAACTATCATCAATCCACTTAATTATGTTTTCATACCCACTATCCACTTAACTATTGATGAGGGTGGATTTGACCCTCCAAGGACATTGTGATATATGGCATCTCAGAACAACTAGGTGACATCTAGAACCACTTAGGCAACAACTTGTCTTAGCCAAGATGATGATGTCCCAGTTGGCAACTTGGCACAGGCACTGACCTAGCGACCTGGCACAGGCGCCAAACTGGCGGCCTGACACAGGTGCTGAACTGGCGGCCTGGCACAGGCACTGAATTGGCGACCTGACATAGGCGCCGAACTGGAAACCTGGCACAGGCGCCGACTTGGTGACCTGCGATACGTGCTCACCGACAAATTCGGCACGCATACCCCAACACTCCCACGATCCTTGGAAGTTGGCCCACATATCGAACATTCTAGAGGATGGTCAACGTGCATGGCAGTTGCCTCCGGGAATCTCGGACCACTTAGGTGACCTCTTGAAAATCTCGGATACGGTGCGTGAAGCCCACGCCAAATAATGCCTATATAAAGGCACCAACCCCAATGACATGGGGGGGCAAGTAAGCATATTCTAGCTCTCATACTTTATGATTCCTTGCAAGTCTCTAAAGAAATACGAAGCTCAACAATCAATCCAGCTCGCCACCAGTCAACTCGGCACCTAATAGGCAGATCAGCACTCTGGTAAGCTCAACACCTAATAGGTAGCTCAGCCCTCTGGTCAGTTTGGCACCTAATAGGCAGCTCGGCCCTCTGGTCAGCTCGGCACTCTAGTTAGTTCGGCACCTAATTGGCAGCCCGACCCTCTGGTCAGCTTGTCACCTAATATGCAACTTGGCCCAGTCAGTTCGGCACCTAACCTGCCTAGCTCGGCCCAGTCAGTTCAGCACCTAACCTGCCCGGCTCGACCCAGTCAGTTTGGCACCTAACCTGCCCAACTCGGCTTAGTCAGCTCGGCACCTAATCTGCCCCCAGCTCGGCCTGGTCAACCCGGCATCCAAGTCCTCATCCAGCAAAAGTTCTCCACTTCGGCCTCTGAGTCATCGGCCACTTGGAAGCATACCAAATGGCGAGGTACTTAGAACAAAAAATTGATTCATCAACTATTATCAAATATATTAACAAACAAAAGGATATGAACCTACAAAAGTTAAGAAATCACTAGCATTCAGATGAATCAGTTCCAAAAGCACCTACAATAAACAGAGAGAGAGAGACAAAGAGTTTCACTTGTTAATGTTGGTGTTGTTCTCTTGCTGTCTAGTGGTTAGAAAATCGAGATTGAGATCGTTGTTTGGTTGTTATCCGGTCGTGAGAAAGCTAAGATAAAGATCGTTCTCTGGTTGTCCTCCGTGGTGAGAAAGTTGAGAGAGAGAGAGAGCAAGAGATAGAGAGGGCAAAAAGAGGAGGAAGATGAAAAAATGGTTTATGTAGGGAGTCCAATTTACAAGCTCGATTAATAAATGAGCCAAGCTCAAGCCTAATAGATCTCAGCTCGCGAGCCAAGCTCGAATATATATATACATTATAATTCTTAATTTTTAAATATCAAATTAAAAATATTTTTATAAATAATTTTTTATTTTTATAAAACATTTTTTCTCAAATCGAGCTTGAGCTTATGAGTTTTAACTCAAGCCGAGATCGAGCTCAAGATTCTTGCTCGAGCTCGAGCCTTGTACTACCTTGGCGAGCTGAGCTCGAGCCTCATACTATTCAACTCAGCTCGGCTCAAATCCACCTCTAATTTGCACTATCCTCCAAACTCTCCAAAAATACCTATTTTCCAAGTTCATTGGCTAGCAAAGCACTAAATACACCATTCAAGCAAGGAACGTTGACTTTGGCTATTTGGTTGTACCTCTTAAATTGGGTCTGAAACCTATTTTCAAATCTGAAAATCACAGATCTTGGGTTGTCTCTTAATGCGTTCAAATGTGTTTCAGAGTCGGCCCAATGTCCAAAATATCCTTACAATTTTTCGAAAATGAGTCGAATTACCCTTGATACCCCAAACCTAGAAAACCAAAACATTCAACCTCTCTCTGACTCTCTCTCTCTCCCTCCCTCTCTCTCTCTCAGTCTCTCTCTCTGCCCTGTCTTCCTGCCAACGCCGCTGCAACTTGCAGCGGCAGCTCTCTCTCTCCCCCTGTCTTCTCTCGCTCTCGCCCTCTCTCTCTCTCTTCGCTCTCACTTGCTCTTGCTCTTCGCTCCATATTCCCGCCACCGCCGCTACAAGTTGCAGCGACGACTCTCTCCCCCTATCTTCTCTCGCTCTCGCTCTCTCTCTCTCTTCGCCCCTGTATTCCCACCACCACCACTGCAAGTTGCAGCGACAACTTTCTCTCCCCATGTCTTATCTCACTCTCTCTCTCTCTCTTCGCCCCCTGTATTCCCACCACCGCCACTACAACTTGCAGTGGCAGCTCTCTCCCCTCCCGTCTTCTCTCTCTCCCCCCCTCTCTCTCTCATTCCCTATCTTCTCTTGCTCGCTCTCTCGTTCTCTCTCTCTCTTTCTCTCTCCCCTATATTCCCACCACTGCCACCGCTGCTATCTTCTCTCTCCCCCTAGCGGCGGCTCTCTCTCCCTGTCATTTCTCTCTCGCTCTCGCTCTCGCTCTCTCCCCCTGTCTTCTCTCTCTCTCTCTCCCTCCCCTGTCTTTCCACCACCGCCATCGTCGCTGCAACAAGCAGCAATGGTGGTTCGGTACTTCGATGAATAACAATAATGGTTTTATTAATTATTAACTATATAATATTTTTATTAATTATTTTAATATTTGTTGATGTAGCGCAATCCGGTCGGTCCTAGCTGTCAACGACCTTGCCTCTGACTGGAGCAACAGGTGCCTAAAACGGAGAAGAAGGCGAGGAATCTCCGGGGAGGAACCCGGTGAGATTGCTCTGAAGCTCAAGTTAGTATTTTCTCAAAGGCAAGATCAAAACTAGATAGCACAAAGTTATCACATACCTCCTTCTTGGGAGGAAGAGAGCCTTTCATAACCACTTCGCGCACTCACTCCCAAGCTCCTATCAGGTCGGGTATCATTACCTCTGCACTTCTGCCAGTTCGGGTGTCATCACCTCCGTTGGGGCAGGCAACCGCCACTGCTCTCTTTGTCGAAGCCGTCTTTGTGACTGGAGGTGACGGTGGCAGGTGGCCATTGAAGTGCAGCTGTCAAGCGTCAGATCCTAAGTCAATCAGGTGCACCGCCTCAGGATACGGACTCCGTTGGTGTCAGGCACGGTCGTTCTGTTCGGCGGCCTGGAGACAAAGTGCTGGAGTGATGTGCGAGGTGAAGTCTTGAGTTCGGATAGAGGTGTGGCCCGAACTGCCCTGGGGTGGGCCAGTTCGGGTTGTTGCCCTTTGCGCTCCTCATAAGGCACAGGTCAAAGGGGGAGTTCGGGCTCCTTTTGGGGAGCTCGGATCGTTGGTTCCTCCTCTCGAAGTTCGCGCCTTGAGCGTACTGTCGTGCCGAGCTGTTGCTTCTGCCACGTGTTGGGTGGTTAAGAGGTCGGGCCAAATGCCACCATTATCTGACGGAGGCCAAGCTCATCCAGGCCGGCCTGAGTTCGGGTAGGTTCCTTACTCAGGGGCTTGCCTTTTGTTTTGCTTTTCGTTCTTTCATTTTCCTGACGCCGAGCTCTTTTTGCAGGTGTAATGAACGCAGAGAAGACTCGTGGTGGGAACCTGTTTCATGCCATGAAGAGGAGGAAGCGAGTTGCCAAACGAACTCGTGCCGAACTGCCCCGAGATGCGGAGCCCGTGGTACCGGGCTACCAGCCAGTGGATCCGTCCGGGGAGCCCGAGATGGCCCCTCTAGTACGAGAAGCGGCAGGGGCCCCTTACGCCGAGGCTGCTTATACGGGGGCTCCTCCTTACATTGAGATTGCTTATACGGGGGCTCCTCCTTACACTGAGACTGCTTATATGCGAGCTGGACCTTCAGGCTCGGGAGGCCAAGGCGAGTACAGGAGCGTGTTGTCGTCGAACCACACTCTTCAAAAAAGTAGGGAGGCCGTTTACCCTGAGGAGGTCCCAGTGTGGACTGATCTTCCTTTGAACCATGTAGCTGGGCGTGCTGCCTCTTATGTCATGGTGGTAAATCATCGACTTCTTGTCGGACTTCTTGTCATTACCTTTCTTGCTATTGCTCTTTGAACATTCCCGTTATTTTTCCTTTTGGTAGGTGAACTCCTCCATCCATGCCTTAGCGGCCCAAGCGGAAAGGAGCTCGAAGCGGGCACGAGCTGCCGAAGCGGCTTCTCAGGCTGCCAAAGCGGCTTCTCTCGCTGCACAAGCCAGGCTGGCGAGGTCTTAGAGAGATACCGAGGCCATGGGAGCGGTGGTGAAGCACATGGTGGACCTGAGGCTGGACTTGCAGCATCAGGTCGAATACCTTCAAGAGAACATTTGAGAGAGGACCGAGATCTTTTCTCAAGGCATCGAGGATGCCAAGAAGAAGACCGTCGAAGACTATATCGCCTCGCCGCATTTTGACGACCTAATGGTGGGCTCGTACAGAAGGGGTTTTAAAATGAGCCGGTGGATGATCCGAAATGCGTACCCCGTGCTCGATATTAGCGCCATAACCACTTCGCACATTACTCAGGACATGGCCGACGCTGCTGACGGTGAACCGGACTCTGAGGACGAGGCAGGACCTTCGGGTATCATTGAAGTGCCTTCTGATGGTGAAGAAGTACCTCCGGGCCTGTGAGCTCGCTTATGTTGTTTTCCTTTTTTGGAATGTAAACAAAGTATCTTGCAATGGAATGTTCTTTTGGTTAAGTGTTGTTCACTCTTTCTTCCGAACTGTCCATATGCCCAATCCGTTTTTTGGCCGATGTCCTTACTAATTCGCTATTAGCACTTTACTTGCCCATGCCGAGGTCCTTGTTAGCTCGGTATTCTAGCCCTTAGGCTCAGGTAGCGATTTAGTCTACTTCGCTTGGTGATTTATAGGTAGTATCGTCTCAAATTAACGACGTTCCATGCTCGGGGTACTTGTTTGCCTTCTAAAGTTTCGAGCTCGTATGCTCCTCCGAGCGCTCTCCTTACTCGGTAGGGCCCTTCCCAGTTCGGTCCAAGTTTGCCGACACCGGGCTCAGGTGCCATGATCTTACGGAGAACTAAGTCACCAACGCGGAAGTTCCGCTTTTATACTCTGGCATTGTAGTACCGAGCTACTCTTTGCAGGTAAGCTGCAGTCCGGATGTACGCAAGATATCTTACCTCATCGAGTAGATCGAGGTTGGTACGTAGTTCTTCTCCGTTCATCTGCTCATCGTTTGCTTCTATTCGCAGTGTGGGTACTTCGATCTCCGCTGGTATTACTGCTTCGGTGCCATAGGTGAGGTTAAAGAGGGTTTCTCCCGTGGCGGTTTTTTTAGTAGTTCGGTGAGCGGAACGTGCATTCTGCAATGAAGTCTGCCAAGGCTTGGGCTTTGATGGAAGTTCAGGGCTTGTACTGGAGGTCGTATTCACTGGGTTCGATGGTCCACTTCGTCAATCATCTAGAGACCTCGGGTCTAAGTAATACTTATCTCGGGGATTTGTCGGTGAGGACGACGATGGTATGGGCTTGGTAATACGGGTGGAGTTTGCGGGCCGCGATGACCAGCACAAAGGCTAGCTTTTCTATCTCTAGATATCTTGTTTCTGCTCCCTGCAATATCTTGCTAACATAGTAGATGGTTCGTTGGACCCGATCTGCTTCCTTTATTAGTACCGAACTGACCACTTCGTCGCTTTCCGAGAGGTACAGTTCCAAAACGTCGCCCTCTTTGAGCCGGGTCAACACTGGGATGCTGGCAAGGTATCTTTTGAGCTCATCAAATGCGAGTTGGCAGTTCGGGTTCCACTCGAACCCTTTGCCTTTTATTGCCTTGAAGAATGGCAGGCAGCGGTCTGCTGATTTAGACATGAAACGACTCAGAGCGGCTATCCTGCCATTTAGCCTCTGAACCTCTTTTACTTTTTGTGGCGGTCTCATATCTAAGATGGCTTTTATTTTGTCTAGGTTGGCCTCAATACCGCGCTGGTTGACGATGTACCCTAGGAACTTACCCGAGGTGACACCGAAGACACACTTATTTGGGTTTAGTTTCATGTTAAATTGCCGAAGAATTTGGAAGACAAAATGCAAGTCTTGTACTAATTGATGCGAAAATTGTCTTGACAACCATGTCGTCTACATAACATTCTATTTTTGTGCCAATTAAGGGCTGAAATAGCTTATTCACAAGTCTTTGGAAGGTCGCCCCAGCATTTTTCAGTCCGAAGGGCATGACCTTGTAACAGTACAGGCCAAACTCGGTTATGAAGGTTGTTTTTTCCTCGTTGGTTGGGTCTATCCTGATTTGGTTGTAGCTCGAGTAGGCATCTAGGAATCTTAGCAACTCGTGTCCCGAGGTCGCATCTACTAGGCGGTCAATCCTGGGGAGGGGGAAGCAATCTTTCGGGCAAGCCCGGTTTAGGTCGGTGTAGTCGACGCACATGCGCCATTTGCCGTTTGCCTTTTTTACCAATACTGGGTTGGCTACCCAGTCCGGTCGGTCCTAGCTGTCAACGACCTTGCCTCTGACTGGAGCAACAGGTGCCTGAAACGGAGAAGAAGGCGAGGAATCTCCGGGAGGAACCCGGTGAGATTGCTCCGAAGCTCAAGTTAGTATTTTCTCAAAGGCAAGATCAAAACCAGATAGCGCAAAGTTATCACGTACCTCTTTCTTGGGAGGAAGAGAACCTTTTATAACCACTTCGCACACTCACTCCCAAGCTCCTGTCAGGTCGGGTATCATTACCTCTGCACTTCTGCCAGTTCGGGTGTCATCACCTCTGCTAGGGCAGGCAACTGCCACTGCTCTCTTTGTCGGAGTCATCTTTGTGACTGGAGGTGGCGGTGACAGGTGGCCGTTGAAGTGCGACTGTCAAGTGTCAGATCCTAAGTCAGTCAGGTGCGCCGCCTCAAGATATGGACTCCTTTGGTGTCAGGCACGGTTGTTCAGTTCGGCGGCCTGGAGACGAAGTGCTGGAGTGGTGTGCGAGGTGAAGTCTTGAGTTCGGATAGAGGTGTGGCCCGAATTGCCCTGGGGTGGGGCAGTTCAGGTTGTTGCCCTTTGCGCTCCTCGTAAGGCTCGAGGTCAAAGGGGGAGTTCGGGCTCCTTTTGGGGAGCTCGGACCGCTGGTTCCTCCTCTCGGAGCTCGCGCCTTGAGCGTACTGCCGTGCCGAGCTGTTGCTTCTGCCACGTGTTGGGTGGTTAAGAGGTCGGGCCAAATCTTCCTTCATCATTTTTTATTAAACATTAATTACTTTTTATTAAATTTACTTATGCTATTTATTATTTATTAATTAATATTTTTTAATTATTTCATTAATTTTTAAAAATTATTTTAATTTTTATTTGTATAAATTATTAATTATATTAATATTTTTATAATCACTATTTATTTTTTAATTTTAATTTATTTTATTTATTAATTAGTAATTATTAATTTTTTTTATTTATATTATTTCAATATTATTTTGAGGTTGAAAATTATTTTTATGAGAATGTAAATTGAATTCAACATTTTCAAATTGTATATTTTAGGGGTAAAATAGTAAAATCAATAAATTTCAGATGGTAAAAGGTTGATCCAAAACAAACAAACTCATGGATTCAGATCTTCTAAAAAGTAAAAAAGGAACTATACCTCTTCTCATATTTCAAACACATTTAATTTCTTTTTAACTTTTCAGATTTATCAAACGCCACCTAAATTTCAAGTGGGATCCACTTATAATTTCAAGTGGGTCCAAAATATTACTTTTTTCTAAAAAGATGAAATATTAAATAGTTTTATTTTATTTAGTGGGACCCACTTGCAATTTTTAACTTTAGAGTTTAATAGTGCCATGTCAGCATTTACTATTATTTTATTTATTATTTAATATATTGTAAATGATGTCACTAACACCATGCATTTTAGGGCTAATAGTGGCCTTTTTTTGAAGTCGGAGGTGTATTGGCCTCTCTGATTGTATAAGGGAAAATGTGGCCTTTTTGCAAAGTACAAGGGTTTTCAGAGCCTGAAATCCAAAAAGAATAAGCAACCACACAAGAGATACAAAAAAAATTACATGGTAATGAGGCTTCGTCCACAAGCAAAGCCAACAAGCCATTGATTCACTATCAATAAAAAGGGGTACAAGAGATTGTGTACAACCTCCCTACAACTTTTGAGAAATAACCCACATATACAAACCCTTCTTACAGCTTAACCAAAGAGTATTCTGACCTCCACAATGTCACTACAAAACTGGAATAACATTATGAAGAAAACCAAATCAGTAGAATGCACCTTTTGTAGGAGAAAATAAAGAACTTCGTAGAGAAAATCACCACCCAAGTGTATCTCGCAAGCACACAAAACTTTTCTACCCTTCCTTTTCTCTTTTCACTCTTTCTCTATCTTGAAAAGTAAAAAATCCCCACCAAGGATTTAACTCCTACTTAGTTCTTATTGCCAAACAGCTCATGTCCCATGATTTAAGTTATAAAGTGTGCATTCCAAAAAATGCCCCTATAGGGAAAGAAAAAACTCCATTCAAATGAAGGAAAATATAACGACAATTTTATATCACCCACACATCATATTTTCATTATTAGAAGCAGTCAACCTCTAGCCACTTGATCTGCAAGATGTATGTATGTGTGTTTCTTCTTTTTTATTGGGAAAATCAATAAGGGCATCTTATGACATTAGATAATCATGGGTACATGTTAGTTACACAAAGTGATGGACAACTTTTTCTATACTCACTCAAGTGGTTATGACCCATGTGATGCACGTGCTTTATTTATAAGCAAAATTGAAGATGGAGCTATATGACATTTTCAATTAAATGTTATCCATTTAAGTTCAATCCAAGTATTATTTTTTGGGGTTATGTCTGATTTATCCAATTACAGTTTAAGATGTGCTTTAGTGAGAGTGGCAAATTTTCTATTCTCTAAATAAATTTGTATTATTCTTTTGTATCTTAGTGCTAATTTTTATTAATTATTTTGAAAAAAAAAATTGTATTAATTTCTATTGGTTTAATATTATTTTTGTATGTTTTGACCCTAATAAAGGCCTCTCCTATAGTTTTGAGGAAAAAAGTGCAAATATCTCCTTTTCCTTGGCCTTTTGATAACAAAGATACTGAAGTTACCAACCTTTATCCTTGTTAATGCATTATCATACATAATTTAAAGTTTTCACTTTACCCTTTGCTATTTTATTTTGCCAAACAACTTTATCCTAGTTGATGAAAGAAAGGTATTTGCACATTTTTTCAAAACAACAGCGAAGGTTTTTGTTAAGGTCAAAACACTAGGGAGTTTCATAGGATTGTTAGAAAACCCAAGGAGGTTTTTGTAATTTTCCTTATTTTTAAATGGAATTTAAATTGATTTTATAAATAACTAAATTATATTTAAAATTAATATATTTATCAATTTTTGAAAATT
Organism: Nelumbo nucifera; assembly: GCF_055504915.1. NCBI lineage: Eukaryota > Viridiplantae > Streptophyta > Magnoliopsida > Proteales > Nelumbonaceae > Nelumbo > Nelumbo nucifera. Next base: position 57,548,864 of record NC_142653.1, read on the forward strand.
AGTAAAATTTGAATTTACTTAAGTATGTTAAGTTTTTATTAAATTTAAATTTCATATGAAATTTAATTAACTATATATATTTTGATAATTTTATGGAACTTAAGTTGGTTTTAAATTAATAAAATTTAATTATAAACTAATAATTGTATGATAATTTTGTATTATTTTTATATTAATTTTGAATCAATAGTAGTTTTTAATTTATCTTGTTTCTTTTATTAATTAAATTCTTTTTATTATATTAATAAAAATCTTTTTATCAATAACAATAAGTAATAATTATTATTTTTTTATTTAAATAAGTACCTAAATTATTTTTATTATGGTTAATTAATTTTTATTATTTTAAAATGGAATATACTTTTAAATGTAAGTAAATTATTTAGCACAATAATATATCATTAAATATCTCAATTTCAATATAATTAATCTTTACTAATAATTACAGATTAATACAAATATATCTAATATATATATATATAAAGGTGATTGGTCACTTGAGTTATTTTGTTCAATTTTAAAATTAGAAAATTCAAAAAAAAAATAGAAAAAAGATAGTTGCCTTTGAGAATAAACCAGAAAAAAAAAGATAAATGGCACTTGGCACATTCCACTTTAATATATAGATATAGATACACAACCTGTCAATTACCAAGAAAACAATAAACATAAATTATAGAAAAAAATCCATGACATGTTTGTTATAGAACCTCTTGAAAGAAACAGTCCATTGAAGACTTGGGATCTATGTTTGCATTGGTAATGGTATGTAATTTTGTATTTCTTGCACAACAGAAAATGATAAAAAGCTTAAAAGAAGGCATTTATGATAGATAGACAATAATTTCCATCCAACCCTATATGTAGTTGAGGGAACACCTGTTGAAACCAAATTATATAAGATATTATGGAGAGATTATCAAATTACAAAAGTTCATGATATTATGATAGATATCATGAACTGCATTTGAATACTAACAAAGAATTTTTTTTTTCCGGATTCATTAGGATGCAGCAAATTCTTATTCCAAATTAATCCTTTATGTTTAAATAATTCACACCACCCAAATGATTCTATTCCTTTGAGAGTGAAACTATCAATCAATGTTATTCATTATCAAAGAAAACAACCTTAAATATGAACTCAAAGGATTAATCTTGATATGCTCTGTCCTAAGAATAAAAGGAAAGATTCACTACAAGAAAAGTTGTAAGAAAAGTGAATCCAAAGGATTACTAAGGCTCAGTTTGGAAGCAGTATAAATGCAAATATGTACAGCATAAATACATACAAAATGATACAAAACATAAGGCTTTGCACTCTACATATTTGCATTTGTACTCCTTCCAAATTCAGCCTAAAGGTCTAAACATATTCTTACATATATGCTAAAAAATAATAAAATTAAACTATATATACTAAGTTATAAGACTTTAAGAGATGAGAAGTTATAAGGCTTTTAGGACTAAATAAAAGTGAAATCATATTGTTGGCTTGACATGGATGTGGATTAATTGTGCTGTGTTTGGTTGCAGATTCTATTTGTATTAGTACAAATGTATAGGAGTGCAAATGAAAAAAAAATGCAAAATTTAGTTAATTTCGTTTTGGATTTTACTTTATTCTACTCTAGGTCTTATTTTACTTCATATATACTGCAACCAAACAAAGTAAGGTAAAATTTGAGACAAAAATATATCAAAATTTACACCCAAAACATTTGCACTGCCATAGTTTTGCATCAGTGCAAATAAATTTGCATTGCAACCAAACACATCATTAGGAAAACTTGGATAAGATATATACACCAAGGATGGATTGGAATGAAGGTGCAATCAAAGGTTAATCACTTCATTATGCAATCACAAAACATCTTTTACAAGAGTAAAGATAACCCTATTTAATTGACTTAATTATTGAGCATGCTTGGCATAACCCATGCATGGGATGATGGGAAGCACAAAATGTTGCTAGTGTGTGAGTGAGTGACAGAGAGAGAAAGCGAGCTCAGTAGAAGTTGTGAGCTGAATAGATAATGGATCAATCTAGAGACTACTTTTTCTTCACCAAATTTTCTATCCCACTAAGGAAGATCCGAAATTCTTATGGAGCAAAAATACTGCTTTTCTATCTAGTATACAAAGAAGATCAAGAAGAGCTTCCAACCCACACAATGGCCATCACTACACTAACATCCAAACTCTCTTACCAACAAACCACTAGCCACTGTAGCAAAATCAAATGTAGATAAGCCTTCTTAGTGTTGTCTCCATATGATCCAATGCAGACAAGCCTTCTTAACTCCACTTTGGAATATAAGAACCGAGATAGGCTTCGGTCAATGCAAGTCCGTGCTCACACTGTGCCAATAGCCTCTATCAACCTTGCATTGGGAATATCTTCCGATGAAATAAAGCACATAAATACGGAGATATTTTCAATGCAAAGCTATAAAGGCTGTTTGAATGGGCCTTGTCCTGACCAAAGCCAAATTCATAAGAATCTGTCTGAAATTCCAAACTTTAGGTATTTGTTGTGCTTCTTTTAAAGCCTTGCCTTGTTTCATAAAATCATTTAGTTTTGGGTCATCTATGGTCTTTCTTATGTCTGACTACTGTCCAGCTTACCGTCTCAGGTTGCTCTTCAAACAACTGCTCACAATGAAGGTGATCACGTGGACAACTCTATGGGAGACAAAAAATGAATATAAATAGAAAACATATGATCAATTTTATTTAAGTAAAACATATGATCAACACCATAGGAAACAAAAATGGCTAATTTTATATAGGCTTCATTTGGAAAGAGTATAAATACAAATATGTAGAGTGCAAAACCTTATATTTTGTATTATTTTGTATGTATTTGTATTGTACATATTTGTATCTATACTCTTTCCAAATTGAGCCTTAGGTAATTCTTACCATAAAACATATGATCGAATTTAAGACAAAAAATGAATATAAATATGAAAATTTCTATAAATAAATATATTGTACCTTTAATATATAAAATATTGCAAATAATTTTAGTATGCATGTATATATTAACTAATTTAGATAAACATAAAATAAAATTTAAAAAGACATAAGGCTTATATAAAAAATATATAAATTCTATTACCACTACTAAAAATGAGAATGATTAATGGCTCTTTGTTAACACCCTGATTTTTATTTGCAAATTTACCCCTATTATAGCCCTAAAAAGATGAATACGTGGACATCCAAATTCTCCACGTAATGGTTACCCTATTAAGGTAGTCATAATGTTGGTTAAATTTTTATCAAATATCGATGTGGCTGAACCATGGTTACCTGACCGGAAAAACTGGAAATCATTCAAGTGACCAATTCCGTTTTATCCTAAAACCATTATTTCCCCCAAAACCATAGATTTGGTCAGCAAACCATTGACCCGGACAGTCAAACCGTTCAAACCGTTCAATGGTTTGACCAGTTTTTTTTTATTTTTTTGTCAGAGCAGGTCATTTGTTCGCTTCGAATGGTCGAACCATTCGACCCGGGAACTAAACCCCTGACCGATTTGTTGTTCGGGTCGCTTTTTAAAAACCTTGGGCTAAACAACTCCCACATTACTCTGGATTGTTTTCATTATATTAAATGGAATCAACTCACCATGATAAGTTCAAAATTTCTCCTTCAAGGATGAACTTAATTGATAAGTTGAATGGATGTATCTCCCCATTTTAAATAAAAATGTGATCATATTTATAAAAATCCTCCAAATTTGAACCTAAATAGGAGTGTAGTATGTTATAGGATTTGAATGCTATTTCGTTTTACACAACCAATTTAGAATCCAAAATAAGAGTTCACTCAACAAAGTAGTTAGTTTATTATTTTTTTTTTATTTTGCCTAAAATTCTAAAATTTGATTTAACTTGCACTCTCTTTTGATTACTCTTTTATGCTGATTTTTTTTTGTTAATTTGTTTTGGGTGTATAGCATTTTATATGAGAGAAAAGTAATTATACAACCCTATAAGTTGAAACTAAAATAATGGTTTGACTCTTCACTTTTAAACAGCTTTGGGAAGACTACCACTTTTGTTTTGATATAGTCGTTTTGGGCTAGTAACTATAAAATAAAATAAGTTGTATCTATATACATAAATATTATACATACATATATACAAACATTACATTATATACATATAAATATAAAATTATAAATTTTATACCTTTGGGTCTTATGCCTCAAATCGGCTTACGCTTGGCTCTTCAACACTTAGCTGTTGGGGCCAACACAGCCTAGGCTGTTAAAACAGTTTTTAGGAATGCCACATTACCATGAGAATGGATAAATTATTAATTATATATTAATTTATTTTTACTAAAAATTAATAATTACATATTAATTTATTTTTACTGTTGGGCCCAACAGCCAAAGTTAACCCCTCAATTACTCATGTAAAGGGTATAGTAGTTTCTACCAAATAAAAAAAAAAACAAAAAAAGTAAGGGTATGGTGGGAAAATAAATGGAGGGTTTTGCAGAGCAGCTTACTTGGATGTAAGCAGAGAGGCTAGGGTTTGAGCGGTTCAATTTTCGGATAAGCGGCGAGGTGCCCTTGTCATTGCCGGGCCAGGGTTTTGCATCGAGCAAATTTTGAAGAGCACAGTTCAGGTTAAGCTCTACTCTGAGTCCTTCAAAATTGGTGTTTCAGTTTTTCTTCCTTAAAGACCTCCCATGTTCGTTTCGGTGCTATCACATTTCTGATTTGTCGTTGTTATTGGAACTTAAGTTTTAAGCTGGTTATAGTTATAGCTTGATGTTGCTTGATTGTTTGGACTGTTCCGTCGGATGCAAATAATTGGGGAAAATTGCAGGTCGGTTAGGTTTAGCTGTTCGAACTTTTTCTATTAGACATTGCATGCCGCTGCATTCTTCAGTTTTTGCTTGATACATATCAGGCATTACCATGTGTATCTGTGTGGTTAAGCGACTAACTTGGTTTCAAGTTTAACCGGCGAATCTTTTGATTTAACCTCCCTGTATACGTGTGTGTGCTCATCTGAACTTCTGTTTATTAAAAGGCCGAGAAAGTTATTTTGTCCTCTCGATGTACGTTTTCTTGTATTTGTCAAATCCAAGCTTGGTATTTGGTTCGCAGTTGGAATCAGAATCGGAATGGTTCTGTTTGGTTCAGATAGGAATTGGAATGGGAATTGGAACCAGATAGAGTGGGATTTTATTCCAAAGGGAGGGAGAGAGAATGTTTATTCCCTCAAATGGGGAATGCCATTCCACTAGGAACGGTAATGGGTTTCCATTCCGCTCAACCAAACAGTTGGAATCAGAATGACCCATTCTAATTCCGATTCCAGACCTCTATTCCTGCGAACCAAACAGGTCCTTAATTGATCTTTCTTTGTCATTTTGTAATGTAAGATTGAAGTATCAGCTTTTGGTTAAATTTACTTGAAGGGAATACGGGGTACTTTTTAGTGTTTCAGATAAGTTTTAACACATGTATCTTATTTAGCAATAAGATTGACTAGACTTACAATCTTTACCATATGTTTTGTTGACAAGGTTAACATTTTCTTTTTTGTATTTTTATTTGACTTTCAATTCTGTCATGTTGTCCATTTAGAACTTACATGCCTTTGTTATTGCCATTTAATTATCGAGCCTGGTATACATTTCCATTAACTGTGCTTATGCTATAGTTTCCATTCCCCTTCCAAAACACCGTTCGTTCTCATTTTTGTTTCGAGACTTCTGTTTGTATGGTGTGGTTTGCTAATTTTTGGTTCGTCTTTTTTTGTTTACCAAGCATATATACACTGCGTCGATGCGTCCAAAACAAAAGGCATCCAACCATCTTTGTGTAAAATCTTACTGTAATGTGTACGATTACATGGTTTCAAACTGTCATACTGAATGGTTGAGTCACTAACATTTGATCCACCCGACTTAATGGTTCACTTAGGGAACATATGTCAAAAGCTTGCCATAACCTTTGAGATGTCCAAATTTCTGATGTAGGGTGGGTGGGTCTCCTAGGCACTCTAGCATTGGGGTTTTGTGAAAGATTAGTGATCAGGTTAAGATCTTGTGTGAAACCATCAAAATGGTGTTTTATTACTGGGGCTTTGTTTTAGCTTGGTTCTTTTAACAGTTAATAATTGTCTGCCTTCTATGTAAGATGGGTCTGCCTTTTGATTTGGTTTAATCTGTGCTTAGGATTATTAGGTTTTGTTAGACCTTTCAGGTGCATGTTGGGTGCCTAGTTGCATAGGTGGGTGCTTAGTTGCTGTAAATCAAGGCATTAAGGTGAGGTACCCAACCAACACCTTGACAACTATGCTATACTTATTAGGTTTAATGTTTATAAAGGATTAGGTCTTCTAGGCTGTATTTTTATCAAAGTTTTCAAGGTGCCTAGGTGACTTTTGGAGAAAGTGGGTTGTCGGTTGCACAAGTGATAAGAATTTTATAAAATGAAAAACTAAATTTTGGTTAGTTCCCTAGTTTTTTTATACCAATGAGCATGCATATTAATTGAAAGTAGCAATTCTGTTTATTAAAAACATTAAATTTCTTCTCAAAACATGGAAAATCATCATATCTTAAAAGGCAATAGTATTTTAAATATATTTCCCACTTATTACCTATCCACCTTTAAAATTCCAGTAAAAATAGCTAAGCAACTAGAAAAAATGATATGGGATTTTTTGTGGGAGCCAATGAGGAAAAGAAAGATCATTTAGTGAAGTGGGAACAAGTGTGTAAATCTAAGGAGCAAGGAGTTTGGGTATTGGGTATCTGATTAAGAGGAATACAACTCTTCTAAGAAAGTTGAGAAGCATTCATTATGTAGCAGACAATTGCCGGAATGCAAAACTTGCGTCTTACACTGCTTCAAATTCCCCTTGGAAAGTAATCTTTGAGGTACTGCCTACCTTTCTCAATTTTATATGTTTTGATGTGGGCTGTGGGAATAGTCTTATTTTGGGAAGATCTCTCTGGCTTGGGGATCTTCTACTTAAAGCTCAATTCCCTATACTCTATTCATTAAGAAACCTTAAGAATGAACCTGTTTCTAGATTTGGCTTGCCCTAAGTACATGGCTTAAATTGGAACTATGGGTTCAGAAGGGGTTTAAGGGATAATGTGTGAATCACTTATCATCATACTCTCACTTTTGGAGAAAGGTCTTTTTGGATGAAAACCTCTTGGATGGTATAGTTTGGTACCCCTCAACTGATGGCCTCTTCTCTTGTGTTTCCTTCTTTAACCTTTTCATCAATTCAAAACCTTTGGGGGTGAATTTCCTTGTGAGAGAAATTTGGTGCAAACCAATTCCTCCTAAAATACTTGTTGGGAAATATTCCTTGAAAAGATTAACACCTATAGCATGCTATAGAAAAGAAGGTGAAACAATTGCCTTTGTCCTCATGTGTGTCTCCTTTATAAGTCTTGTGGTGAGACTTTTCTTCATTTAATAATCTCCTGTTCTTTTGTGACTTGTATTTGGGATTACTTCTATTATCTCTTTGGCTGCAGATCAGTTCCCCCACAAGATGTGGTTAGTTTATTCAGCTTCAGTTTCTTGAGGCAATAAAAGAAAAGGGGAGGATGCTTGTGGAGAATAACAAGAGCAATCCTGGTATGGATTAACAGGGAAGAAAGAAACCAAAGGATTTTCCAGGAGAAGAGTAAATCTAAGAAGGAAGTGGTTGAAACTGTAATGGTCAGATCTGCACATGGCAACAACAATGAAAATCTTCAGAGATGTCTACAAATGACTTATTATGGAAATGGGCTGAAGTGGTACAAATAGATACATAGAAAGAAGCAATGAGAGTGGAATGGTTACCTCCGGGGCCAAATAAGCTGAAACTAAACTTTGATGCCACCTCTTTTGGCAATCAAGGGAGGCCAGGTATAGGGTGTCTTTAGAAACCATCAAGGAGCAGTAGTGGCCTTAGTCTTGGGGCCAATTGGTTTTGGAGACTCGGTTAAGGATGAAATAATGTCTCTCTTACAAGGGCTAAAACTAGCAATATGGTTAGGTGTTAGAGAGCTAGAAGTAGAGGGTGACTCTTTGTTCATTTCGTGGGTGAAGCAAGCCAAACAGGTTGCTGATGTGGACGCCGGCAGCAGCAGCAGTAATTTAGTGCAGCAGCAGCAATTTAGTGCAGCAGCAGCAATTTAGTGTTCTCAGCAGCAGCAATTTAGTGTTCTCATCCTATCTTACCTATTCAGTATTCTTACCTTATCTGCTTTCAGTAGTAGGGATTAGTAGGAGTCTTATCTATTCAGTGTTCTTATCTTATCAGTTCAGTAGTATGGATTAGTAGGGAGTCTTATCTTATCTTATCAGTTCAGTAGGATAGATTAAGGGAGTCTTATCTTATCAGATTAGTAGGGAGTCTTCCTAATTAGCAAGGAGTCTTCCTAAAAGTAGGACTCTTATCTCTTGTAATCTCCTATTTAAGGATCTGAGAATATTGAATAAAATCATCGAAAATTTCAGTCAAGAAAGAGAGCAAGGAGAGTTAGGTGATCTCTTGGCAAATCACCATTAAGGCGCCAAGATAGGTTCATCAAGAGCAGGGAGGAACAAGGGAAAACAAGAGGTTTTCCCTGTGGACTGATCCGTGAGGAGATCCTATTCGCGGGCCCATAACAGTTGCGGATTGATCCATTTTATTTTAGACAATATTGTAATCTGTAATAGCAAAAAGGGGGGATGACAAACCCAAATAGTGTGGACAAGCTTCTTTTCTAACGATTTTTTGGGCTATTTTGTAGCTAAAACCATGTATTTATCTCAGACATTAATTAATGAATTTATTTGCTGATAAAAAAGGTTACGGAATTGCAAGGTACCAATCAGCTGGTTGGTAAGGTCTCCTGCGGGTCGTAGCGGAGACTTGGGATCAAATCCCTCCTGCACTTGGGTTGGGTGATGGATTTACACCCCCCGTTGTGTAGCCCTTCAAAAGATACAGAAAAAAAGGTTACGGAACTTAGATGATGCAGAGGGATGTGGTACCTATTTGGAAATTTTTAGTCCATAACATAACCGCATGCTATTTTCTGAAGATCTTGATTAGCCTTGTTGAATGACATTCTCTTATTTTGGTTTTGGTTAGCTGTTTTGCATTCTTGGTTTTGTTGAGCATCGACCTTTTCTCTATATTGGTTCTGTTTGTTCTGTTACTTATTTATTTAAACTTTAAAGTGCAAATACTTATGATATTATAATAGCATAGGTTATTCTAGCACCCTGAGAAATTGTTAATTTGCAGATGAATCGCGAAAAGCTTATGAAAATGGCTGGTGCAGTTCGCACTGGTGGAAAGGGTAGCATGCGAAGGTGTGTTGAATACTATTTTGTTTCTTACTATTCTTTTAAAGTATGTTTGATGATCCTTAGAGTTTAAAATGTATCTTGTGATTTTTTAAAATGAGGCCAGAGCAAAGGTTCTGCCCTTTCATAATAAGACTTTCTAGAGCAAACCGATTTGGTTAGCTAATTTCTTTTATTGTTGGAGATTAGTAACTTCCAGAATTTTATACTGCACAACTACAAATGGATTTGTGCTCTTCAATGAATAGCCCACCTCATGGATGGGTTGGTCATCTTGAATTTGGTTGCTTAACCTACTTTTAATGCAAGCTGTTTGTGAAATGTTGCCACTTGTCATATTACTTGGATGCATGGTGCTATTTAAAAACAACAAACTCTCAGAAGTCTTGTTTCTTCCTTGCTATGGGTTGTGTTTTACATAACTTTTGGATTTACCTGGCTTTTTTTATGTAAAGAAATTTGGTTTATCATGCCTGTTTTTACACACTACTATTTTTATATAGTTTTTAATCTACTTTATGTTAGCAAATTCAATTTGTATAGAACTTTCACATAAACTAATTTTCTAAGATTTAATACATATAACAAGTTGTCAGTACTTGAATTTATTGACGTAAATGTTTCATACAGCTGTTAACAGTTATGTGCAACCCATTGTGTGCACAACTGTTTGATAATGTGTTCATCTTCTTGACCTGCCAGTATTATAATGGGAAAACAGTTTCTTCCATAGAAGCATTGAATGCAAAGTTTCCTTGAAGAATTCAATGAGTGGTGCAAATGTCATGATGGTTTTTTGCTAGGTATCCTTGGCTGGGCGTCTCACCTGAAAGCCATGATTTATGGCAACAAGGCACCTGTCTCGGCAACTAGGCTTCTGCCTAGGCAATAAAGTGCCAGCCTAGGTGACAAATGACAAAGCATATGCCTTATTATAATATTATTGATAATGCTACACCTTACTGAGATGTCTGTTAATACATTTATTATATATTATATATATCATTTATACTTTGTTTTGAAGTTCCACTATTGAAATTTAAAAGAACCATGGGTGTTGAGAAGAGAAAAAGAAAGAAAGGAAGTATAAAGAAGTTGCTTTGTTTTTGTTTGTTCTATTTTCTTCCTTTGTCTTACATTAAATAAATCAACGGGTCCTTCCTTGTTATTTTTTTTTCTTTTACTTTTTATCTTAAATTTTATCATATAAAATTATAGCCTTCTTTAGTTGCTAATTTGATATGAAATTCGTCTATTTAATAGTTATTATATTAGTATTACTTTTGAAAATATTGAAACTAATAAATTTGAAATACTACTGTTCTAAATATGATGATTTGCTATGTTTAGTCATTGGTTGGTTGAAAAAGAAGGGCTATATAGTCAAGACAATTGCAAATTCTTGTAAGATGGGTTAGGAGGTCTGCTAATGGCTTGGCAGATGGATTAACTAAGCAAAGACTAAAGAGTGTATAGAAATCATTTGTTTTGGCCTCAATGTTAAAAGGGTGGTGAGTCTTTTTGTTGTAAAGGGTTCTATTCCTAACAACTTCTTGTCGTATTCTCTTTTACTTTTAAGTTTTAATAAAATTCTTTGAGCTGCTGATAAAAAAAGATGCTTTGCCATGCTATGAGGTGAAATCTAATTCTCTTAATAAAGAGAATTGGTACTTTTTTCAATTAATATGCATGCTCAATGGTATATAAAACTAGGGAACTCACCATGGTTTGAATTTTTATTTTATTAAGTTCTTATCACCTACACTTTGCCTTGATACCTGCTCTCCATTGTTGTGCAGAATTGCCTAGACTAGACAACTATGTTCCCAGCTACCTCCAAGAATTGGCTACATAGTCAGAAGTTTACATATTTTCTTTAAAATCTATTGCAATTGTCTGTCAACTAACTGTAATTGATGGAAATGAATTGGGTTTAATGAAGGGGAAGGCTCTATGATATTTGATTATTTGTCTTGGAAATTGAAACTGATTTCCTTTTTGTTTGCAACTCTTGGTTTCTGTTCTTTAGTTTTTGCAAATATCATTTTATTTGCTGTAGACCTGTATCTGGTTTTTAGACTTGTCTGTTGTGTTTATGAACCATGTATTATGTTTTTTTTTTTTTTTTATAATTATCATGTATTATGCTTTTGGTTACAGAAAAAAGAAGGCGGTTCATAAGACTACAACCACAGATGACAAAAGGCTTCAAAGTACCTTGAAAAGAATAGGGGTGAATGCTATCCCTGCTATTGAGGAAGTCAACATTTTTAAGGATGATATAGTCATCCAGTTTTTGAACCCTAAAGGTAATACTATATGTTCAAGAATGTGCTATATATTTTCCGTTATGGGCCTCAAGGCATTTTTCTTGAGCCATTCCTTGATATAAGCCTCAAGGCATAAGCCTTCTGTGGTTTTTAAAATACTGGTGATAACCCACCATGAAGAGGGCCTTAAAACATTTATCAACTATTGCCAACTTCATATGCTTTCTCATTCTAATACTTACTTTTCTCCTATTTCAGTTCAAGCCTCGATTGCTGCCAACACTTGGGTTGTTAGTGGCTCTCCTCAGACAAAAAGTATTCTTTACAACTCTCGTTATTTAGAACAATGCAGTTTTCTCTTTGTTGAATTTCAGTATGTGCAAATATGTCATGAATTGCTTCACAAGAATGTGATCGTTCTCGGATTTATGTGCTAAGCCTGCTATTTTATGTTGTTTAATTTTGTTATCATACCCTGACAAATATGTTTGTAATATTCATGTCTGGTTAATGTGATACATATTTATTGGAAAGATCAGGTACCGTTTGTTTAAAAGGGGCTTTGCACAAAAGATTCACTAGGCAAAGCCACCTATAGAGTGAGTTGTTGTATTAGATGACCTATACAAAAGCAAACAACTTAACAGGTATTCAAAAATGTATATATCTTTTAAAATTAGGCCCAGGTTATCAAGAGGGGTATCTACAAACTCCTCCCTCATGGAGAACCACAACCTAATTCTAATATTGTTCCTCATCAGTTCATCTTCCTGAGGGAATATCTGTGGAAGATCATCGACTTGCAGTCCCTCCAAATAGACCAAATTATACCAGTGAGAATGACCTTCCATAGAGGCCTGCCCTCCTAACACTGGCACAACTTGAGAGCATTTAAAAAGTGCCACCAGGATCTATTTCTGACCCAACAATGTAGAAGCAGATGGTCACATGATTCAAGCTCACAATTACGGAACTCACAGCCTTTGTGTTGGATTCCATGCCCCTCTTTATCATCTTATCCTTGGTGAGACATTTGACTAATGCTACAGTCCACACCAAGAAGGCAAGTCTTTATTGGTACATTTGCTTTCCATTCAATTTTACTTGGGAAATCAGAATGCTTAGGTTCTATAATCTGCCTCCTGATTGAGAAACATCCACTGTGCTCCCATCCACTGTGCTCCCATATATGGATGCTGTTAATTGTCATCATAATGTTGTGGGTTGCTGACCTCTTCCAGCTTCCAGTTTTGAAGGTTTCTGTGAAATTTGGGTACCCCAAGTGCACTATCAGCATGATCAAATGATGCCTTCTGATTGGCAGCGCCTGCAAACAGGTTTTGAAAACAGAGTTGCAATGGGCTCATCCCGCACCACACATCATTCTGGAATGACTCTGGAATCCCTCCCCACCTTGAATTTTGCCTCAGCAGCAGAACCTTTATGAACTTTTTCAATACTCTTCCAAGATGAGCAACCAAGGTTGTTTGTCTGAATTTGGATGCCATCCTCCCCAACTAGAGCCAAACTTGGACTTTTTTTATTCCCTTTTGAAGATGAGCTTTTAGGAAAGCTTACCTTGATTCCCTTTCCAACTGGAGACTGATTCACTGCTTGGAATGTCCTAGTTCCCAACCCAACAGCAGATTTGGGAAAGCACACCTTACTCCAATCAACAAGGTGAAATTGGGCTCCTCTTTTCAAGCTGAGCTTTTACCCCCTTTGGCCAGTATTGGGAGGAGAAAAAAGGTATTAAATTTGATGGTTAGCTAAAGTGCTTGTGATTAAGGTGTTACCTCCTTTAGACAGTTAAGAGAAAGGTCTTTGCTAGAGTGCTTCTGAGCTTGCCCCCATTAGACAGGTAAAATGTCTTCCCAGATGCCAGTTTTATATCCAGAAATCTGCTCCAACACTGGAACCCAAATTGAATAAGATGATTCCTTAGCTCCCAATGGTATGCATAAATGTTTAATGGAGATTTTGTCTTGCTATTATTCACTTAATCCCAGAATATGATCTACTTGTACAATAAATGTTTATAATAATGCTTTCTGTTGGCTATGACTGCTTAAGTTTGTTATTTATCTTTCTGTAAGTGAGGGGAGGGGCCACCATCCTTACTTGTGGGCAAGCCATTATATGCTCTCTGTTTATTTTATATAGTTGCAGGAACTATAACATGACCTTTTCTATTACAGAATTGCAAGATCTTCTCCCAGGGATCATCAACCAATTGGGTATGTGCCTTTTTTATCTTTTGTATTCCAAATTCATGTGTTATTTATCCAATGTTCTTTATGTCATGACTGTATTGAAAGGTGCTATTATTTGATTGATAACATTTGATTTCAATATTTCATGGTTCTACCCTTTGACATCCAGATACTGAACACCACCATACCAGTGTCTAACAGGATACATACCTGTATGACACTGGCACTGCCTGGAACCTTCTATATTATAAAACATCAACTCTTTTAGAGTATATTTTATAGTACTGAGATTTTTTAAATTTGTACATCTTTATGTTTTAATAAATCATTGTAAAGACGATCATGCATTTTAGAAGTTTGATTAATTTGTACAAGTTATAAATATTGAGGAGTGACACTGTTGACCGATTTTGTGCATGAAATGTGAAACACAACAATTGAAATAGAAAATGTATTTTTTGACATAAAATAAAAGAAAATAAGATAAAACTTTTTCCTTCTTCTCTTGAGTATAATTCCTCTGATCCTGTTGTCAATGCAGTCGGGATCCTTGGTGTCTTTCCAATTCAATAATTTGGATGTAAAATCTAAAATGTGGTTTCTCTTGTACTAGGGCTTCAAGCTTGATCTAAAATGAGAATCATGTTCTTGCACTGTTTGTTGCTGCCCATGGTGTAGTATGCAAAAAATAGTAAACTTCTATGTAAAAAGATTTGAGGCTTCAATATGAACTAACCACTCATATATTGCTTAAGTATGTTGTGTGTGGAGCTACCCTTCTTTTATGCTTTAACTTACAGCAAGCAAGGAGAAGATTTTGGACACTTGGTCCAGTGTTTGAATGTCCCTTTTTTCAATATGTATCTTTCTTTTTGTGTCCCTTTCAGTAACAATTCTGTAGTCTGTACTTAAATGGGTTCTTGCACATATGAGGCAAGAAATGAAAGAGTGATACTGTGATAGCTCATCCAAAAGCTCTACTTTCAGACAACACTGATGTTGGTAACTTGGACCAGTGTTTGAATGTCCCTTTTGTGTCCCTTTCAGTAACACTTCTGTACTTAAATGGGTGCTTGCACATGTGAGGCAAGTAATGGAAGAGTGATAGCTCATCCAAAAGCTCTACTGTCAGGCAACACTGATGTTGATAACTTGTGGAAAGTGGATTTTGCTTTCTAAGCATGCATGGATGGTCCTCACTTTGGAGATTGAATTGCTTTTCAAGTGGTTATGCTTAGGTGGAAAGAATCAAGAATGCACAAAGGAATGCTTTTAGTTTAGAGGGGTTCATTTTCATGACATTTTAACTTTCAAGAAGTCCATTTTTGTGAGAAATGATTTGTTAGAAAATAGGTGTGCTCGGTGATGTAGGATGGGAAGGAGAAAATGTCTCATGATCTTCATGTTGTGAGAAATAGAGGGCAATCAGATCTGAAATGGGATAAGGTAAAGAAAAGCAAAAGGGTTTCAGATTTTGAATATATTGGTGGGGGGAGTGAATTAGCACTTCTCCAAAGAAAAAGAGTAAAAGGGAGTGACACATTACAAAATAGCTCTATAAAAGTTCCTATATAATAGAAGAAACATATTTCTAGACTTTAGAGGAGGGATTGGCTACACCACTTGTTCATAAGCTCTTGGTCTCTGATCATATTTGTCAGTCTTTTATGAGTAACAACAATATTTATTAAATTTGCGATATAGAGTTATATGCTTGTGGCTACAACATAGACATTAGGGTGGTCAATACATAAGCTGTGTACCGCCAAGGGTTCCCCCACTTCACTAAATAAAGTATCCCCCTCCCACCCCCTGAAAGAAATCTTCACTTTTCACCCCTTGTTTTGCCAATGCATTTGCGAACCCATTAGCTGATATTTCTGACAGATGTCAATAAGCATTTTATTAATAATCAATCAAGAGGGTCGGTTACCATTCATAAAAAAATCAAGAGGGTTAGATACGTAATGAAAACTTCCCACATTGAAGCACGAGATGCAACCTCTGAAACACAATATAATTACAATTAAGCCCAAAATAATTGGTCCTTGTACATCCCTTGCTTAGCTAAAGAATTTGCCAGTGGATTTGCTGATTTCCTTTCCATTGCACTCTCACCTTTAAATTTGAGGTTAACCACTTGAATTTTCCCATGGCCCCCTTAAAGGACCAAGGTACAGTCTCCAGTTCTTTCAGCAATCTGATTACCTATTTAGAATTGCCTTCAATCCAGCAACCTCCCAAGATTTTGTTCTCTAGCAACTTGTACTCCCTGTAAAACTTCTCCGACCTCTGCACTCAGCATCCCCCACTCCAATAGCACCAGAGAATAAGACAACGATCTGATCGTCTGCATTTCTGAAAACTCCCCCTATACTAGAAGGTCTAGGATTACCTAGGCTGTTACCATTAAAGTTCAGCTTCATAAAACCTTATTCTCAGGGCTTCCAATCCACAACAGGCTTGTTCTTAATAGTAGAGCTTTTTTGCAATCAATGCTCAATTTCACCAAATGTCTGCACAAGAGAAATTTGAGAAAAGGTCCAATACTTTAGCCCAATTAATAGCCATGTTAAGTATGCAATTCCAAACAGTATATTCTTCCTTCTCTTATATCATTAAAAATATTAGCATTTCTTTCCTCCACACCAAAGCAACCCTAGCACATCTCCATAAAACTCCATGTCTTCTCTTAGGTCATCTGAAGGTCATAGGGTCGAGAGGGCAACCAATCTGCCAAGGCACAATCCACCTGCAACCAAAAAGACGAAAAGGCTTTTCCCAAAGTCCTACAACCAAAGGGTAGAAGATTAGTGGGTCATAACAACTTTCTCCATGAGTTTTGCAAAGGATACATATTAAGACCAGGTCTTCTCTTTTGCAGATTGTCTAGTGTTTGGTTTCCTAAGAGAGACTTCCCAACAAAGAGCTTCCAACTTGTGAGGGATGGGTTTGGTCCAGATTTCCTTACAATAAAAAGGCCGCGGGGTGAGGGTTAGAGCACAACATAGAGGGAAAAGAAACACAAGAAAACAGTCCTAGAGGGTTAGGAGTCTAGATTTGAGTATCAAGTTTAGAGGGATCCTAATAAACAGAATAAAGAATTTTGAGGAGCAATGTTGTCTTGCCAACTTCAAAGTTTCTCAAGTCCTTTCTAAAACCCAAGTTCAAACAAAAACCAAAAGACTAAGAGAAAAATACAAACCTCTGAATGGGTTCATTTTTGAGGAGGGAAAGGGAGTACCAGGAAGTAACTAAAAAGGTCCTTGAGGGTGGAGTTACCAATCCAGATGTCCTCCCCAAAGAAAACCCTATCTCTAATACACATGTCATACCTGATGAGGTGTAGGAACTAGGAAGAATGCCATTTAGAACATTCCACAGAGAGTTCAAAGTGGCCTGCTGAAGCATCCTAACCAGTACTTTGTGTCCATGACTACTTCTTGCAACCTTTTAGGGCATAGCCTCTCCCTTTCTAGAGGCCATCTTAACAGCCATTACCCAACAAAGCTTCGTTCTTGTTCCCTACAGTACCTATTTCCCAAACTCTCTTGTTCCTTGGTTCTACACTAATTCCCATCTAGCCAGATAATCCTTTATACCTTCATTGGGCTCTTATAGGAAATCCCTCATAATCGTCTCTACTTTCAACACCTCCCTTTGTGACATCTTAAAAATGAAAAGGAAGTAAATTGGCATAGACTGCAGACATAGAATGCAGGTCCTCTGTTACCCCTACTTTTTCCTGTTCCTAACCAGTTTTCACTTACCTTGCCGATACAGTTTGAGAATCTTGGGGAGTAACCACGTTTGCATTACCGTCGTTAACCCAGAGAAAATATTTTCAATCAAAGCACCACCACACATCACTGCTACCTGGTTGAGAACATGGTCAGTCCAAAGGTTGAATGGAAGTTCGACAATTCTGATGATAAAACTTCCATCACCGACATCTACTTCATTACATGAAGGGTTCCAGTTTTCTATCACTGCCTTTCTGAACCAGGTATTCACCATGGAAATCTCCTCTTGAGTTTCCCTGGAGTCGAGGATGGCGGCATTCCTATCACTGCCTTTCTGAACCTGCCTTTTATTAGCACTGGTTTAAACATGGGAGTGCAACTCTGAAACAATGATAAACTCTAGAATATGCACATTTAAATTTCCTGATGCCAATATTTTTGGTGGAGAACTTTAGATTTAAATCATGGTTTTACAGCAACATTTGGTTACCAGTTTATTTTCTTGCTCCTATTTGAATGTTGGTGTCAGATGTTTTCATTCTAGGGAGATGATCAATGTCTTCACTTTGTACTCGTGTGAATTTGCCTTTTTGATGGTTCCTCGTATAACTTACAGGGCCAGATAACCTGGACAATCTGAGGCGGCTTGCGGAGCAGTTTCAGAAGCAGGCACCGGGAGAAGTTGCAACACAGGAAGATGATGATGAGGTCCCAGAACTTGTTGCTGGAGAGACATTTGAAGCTGCTGCTAATGAGGCTCCTTCCTCTTAGAGATTGTCTTTCGGAAGCAATCAATTTCTTTTATTTTTTTTAGTCTTACAAAATTGTGGATTTATTTTTAGCGACAGGCCAGAAATTGATATTGTTCACTTCACGAGATAAGCCTCATGCAAATGGTCTAAGCCATCTATAACGTGCTTCAAATTTTGTGTGGCAACCGGCAGGTACTTTATTTTGTATTGCCTCTTCCATTAGAGATCTTTTCTTTTTTCTTTTTTTTTTTTTCTGTAATCTTCTATTAGCATTAGAGCTTCTGTATGTGATACTGTGGTTATTTGTATTCCCAAATGCTCTCCAATGATCCGATCAACCTGAAAAAGGCCTTACCCACGAGCTCTTTATATTTGAATCTGAATTTTATTATTTGAACGATTAATGGATCAAGTTTGGATTTAACATTTAATTGCATCCGATTGGAAGACAATGGAAAAAAAATTATCAATAAAAAACTAGCTAGAAATTACTCCGATATTGAATATCATGATTGTTAGTGTATTATGAAAAGGAACGAGGTAAACAGTACTTGGGGGTTTGTGCAAAGATAAATATATAAAGAGTTCGTTTTTGATACCTAATTTTTCTCCATTGTAGAAATTGTCTATGATATCGAATTCCATGATAACTGATTTAATAACTAAGAACTTGGTAAAATTTTGAGTTTATCTATCAAAAATGGTAAATTTTTGAGGTATTGCCATATTAGCATTGATGACATAAGGCAAGATTTAAAATATCGATATGCAACTAGGGGTGTCAATCAACCGGTTTTGGGTTGGACAACATCCAAATCAAAATCCATTTGGATGGATTGAACGGACCAATAAGATATATTGAATTTGGACGGACTGGATATGGCATATTAGATTGGACCTTGTCCGTCCATAATGAATTTATATTGGAATGAGACAATATCTGGTCCATTGATAGAAGATAAGAATATAGGTGTCAATGGACCAGGTTTGAGTTGAAACCAATCTAAATTAACAGGAATTTGAACAGATTGGACAGTTTCTGGATCGGTCCAAAATGGTCCAAATATTCATTGGACTGGATTGGACCAGGTCCATTTTTAATAGACTCACATTGGACTGGACTGAATTAGACCAAATTTAGTCCAATTGACACCCCTATATGCAACTATCAAGATTCAATCGACACAATACGTATCCGTATGCAGTGTATATGTATTTGAAACTCAGACATGTGTTGTGGGTGGTGGTGGAATTAGGGGTGGGAGTTTGGTAGGCCAAGGTTCCAGATATCAACACGTTTTTTTTTTTAGTTTTATTTATTTATTTTGAAACTGGTTCAGAGGGGTCAGTTTAAGGCCTGACTACCCTCTGAATCGGTGGCTGACCTGATACAACCCCTGGAGGGGAGTATAGTAAACCATCAGCATGATACGTATCGATACTTTTAACCTTGGGGAAGGCTTTGGCTTGGTTTATGGTCAATCATGACCCAATTCTAAAACTGGGTCTTAGGCCTGACCTGGCGTCGAGCCCAAGTTTAATTGCTCAAGTCCGATTTATCTAAGCTGGGTATATCCCACATTGAGTTTTGATGCATTTGGATTGCGTTTGGTATTTGGTATATGTGTGTATATAGGCAGTTTTTTGGCATTTGGTGCCATGCACAAATAATAAGTTCCCCTTGACCCCCCTTTTCCCCATAACAAGGTTCAAAATATTGTTACGTATTGGCCGATATGTATCATATCGGGGCCTTCCTGATATGCCCCTACAGGGTGTGAATTGGGTCAGGCCATGGTTCAGAGGGTAGCCAGGACTTAAACTGACCCCTCTGAATCAGTTTTGAAAAAAATAAAACACAAAAAAGAAAAACCAATACAGGGTGTATCAACCTATATCGATATTTAGAACCTTGCCCCAGAGTACTAGCTGCAAGATTCGATTCCGGACCAACCCTGGATCAAATCAGCTGACACACCAATGAGCCAGCCTTCGGTTGGTTGTATATAAGCAGATAGGTATGTGTAAATATGAATCTATATATGTATGTGTACATGTGAATAGTTGGGTCTGGCTTGAGTTACCTAAGGGCTAGTCACAAGCTTAGTTTAAAAAATAAAAAGGCCAAAGTCTTAGCCCTAGGCCTGTTTGAAGTATTAACTATCATACACTTTCATTTAATCATTATTTTCTTGATTAAAATGCTCTTATCTTTTAGTTTAGCTTGTCTCTAATTGTGAGGGCAGAAAATGTAATTTGAACTTATTTTTACCTCATTCAATTCTCTCTCATTAAGTCTTATATTTAAGGTATTAACTCCCACTCTCTCATTCAATCCTATATTTAAGCAATATAAAACCCTTGTTTAAAATCAACCCAAAAACGACACCATTCCTCCATTTTGGTGGTGGGTAAGCAATCCAACCACACAAGTAAATGAGTCAAACTATGATGACATAGTTAAATAATAAAATTTTGAGATTGGAAATAAATTCAAAAAAGAATTCTAGAAAAATTGGACATGTTTCTAATATTTTATATTAATCATATTAAAGAAAAATACATATGATAAACAATAATTGTTTTATTGATGTTGGAAATGAAATACAACATTTAAAACTATCCCAAAAATGAAATTATTTTCTTATTTAGTGGTGGGTTAACACCAAATGTGTCAACCCTTATTGTCAAGATTAAATAATAATAATAATAATTAAAAAATGTCAAAAATACAAAAAATGCATAAAATTACTAATATTTTATATTAATCATATTAAATAAAAACAAGTGTGATAAACAATAATTTTTTTATTGATGATGGAGAGGAAATACAAAATATAAAGCCAACACAAAAAATAAAATGCTTTCGTATTTGGTTGAGTGTCAAAAATTTAGCCTTTTGGATCAAATGCGTCAACCCTTGATATCATAATTAAATAATGGAAAAGATAGAAAAGATAAAAACACTAAAATTATGAATAATGAAGCAATTTTGTAGAAAATACTTGGATAGATTTCTAATATTATATATTCATTGTATCAAACAAAAAATATAGAAAACAATTGTAGAAAATTTTGGGCATATGTCTAATATTTTATTGAAGATAATGTTTTATTAATCATATTAAAAAATGAGAAAAATTGTTTTTCTTTTATTGATGATAATGATGATGAAATGCAAAATTCAAAACTACCCCAAAAGTGAAGTTGTTCTCATGTTTGGTGGAAGCCCAATAGACCAACCTTTTAGGTAAAAAATGTTAACTGTGATTTCATAATTAAACAATAAAAAAAAAAGATAAAAATACAAAAAAGTTATAAAAATGGATAAATTTTGTAAAAATAATTTGGGTACATCTCTAATATCATATATTCATTATGTTAAACAAAAATAAGTATGATCAATAATAAATATTTTTATACACATAAATATAAAAAGTGGTAAAAATTAGTAAAAAAATATTATCATCATTGTAGACATGTGAATTTTTAAGCCAAATAAGTGGGTTTAGTTTACATGGTAGCCCTCCCAAGTTAATATGGGCCTCTATGGCCCAAGTCCCAAGTCTTTATAAATATATCGCATTGCCCAAGGATCTAAGTGTAGTAAGTCTAACAAGGCCCATGTCCTATTGTAATAGGTTGGTCCCATTGGCAAGACCACTAGTTCCTACATAATGGTGTATGTATTGGAGTTAAGGTTGCAACCTTAATCCTACGCTATAAATATCTTTGGCTAAGAAGAAAGATTCTTTTTTTTTCACAATCACATTTACAAGAGCTTTCGCACACTAGCAATTGAGAATTTCAAGCAACCACAAGCTTTGCAAGCTTCAATTCTACTTCAACATCAAGAAAGAAGAAAGAAAAAAAGAAGGAAAGAAACTTCTTAGATCTGTACTCCATACTTGGATTCAACCTCTCCAAGAAGATAAAGCGTGAAGCTTGGAGTAAAGAAATCTACATCAATTCTTCAAAAAGCACCAAAATCAAAGAAATCTACATCAACATTTCAAGAAGTATGGAAAACATGCCAACAATCCTTGTCTTCATCGAATTTGACCATTAATCAGAGGTTGCTCATGTCATCAACCAAAATAAAAGAAAGTTAATTCCCTTGTATTTTTATTTATTACAAATTCATTTTTATAATTTTCTCTATATTTTGTGTTAATTAAAATACACGAAATTTGTGTTGAAAAAATTCTAGCACACCCGATGGGTCTGTCTCTTCATTTAATCTTTTGATTCAACAATTACAACAATCATCTAATGGCTACCAAGAAGACTACAACTTCCATCAACAAGTCATCTGATGCTATTAGTTCTTCTTATGACCAACCTATCACACGTGCTATGGCAAAATCCAACAATGTGCAACTATTGTCTCTAATGGATCTTCTAACACAAAAAATCACCAAAGTGACCATTCTACAATCCAACATTGGGTCAATGACGGAGTTTTACTCCTCTCCATCATACAACAACTCCTACTCTATTTCTAATGGTGTCGTACCAATGGTGATGACAAAAGCCACGATGACAAAAGAATAACTCTAGAAGATGGTTGAAACCATTGACAACCTCAAGAGTTCAAATGCCAAGAATTTCATATTGCTTACTTGATGAACACACTAAAGATACAAAACTGCCAAGTAAAATCTAGCCAAGGACCTTCTCACCCTCCTGGATTCACTCCTCCTGTGACTCTTGATCCCCAAGAAGAGCGGAAACAATAGCAAGAAGATAATGATCGTGTCACCATGCAGAACATGATGCAGGACACTACTCAAGTCTCCTTCACTTCTCTAGCAATGCAACATCTCCAATAGTTGATCATCGACACCATAAGGTCTCAATATGGAAGAGTCCCTCAAACCTTTCTAGTGTATGCTAAGCCGTACACTCATCGCATTGATGAGATGCACATGCCGATGAGCTATCAACCTCATAAGTTTAATCAGTTTGACGGGAAGGGCAACTCAAAGTAGCACATAACCCACTTCATCGAGACTTGCAACAACACGGGAACCTATGGTGACCAAATGGTGAAGCAATTTGTTCATTCCCTCAAATCTACAACATTTGATTGGTACGCTAATCTCCAACTAGGTTCTATTGACAATTGGGACCAGCTTAGAGAGAGAGAATTCCTCACCAGCTTCTATTGTACACGCCAAACAGTTGGGCTTCTAGAACTTTCAACTACAAGGCAAAGAATGGATGAGTCTATCACTGACTACATCTAGCAATTGAAGAACCTTGCCCTTCAATGTAAGGAACAAATCAGTCAGTCATCTACCATGGACACGTATATCCAAGGGATGTAATGGGGGCTAGTCTATAGCCTCAAAGGAAATATGCCAAACACCTTCAAAGAACTAGCTACTCGAGCTCATGACTTGGAGATCCAAATAACCAAGCATGGAAATCCTCAACTAAGTGATCATCATATTAAAATTTAAGGTAAGAAGAAACTCAAGAAAGATCCTAAGACCTCCTCCTCCTCCTCCAAAGGAAAGGAAGTCATGACTACAATTATTGCACTAATTAAGATCTCTGGTAAGAAGAAGACAAAGATTAAAGTGAAATATTCTAGAAACCAAGGCTAAGACAAGTCTAGGCCAACTCCAGAAGAACTATAAGAGGAGTATCCATTCCCTAATTCCAATGTTCTAGAAATGCTCAGCCAACTACTCCAAGCAATGTTGATTGATCTTCCGCCACTCAAGCAACCTGAAGAGAAAGGATGTGTGACTAACCCCAAGTATTGTCAATGCCATTGGTTCATAAGTCATCCAACTAGAAAGTATTTTGTCTTTCCCTTGTAGAACAAGAAAATATCAAGTTAGACCTCAATGACAATCTAGATGCTACTAATGTTGCCATGGTAACTTTTGTGTCTCTTGGCCCAGAGCCATTGCAACCCTTTACAAGTTCCTCCTCTATTCCAGCTATAGTGAGCATCCCGACCTCTAGGAACTCTACAACTATAAAAGTCAAATCAACACTACAACACAACCCATTGGTTTCTCCTCAAGTTATGGAGGGAGACTGGTTGCAAGATAACTCGACCCCTAATGACGTTTTTACCTATAGTTTCCCTTCCAAAAGAGGCAATTCCTATACAATTTCATATTGATCAAGAGGTGACCACAATGTATGCCTATCCTAACATGCCAAGATTTGGGAATCCTAATATCCCAACTCTCTGTGAGCTAATGACTAATGATTTAGACTACTAGGAAGAATCATCCATCTTAGAAGATCTGATGAAAGATAGATGGTCCACGTTCATCAATAAAAAACCTAGGGAGAAGGTATGATGCCAACCTAAAGGGGTCATTTCAAGTGGGGGCAAGACTATTTCCATGTACTCTAACTAGTCTAAAACATCTCCTCAAGATGAAGTCGCATGGACTGTTGTCTCCCGATGTAAGCAGAAGGGTTCTCTTCCCATCGTCCCAACATCGACCATATCAAAGTAGATTACCAAGAGGCAAGTATATAACACTTCTAGGAAAAAGGTGGCAAAGAAGAAAGAACCTCAAATGCCACTATCTAGTGAGGAGGAAGTGCTTCAGCAGCCTCGTCCAACCCCAATAACCCTTTGGGAATTCATGCTCAGAGGAGTGTGTAGCAGTGTACATGGTGACAATTGATAAAGAAAAGACATCAACATCAATAGAAGAAGCTTAATCTCACAAGGATGAAGACATGACAAATCTTCTTCAAGAGCACACTATGAATGATGAAAAAGTGACGGAGAAATTAAAGTATCATCCCACTTAATTCTAACTCAAGCACTTTGACTACCATAGAAGGTTCGTCTTGTAGTGGAAATAACCATAATTCTCTGTAATGAATACTAGAGTAAGGTACTAGAAAGAGGCATTTGTGCGGACTGCATGAAAATATTACCTTCATAGACGAGGATCTACAACTTAGGTTCCATCCACATAATAGGCCCTTGTATGTTGTCAGATATGTTCGTGAACAAAAGATGTCATGCATCATCATTCATTGTGGATTTGTCGTTAACATTATATTGGTCTTCTATAGGTATGGTGTGCCTTGAGATAGAAATAGGAGATTTAACATCTTCAGCCCTTCTACATATAATCGATGCCAATACATGGCACCAACGATTCAAATATTATCATAATGAAGTGTAAAGAAATAGGTGTGGTCCCTTCAACATGGCACCAACGATTCAAATATTACCATAATGAATTGTAAAGAAAAGTGGTTGCCAAACTAAAGCCTTTCAGTAAAGTTGGAAAGTTTAGAATCCATCTTATGGATGGCCGAACCATAATAGATAACTGGGTGAAATTTCAAAATTTTCTAACCCTTTTCAGAACCGATTTCTTGATGTTTTGAAAATTTGTATTTTTCTAGATTGATCATGCACTAAACTCGATTAGATTTGAAACCAAATCAAATAGAAAAAATATACCTAATACGGATACCACAAGCACAAACCTCAAGGTGGAAATTCACGCCTAAATCAGTCCTAAAACTAGCCTCCACTAAAGATGGCATAGTGTATAGGTGAAGCTGATTTAGCAACACTACTTTCTCCAAAACTGCTATCCAACTTCCTTGGATCAAATAGGGCGAGTGAGCCTGATCTTCCTCAATGTTTTTCTTGCAAAAGTTTGAAGAAAAACTGACAAAAATCAGTTCTTGAAAGCCTAGGTCAAATTAGGGTTTCTTGGGAAACAATGAGAAGAGGAGAGAACAAGAAAGATAGGTGTTCTGGTCTGGTTTGCCCTCTTCTTTTACCTCCTTATGGAGCATGAAGTAAGGGGAAATCCATCATATGGTTGGCCGAACCATGCTAGATGGCTGGGCAAAATTTTAAAAATTTTCTCACCCCTCCAGTTATCGTATTCCTAGTTTTAGAAAAACTATTTTTTCTTGGATCATTCTTGCACCGAAACTGGACCAGATTTGAAACCAATAGAAAGGGAGGAGTATACCTAATACGGATTCCACAAATGTAGATCCTAAAGTGGTAGTTCACGCCCAAAGAGAGTACCAAAAGCAGCTCCCACTTAAGATGGCACTGCTTGAATTGAAGTCGGTTCAGCAACACAATTTTCAGCAGAACTGTGATCCAACACTTCGGATCGAACAAGGAAGGTGAGCATGATTTTTCTCTATATTTGTTTTGCAAAAATCAGAGAGGGAACTGATCAATATCACTCCAAGAAGTGGAGGTCGAATTAGGGTTTCTGGGGCGACAAGAATAGAGAGAGAAAACTGAGAGCAATGTGATATCTGGAGCACTTTGCCTCCTCCCTATTTATAAACCTTAAGGAGCACCACTCCTAATATGATTAGGAGGTTCCTAATCCAAATATTTTTTTATTTGGACTCTCTAAGTGGATAAGACTTATCCTCTTATCCTAATGAGTGCTCCATACCCTTATCCAAACCTATATTCGCCTAAGTCACATGATTGCTTAAGGTGTCATGTGACCACTTGATTAATCTAATTAATCATGGACTTTATGCCCATTAAGCAAGTTTGAAATCAATTGTCGATAGTTATAATTTCAATTAGAGAGAGTGCAATCCTAATCATTCACTTTGTTCGACAAATGGGCTAATCCTGTCACTATGATCACCCACTCGAGTGAATTCTCATATTGCCCCAACATACCCAGGTTTTGACCCCCAAAGGATCTCACTAATTGGCATATCATATACAGCCCAACCCAACACCTAGTGCAGTACCATAATCGAGTCTAGGGGTTATGTGTAATTTTTCAGTTTTTTCCACCAGTCTCTAAGGTCTAGGGCATGACTGGAAATTGGTCCGAGTTCAATGTTTCAAATAAACACACACTACATATTCTTTAGGCCCAACCTTGGCAGCTGAAACAAACTGCCCCAACCTTCTTGGTAGCACATTAGTGTCAGCCTTGTCAGGATAAACTTTCCAAGTCTATCAAATGGCTAAGAACATTTTTAGCTAACACAAGTTTCATAAGTATCTAGTTTAAGAGTAATTACATAGAAACACACCAATCATAATATGAAACAATTATCTACTACGATTCATTTACAATAAGTGTATTTGTACATCAATCTGATTGGAGCTAAGGGCATATTTTGTCTAACAGAGCACTCTCCTAATCTAATTAGGAGATTATCCAAATCTTATTTGGATTTGGACTCTATTAAGAGATAAGCCTATCCTTTTAAGAGGATATGTGCTCCATATCCAATACCAAACCTAGGTTCGACTCAGAGCACAAGACAATATGTGATAGCTTAATTAATCTTATTAATTTTGGACCTTAAGCCCATTTACTTCAAAGGTTCACGACCTAAGGTGTTGCATGGCTAATTTAGGCTTGATATTGTATGGCGTGGGACCACACAAGCCCACATTGGTTCAGCTTAACCTCTGAAAAAGGCTAACTCAAAGTCACTACTTAGGGCAGTGAACCCTTGACCCAATTAGCATTGGTCCAGTTTGGGCCCAACATTTACACCTAAATGAGCCTTGGATTCAACTACCCTATGAAGACCCAAGGTTAATGGACTCATGTAAGACAAAGTCCATCAGGTAATCAACTTTGTAATGGTCTCTTACAGTTAACCTCTCAGCCCATAATGATCAAAGCACTGCCCGATAGGGAATGACCTCTCCTATGGCTAAAAGGTGCAGTGCCACACTGTCTATTAAGATGGATCCCAGGATTAAAACCTTTTACAAACCTTTTCATAAAATAGTAGTATATAATATATAAACACATTTTGCAAAACCAGACACATGTAAAATCCACTACTGGCAGTTTAGGTTTCCATCAAAGAGAGTGTAAAACCTGATATTCATTTTGTTCGACAAAAGGGCCAATCCTATCACTATGATCTCCCATTCAAGTGAATTCTTAGATTGTTCCAACATACCTAGGTATTTGACCCTTAATGGATTTTAGTGATTAGCATACCAAAGACAGCCCACAACACCTAATGCATTACCATAATCAAGTCTAGGGTTATGTGTAACTTTTTAGTTTTTCCCATCTACCTCCAAGGTCTAGGGCATAATTGAAAATTGCTCCAAGTTTAGTGCTTCTAATAAACAGCCACTGGCTATGCTTGGGGTCTAACCCTAGCAGTTGAGACAAACTGCTCCAATTCCTTGGCAGCACATCAGTGTCAACCTTGTTAAGATAAACTCTCCAAGTTCATCCAATGGCTTAGAACATTTTAAACTAACACGAGTCTCTTAAGTATCTAATTTATGAGGTAATACATAGAAACATACCAATATTAACATGAAACAATAATATACTTTATTCACTTACAAATAAATGCTTATATACATCAATACGATTAGAGATAAGGGCATACACTATCTAATAGTAATGGTTGCCTCAAACTAGGACATCAAACAATCTGTCCAACCCTACTCTATAACATTGATTAACAATTTCAGAACAAAATGTATCAAAATACAATTAATAAGATCATAGAATTAAGAATTAGATGAAATGAAAATATGGACAAAGAAAGGCAAATACTCTGTTAAATTGGGCTATCAGATTTTTGTTTACCTTAAACCATGTTTATCTAGTACTAACAATAGATTAGCAAGGATTTGGAACAACATATACCCTACGGATTTCAAATCTTTTGTTCAAAATTGTTTTGGGGAGCTTTGAAAAATGGTAAAATCAGGCATGTGCTAATTCAATAACAATGCAGCCAATAAATAAAATTATACAGGAATGGTGGTGTAAACTCCAAAAATATCTCCATCCCTTTGCAGTTCAGCTTGATTATAATATACTTTATTCATTTACAAATAAATGCTTATATACATCAATTTGATTGGAGCTAAGGGCATACACTGTCTAACAGTAATGGTTTACTCGAAATAGGACATCAAGTAATCTGTCCATCCCTACTCTATAACATTGACTAACAATTTTAGAACAAAATGTATCAAAATACAATTAATCAGATCGTAGAGTTAAGAATTAGATGCAATGAAAATAGGGACAAAGGAATGAAAGAAAAACAATAGTGGCAAATACTCTGTTAAATTGGGCTATCAAATTTTTGTTTACCTTAAACCATGTTTATCTAGTACTAACAATAGATTAGCAAGGATTTGGAACAACAAATACCCTACGGATTTCAAATATTTTGTTCGAAATTGTTTTGGGGAGTTTTGAAAAAAGATAAAATCAAGCATGTGCTAATTCAATAATAGTGTGGTCAATAAATAAAATTATACAGGAATGGTGGTGTAAACTCCAAAAATCTCTCCATCCCTTCGCAGTTCAGCCTGATTTAAAACATTTAATTGTGAAGACTTTTGATTTTCCCCCTCCCAAGTTCCTTTATCTGATCTTGCAATATCAGATTCGGTTGTGTTGATTATTTGCATCAACTCCATCCATTGCCCTATCTCCCAATCATTCAAATTTCCTTTAAATGTGGATCACCAATCACCTAAACTTCTATCATATTAAAAAAATAATAATTGTCCTATTTATACATGTTTTCAATGGAGTAATTTAAGTATTTGAAGATGTCGATAGATTAATTGATATTATTGTAGTAACCTCTTTGTTTTACTATGTGCCAAGGGATGATGTGACCAATCCAGTTTAACCACCAAAAAGATGACCATTTAGATTGGCCAAGTTTTAATTTGTCCCCATTCCTTTGTATCCGTTCATTTTCCCACCAACCTTGAGTCTTCCTTTGGTAATATGAGCAATTGAATCTTCAATGTTCAATTAAAAGCTTCTCAGTAGACAAGAAGGTCTTGTTTCAGTCATCACATGGCCTGAAAACTCATAGGTAGAACCTTATTTGATTGACATAGAACCCTTTCAAGTTTCATAGCCACCCCATAAACTGCTACAAGCCAGAGGTTGAGTGGATCTGTTTGTTGGACAGATGGTCATGAATAAACAATATGTATTTTCTTTTCTTTCTTCCCTTAATGGGAAGAGGGGACTTAGACAAACAAATTTGACATGCAGATGTGGACTTGCTTTGTTGGTTCCAACACTAATCAAGCTAGCCTGAGCCTCTAATGCTGGCCTAGCTAAGCCTATCCGTACCTACCTGAACCAAGTTTCCCTAGCTTTTATTTCAAACCAAACATAGTTTAAAGGTGACAAACCTTGGCTTTACTTGTCTGCCTGCACCTAACTGTCTATTATTCCTTATTCAAATTTTGACAAGGTTTGTAGTTCAGTCATGCCTGAAAATTAAATTACTTATGTTAACTTGGTAGATCATCAAACAAGAGCCTTCGTCTGCCATGTCCATGTTATTAGTTCAGTTTTGACCTAATTCATAGGTTTTATATTTATTAACTTCAAACTTCACATTCCCTTCTATTAAATGTCTAAAAGTTATCTTAAAACTTCAACCTTCTTTTTTTACTACTAATGTAAAAGTAGTATCCTTTTTCTTCTTACTACCTAATTACTATTAATCGATAATGATGTAACACCAGATTAAAATTAGATCACTAAACTGATTGAGTTGTATAAAGTTGATGAAGTTTAGATTCATCTATCCTAAATTAAAAATAAATCAGTTATATATGCAAAGCTCTAACTAATTTAGCCACTAGGTATGTTTTTGGGTAGCCATACATTAGGCTGTGTTTGGTTGCAAAGCAAATTTATTTGCACTAATGCAAGACCATGGTAGTGAAAATGATTTCAGTGCAAATTATGATATGTTTTTAATTCAAAATTTACCTTATTTTGTTTGATTAAAATACAAATGAAGTAAAATAAGACCTAAAGCATAATAAAGTAAAACTCAAAACAAAATTAAACTAAAATTTGCATTCCCATGCATTTGTACTAGTGGAAATAAAATCGCACTACAACCAAACATAGTCTTAATATCAAAAGGGGCTTAGTGTGTGAGTGGTTGGAGGCCCAAAAGGGTCTATTTGTTTAGTTCAGTACCATTTTATTCATCAAAAAGTTTCCAAACCTAAGGCCCTTGCCAAGAGCATCCATTGAAGTTAAAAAGACAGAAAAAAGAATGGTCAATAGCTAGTTAACATATCGGTCAAGGAGAGCTCCACCCTCCCCATAAACTGTAGCTATAGAACTGAGATGGATTGGAGGATGAACACTTGCAATTAAAAGGCTTCCATGGTTGTGTCTGATGGGTGTCTTGGTGGGCTAAATCATCCCTCCAAATGGCAGGGATGGGTTAGATCTTCTTGAAATGGTAGAGGAACACAACCAAGAAATCCAAATAAAACTCATGCAACGCCATGCTCTAATGCTAAGTCATCAAGTTTAATTTTGGCAGCCACCTCAAGCTGGAAAACTCAAGTTTAATTTTGATGGTTGCTATCTAGGAAACCTAGATGAATTTGGGGTGACCTATCAAGGGTGTGTTTGGGAATGTTGGGGCCAAGGCTTCACTACTAAGCTGTTTTTTTTTTTTTTTTGTCAAGGGTGTGTTTGGTGACCTGTCACCACCTTAACCATCAATGACATTCACCCCCTTTCTTTTAGCATCTCCTTTTCAATGAGTTTCTGACGAGGACAAGCTTGGCATTATGAAACAATCCTAACTCTTTGTATCTACCTCATAATTGTAGTCAACCTTCATGCTTTCTAATACATAGAACAATATGACACATTCTTCCAATTCCCTATGGAGTAATGGTTGCCTCGAAATAGGACATCAAACAATCTGCTCACCCCTACTCTATAACATTGACTAACAGTTTCAGAACAAAATTTATCAAAATACAATTAATCATATCACAGAGTTAAGACTTAGCTACAATGAAAAATAGGGAAAAAGCAATGGAAGAGAAACAATAGTGGCAAATAATCTGTTAAATTGGGCTATCATATTCTCTTTACATGGCATGAAAATTGCATAGATAGAATATTATTCGACTGACATATACCCTTTTCAAGTTTCACAGCCACACCATAAACTGCTACAAGCCATGGGTTGTGGATCTGTTGGCTGGACATATGGTCATGAATAGACTTGTTTATGGGCCGGGCCGGGCTTTTACTCTTTATTAACAGAAAAATGTTAGGCTCGAGCCCGAGCCCGGCCCGATCAACGGGCCTACAACTTGGGCCCGAGCCCGGCCCTGATAAAAAGCCCGAAGCCCGACCTAATAAAAGAAATTCGAATTTTTCCCTATTCAAATGGACATTATCTATTTTAATTCAGATGTTTTTTCTCCTATTTAAATAAACAATGGGCCTACAAGTGAATCAACAACCTTCTTAAATCAAAAAATTTATTCAAATGGACATCACATAGGGTTTTTACTTAGGTTTAACTATAGGTCGGACCGGGCCAGGCTATTTTGGCAAAGCCCGATCCCGGCTCGAATTTTATGCGGGCTGGGCTTTTTGGCCCGAGGTTAAGCCCGCAGGCCAAAAAGCCTGTTCAAGCCCGTCCGGGGGCCGGGTCAGGCCGGGCCAGCCCATCGGGCCACCCGGCCCATGAACAGGTCTAGTCATGAATAAACAATGTGTATTTTCTTTTCTTTCTTCCCTTGCTTTGTTGGTTCCAACACCAATCAGGCTAGCCTAGGCCTCTAATGTTGGCCTAGCTAAGCCTGTCTCCACCTATCTGAACAAGTTTATAAACCCTTCCCCATCCTTTCCCTACTTTTTCTTTCAAACCAAACACAACCTAAAGGTAACAAATCTTGGCTTAGTTGCCTGCATGCATTAAGATCATCAAACAAGAAGCTTGGTCTGCTATGCCCATGTTATTAGTTCAGTTTTGACCTAGTTAATAGGTTTTATATTTATTAACTTCAAACTTCACATTCTCTTCCATTAAATATCTAAGATTTATCTTAAAACTTCAACCTTTTTTTCCTACTACTAATGTAAAAGTAGTAGTCTTTTCTTCTTACTACCTCATTAGTTATTAATTGATAATGAAGTAACACTAGATTAAAATTAGATCATTGAACTGATTGAGTTGTCTGGAGCTGATGAGGTTCAGATTCATCCATCCTAAATTAAAAATAAATCAGTTATATATGCAAAGCTCTAACTAATTTAGCCAATAGGTATGTTTTTTCTTGGAATGCTGTAGAGAGATTTGGTAGTTTAATAGCTAAAAGTTTTGGAAACTCAAAAGTTCTATAGCAAATTTCAATTGACCTTAGGAAGCTCATAGTGATACTTGTTCAATAAGGGACTACACAAAAACCAGCATCCAATCTTTTGTGTACCGATTACGTTGTGTGCCTAGTAACAAAAAGACTACTCAAATCAAAGAAAGCAGGGACCAAATCAATTCTCATCTCATTGACCAACAAAAAGAAGAAGAGAGAGAAAGAGAAAAAAAATGCAAAGCCATCCTACTAAATGTATTTATTCTTCATGGTCTTTGGACAGAAAATCTAATTTTCTCCAATTGAGTAGTCCTTCCTCTTCGGATCTTCATCTTCATCAATGACATTTGTAGGGACAACCTTATTTAGCTTCTTCTCTAGTTTAGAAATTCCAGTCTATAAAATTTGAATTCCAGTTTCAAAATTTTTACATTTCCAATGGCAATATTTTAAGTCTTCAGAGTTGACATCCTTTATTAGTATATTGAACTGCTCCACAATTTTTAATTGCCTCATGGGAGGCATCTTGTTATATATCTTTCTATGTACTTGCCATTTTTTCGAAAAAAACTTCCAATTGTCTCCACCAATATTAAGAGTACTTACGACTCTAAATTCCCACTCTACAACTTTTGTAGGTGGCAAGCCCATTCTCAACCTCAATTCATTCAGGACATTTTTGAAGGAAATTGAATATTAATTCCTTGTTGCCATAGTTTCTGCAAGAAATAAATAAATAAATAATGAAAGTGGAACTTTTTTATATGATCATACTTACAAAGAAATCAGTGCAACTCTGAAATGGTTGCAATTAAAATTTCTATCCCCTTAATATTTGCACTATGAATAAATAGAGTCTTAATATTTTGTCTTTTCAAGCAAATAGGGTTGCACAACAGGGAATCCTCCCAGAGATTCCCTAGATTCCCCCACCCGGATGAGGTAGGATTCTAGGTCTCCGCTACAACCAGCTAGCTAGTTAGCACCTCTAACATATCTTTAAGTTCAAAATCACATTAATTATTGTGTGACCTATGCCATGACAGTAAGATGGGGAAGCCCTAAGACCGTAGAAGCTACATAGCAAACTCCACTTATCAGAGGATAAATGATTTTCAATCTCTCTATCTCTAATAATTTTGTGTTATGGGTTGGGATTGGTGTTAGACCACTACCTAAGCCAAGCTTGCAACAAAGAGTTACTCAACTATGTAAACCAAACCAAGTATTCAAGAAGGCCTACAATTGTGGGGAACAAATACTCGGTTGAAGAGGTGGCTGATGTGCAACCAGAAAAAAATATGCAACCCAAAACCAGAAAAAAAAAAATGCAACCAAACACCACATAAATAGAAAAAATATGCAACAAAAAAACGTCAACATAAGTAGAAAATCCATCTGCCAAGAACTCTCACCTCAGAAGAGACAAAGTTACCTTAGATGCATTATACTACAAGCAAGAGAATCGTCAACTCCTTTTCTTCTTCCACTCGTTGTTGTTGTTGTGAACTCAAACTTGTACTCCGCCAATGATATATAGGGGCATTTTCTAGCATAAGGATTTTCAAGCATAGACAAGTCTTCTACAATATTTTCAATCCAATCATCAAGCATGAACACATGCTTCCATGAAGCCTTTTCTGACCATTCTTCTATATTAATTTATAGGGTAAATTTCTTAAACGACCCTTATGGTTTAGCTAATTGATTGTGCATTCTTATTGTTCAAAAACTGACTAATGCTACCCCTATTGTTTCCAATTGACTAATACTTCCCTTGCTCTTAGCATCTGTTAACAGAAAGACAAAAAAGACTATTTTACCCTTTATTCTTCTTCAAAATAAAATGAAGAAAATGGGACAATCTTCTATGGCAATCTACTACCCATCTCCGGTAGCCCCAACAATTCAGATATGACAATTTGAACCCACCACCTTCCATATATACAAAAATCTTGAATTACTAACCAAACGAACCCAGAAGCGGTTTTGAAAGCTAGAGATTTAATTAAAAAATAGAAAATGTAAAGACAGGGTAGTGGAGCTCGTCTCCAAAAGCGGCAAAACACGCAGCTCGTCTCTACATCCTATAGTACATTTTCCTTTCCCGTCGATGATTGTGAATCAGGGATCGAGATGGGTCTTAAAGGTTTCATTGAAAGAGGCATCGCCTTGATTATTGCTAGCTGTTCCACCCACCCACTTGACCTCATCAAGGTCCGGATGCATCTACAAGGTGAAACCCACATCCCAAGTCCAGCCATCCAAACTCTGTGCCCCATGTTTGCTTTCAACACCCCTTCATGGTTGTTGTTGCTAATGCTGCCCGAACCACCACCCACGTGTCGCCACCACCACCACCTCCAGCACTACACGTCGGTCCCTTTTCTGTTGAGATTAAATCCACTATCACTAGATTAACTAAACCTACCATCTAGAAAAACCCAGGAATGGGTAGGGTCCATGGTAAGGAACTTATCCTCCAACACATTTTTTTCTCTCTATATTGTAGAATGAAGAGGGGAAGGGGGCGGACAAAGAAGAAGATCATCGTCGTTGCTGGAAGTTGTAGCAATGGCGGTGATTATGGTCGATCGAAAAATACACAGAGGAAATGAGAAGAGGGTGGAGGCAGCAACGACAACAATTTTGTCAATTGAAAAATAGATAGTGAAGGGGGTGAAGGAAG